>NC_092712.1:85409355-85719139 GCF_047496885.1 Scyliorhinus torazame
ACCCGCCGGGTCGGAGAATCACCGGGGGGCGGCGTGAATCCCGCCCCCACCAGCCGCCGAATTCTCCGGCGCGGAGAATTGGCGGGGGTGGGAATCGCGCCTCGCTGGTCGGCGGCCGCTGGCAGCGCCCCCCCCCCGGCGATTCTCCGGCCCGCGATGGGCCGAAGTCCCGCCCATTCTATATAGGTAACGCCGGCGTAGATTGGAATAGGTCCCTTACCGGCGGGACCTGGCGGCGCGGGTGGGCTCCAGGGTCCTCGGGGGGGGCGATCTGGCCCCGGGGGTGCCCCCACGATGGCCTGGCCCGCGATCGGGGCCCACCGATCCGCGGGCGGGCCTGTGCCGTGGGGGCACTCTATTCCTCCACGCCGGCGTGTAAGCCTCCGCGATGGCCGGTGCGAAGGTGAACCCCCCCCCCGCCCATGCGCGGGGATGACACCAGCAGCCGCTGACACTCCCGTGCATTGCCGGACCAGCGCCGGCCGGCAAAGTCCCTTCGGCCCCGGCTGGCGCGGCGCCAAAGGCCTTCCACGCTGGCCGGCGGGGCGCAAACCACTCCGGCGCCGGGAGGTGCAGAGGATTCCGCACATTTGAGGCGGTCTGACGCCGGAGTGGTTCACGCTACTCCGTCCCGCTGGGACCCCCCGCCCTGCCAGGTACGGGAGAATCCCGCCCAGTAGGTTTGCATTCCTTACAGAAACAAGATTGAGACCAAAATACACTTCCTTGGTTTGAATGCAGCTCTCCAACTGAAATCGAAACTAAAACTCAGAGCCAAAAACAGCTTCCAGCACAAAACGAAAGTAAAAAGTAGAGCCAGAGCCCATTTCCACCCACACAGTGACATCACTGCAGCCACTTGAGACGGCAAACATTTCTTAAAGTGACATTCCCATGACACCAGTGAACCTCCTCTGCACACCCAACAGCACCAGTACCTCCTTTCTCAGGTAAGGAGACCAAAACTGAACACAATACTCCAGGTGTTGCCTCACTAACACCTTGTACAATTGCAGCATAACCTCCCTAGTCTTAAATTCCATCCCTCTAGCAATGAAGGACAAAACTCCATTTGCCTTCTTAATCACCTGTAAATCAACATTTTGTGACTCAGGCACTAGGACACCCAGATCCCCAGGTAGTAGCCCAGAGGCAAGGGGATAAATTAAGACCAGTAGGATATTATTCCGCCCAAATGGATGCGGTAGCTACAGGCATGCACTGATGTGTGTCGGCCTTAGCGTGCGCTTCATGGGCAATAATGCATCAGAAACCATCACACTGATAGGAAAGATAATCCTCCATAGCCTCACACTCTTGTTCTACTCTTTGAGGCTGAAAGACTGAAGGGTGTCTCAGATAGTTGACGCTCAAAGTGGGAAGCTAATATTTCACCTGGGGTCAGACATGTGGAAATCTGTAAAGTTATGAGGGAAAATCCCATGAGAGGGTTAAAGATACAAGGAAAGGAGCATGAATGCATTGTGTAAGTAGAGGAGGACACTAGTGGAGGCTTGGCAGAAGAGCCACTGGTGGGAGAGGGAGTGAGTGACTTATATGTGGATGGAGCAAGGAAGTATATAGGAGGAGAGCCCCGTACGGTGTGGGCTATTGTGGCTAGTGAAGGTGTGTTGATTGTAGGAGAACAGATCCCCAGGAACCACTCTGCACAAGTAGCTGAATTAATAGCTGTGATGAACGGTTACTGCCTTATCATCATGTAAGGTGATGTCCCCTTTATCGGCACTGTAGTGCTTTCTTAACGTTAGCGTCGACGTGGGTGGACCAGGACAGATTGGTGGTTGTAGATCAACCACCCAGTGGATAGAAGCATTCACCATTAGTACCGTGGCTTTGATATTGGGTAATGAAATAATACCAAGGTGGGGGGTGCCCCTCCATCTGGATTCTGACCAAGGGCCATTTCACGGGGAAAGTCATGAAGGGGGCCTGTAAAGTTTTGGGAATCCAGCTGAGATTCCACATCCCATACCATTCTCGGAGCTCGGGAATGGCCGAGCGGATGAACTGAACCTTACAAAACAGCCTAGCCAAAGCTATATTGCAGGAAGGGAATAATTGAGTCCGGGCCCTGCCTGCAATCTTGTTGCGGCAAAGAGCCAGACCCACCCGGGGAACGGGTCTAACTCCTTTTGAGTGACTGACAGGAAGAGCAATGTGCCTCCCAGAGGAGGTGATAACCAAAGGGGCGGAAATCGAGATAAGCAAAGGAACTGTACTCCAATGTATGAAAGATCTGGCAGACTGCCTGCCTGTCCTTAAGGGTCAGGTAATTGCACAGCAACAGCATAGAGATTGGACCAAGCTGACTGGAAAGGATACCCAAAAACTACCATCACCAGGGGATAGGGTGAAGGTCAAACTCATGACAGGTAAAAAGGGACTAGGGGTTCGGTGGGAAGGGCCCTATGCGGTAATCATTACTGGACAAACATGTGCCTTAATAAACGAGAAACTCAGTCCGCGGTGGCAGCACGGGACACAGTTGAAACCATACATTCATGAGTAGTCACATAGTCTCAAGAATTGAGAGAACCTTCCGGTGGATCAGCGAACCCTTGGAACAGAGGGTAGCCATGACATTTGGAACTGCTGCACTTGTAATAGGAATTATCTAGATTTGTAGATGAGCCACCAGGGTGGCTCAGAATATGGGACAAAGGCACGGAGAGGATGTATACGAGGAAGGAATGGAGATGATGTGGATGATATAATACTAACTGAGCGTCGGAAGGCATTTGTTTATACCCACAGGATTATATTGCTAGCACGCTTTGGGGCTCCACTTCATCTCTGTTTGCAACCATCGACATTGACCTCCTTGCCATGGACACAGAAAGACCTGGACATCGCTGACACAAAAAACAATGATCACATGTATACTAATGTCACGCGGGTGCGTCGGGATGCTGTAAATGTTATGAGAGACGCAAGGGGAAGGAGTGATATAGGTTTTTATTATGATGGGGCTCAGAATGTATGCACAAACTGGACTCTCTTCATTCCTGCAGGGCAGCTTATATGAATTACTTGCAATTCCGAAATACTTAGGCCCTATATCAGTTGGGAACCCAAGATCAAGGGAATTACAGGCGATATGGAAAGCTGGGTCACAGGACCTTTACCCCCAGGCAAGATGACATTGCTTTTTAAAATGGCCGATCAGAAGACGTTAACTGCCCTCGATGACCTGAATCGCACTATTGTGAAATATAAAGTTATAGGGGACCGTCTGGAGATTCACTGTATAGATCCTTGCCAGGCACCTAACCGTACTGAAAATCATGCGATGATATGTGACAGATTAACAGTTATGTATCAGGGATATGAGGTAGGCAGCCAGTCAGCACTGTCATGATATTCAAACACACACATCATGATAGACACACCAACAGACAAATCAGAACACACAACACCACAACCAATGACAGAAAGATATAAAAGCACAGACACAACACCCGGTGGTCAGTATTAGCTGCAGAGGAGGACCAGGACAGACCTGCTACACGAAACACTCAGGGAGACAGCACGTGCAGAGTATCCAGAACGAACTGTATTATAAGAGTTAAAATAAAATAGAGTTGTACCACATACAACTGTGTTGGCTCATCTGTGCACCAGAGCACCCAACACCACATGGTACAGGAGTGGATCGATACCTGCCGGCATACCTCAGTGTACACAGACAACCAGCAGTGCCCAGGCAAAATGATAGAGCTCCCGGTTCCGCAGCCGCTCCAGTGCTACGGCGATCTCCGCGAAAACTGGCGGCGATTCCGGCAAGTGTTCGAATTGTTCCTGGTGGCAGCTGAACTCCAAGACCTGGATGATCGCAAAAAAATTGAATTTCTCCTCACCATCGCCGGTGCAAGGGCAAGAGAAATATTCACAAGGTTCAGGTTCTTCAGGAGGCAGCAAAGGTACGATTACCAGGCAGTCCTGGACAAATTCTCCAAGTACTGTGAAGAAAACGCAATCCAATCGGCAAGTAAAGGTAAGAAAAGCTGCAGTACTCACCTCGTGGCTGGGATCCCGGAGCCCGAATTCCCAGAGGCCGAAATCCCGGGCCTGAGAGAGGGCTGGGTCGAGGTCAGCGGCCATCTTGCTAAAGGTATCACGCTAGCACAGTTGCGCGAGCAGTGCGCAGAACCGGAAGTTTCGTTTGCGCATGCGCGAGATGCTGCGCATGCGCAGTCAAGAAAACGGCCATCGGTAAAGGAACAGCGATCTGAGCATGCGCAGTCGCTTCCTACGTGCTACATACCGAGCGTCAGGATGTCAGAGGCCCCAGACTGCACCAATTTAAAGGGGAAACGTCCCAAATCCAATTTAAAAGGGAAACGTCCCAAATCAAAAAAACAAAAATCTGTTAAAGCTGTAAAACAACCTTCCCTCACCTGGAATGACAGCACATTGCCGCAAATTGACCCAGGAGATGAATTTGACCTCCGAAGAACCCCCCGACAAGCAGTTACCTACGCACAAGCCGATGATTCCGACCTCGAATACTTCGATGACGATCTTTACAGTGTTTCCGGACCTCGCGAGCCTAATGATAGCTCCGTGGTCCTATACGACTATGACTCGGACGAACCTTTCGTGTTGCACATTGGCGGCCCCCACATTGAATCCGACGCAGATGCGGATTCATTTTTCGGATTTGAGGATCTTCAATCCAGCAGATATGACGTCCCAACTTATCAGTACCGGATGATGCTGCAGCCTGACATTAACAGACAGGGAGCGGTGCAAGCACACGGAGAGCGCCCTGCTGCCACACAGAGCGTGGTCCACGTCCCGCTCAACGTTCCCGACTCTATAAAAGAAGACATGCAAGACTCCAGAGCGCAGTCCTTGCATGAACAAGAAGTGACTCCAGTGTCACAAGCCTCCACAGAGAGCTCGTGGACAGCCTCCACGATAGAAGCAACGCAAGACTCCAATGTGCGGTCCTTGCAGGAACAAGACCATGAGGGTCTAGCAACCTCCCCTGACCAACCAGCGGCAGACGATGCAAGTCTGCCATGCTCACGTGAACAGCAAGAAGGCTATAACAGCCTACCATGCTCCACTGCACAGCAGCATGACCATGACGGTCTCTCATGCTACAATGAAGGGCACAGCGCTGAAGACTGTTCAAGCCCAAATGAAGACAAGCCAAAGAAATCGCCTCGTCCAAGCCTGAAGAAAAAAGGTTTATGCGCTGACCTTCAGGATCATTATAGCCGAACAGAGATTAATAATGCTGCACGGCCACAGAAGGATGCTGAGGATTTGCTAAAGAAATTAATTGAATGTTTAACTTGCAAGGAGCAGACTGAGAATTGCCAGTGTTTTAGTACGGATCGAAAAAATGGACAAGACATTGATCCTCAGGTAATGGAAATAACACAACCTGAATCATATCTACAGCAGGGACAAATGTCTCCCTTCAACACAACGCCGCAAAGTCCCAACTTCGGAAACCAGCAGTTAGTCAGTAATGACTCTTCAAACCTTGAGGGGAACATTAATTGCATTGAACCTATACACACTCCACTGATAAATGAGCAGAACATTGGAGCAAGAATCCTGAGGACACCGACATCGAGTAGCCAGATAACGAATTTAAAACCCACAGCAGTTTCAAGAGAACCAAGTGTGCTTTCCACTAATGGTGAAGATGCAGATAACGTCGACCCGATTATCCATTGTACCACACTAACCCCAGTGATTAAGCAGTTATGTATGGGGAGTATAATGTGGGCAATTGAGAACAGTAAAAGAGAGACTGTGACCATGCCAGTCCCAGCAAAATCAGACCCAGAGACCATGAAGGCATGTACATTAGACAAAGATACATATGAGGTACCTGAGAAGAAAAGTGAAACGGAATGTTCTTTGGAAAATAGTACAATGTCGATAGAAACATTGGATCCTATATTCGAGACCATACATATGGGAGAATTTGGGGGTAATAAACAAGGTTCTGCAATGTCTGGGGGAAGATTTAAAATTCCAAAGAAGAAAAGCCCAAATGAAGGACAACGGCAAGACAATGACAGTCCACCGACATGGTGTGCACCACCAGATGAAAACTCTGACAATTTACCAACCCTAGTGAACAGCAAGTTGCTAATGAGGATCTATCCACGGGATGTGAGACGAGTGACGACAGCATCCCACTTCCCATGCAAAAGGTGCAAGGTGACAGACCTCGCCTATTGCGTACCGAGGCACTCGACGATCACGGTGGGACCACTGACGACTGCGGCGGCGGCGCACCGCTTCCACCCTCGATGGCTCGAGCCTCTCCACTGGTTGGTGCATTCCTGCATGTTACGACACCAGAAGTGCAGCTTCAGGGAATCTCGGCTGCCTCCAGTGAACCTGTTGGGACTCCGGACGGGGGGCATCGACGGAAGGCAGACCGGACTCCAGATGGGGAGCAGCCAAGCGCCGACTCTGATTCGCGCACGCCAGACCTTGCTCCGGACGGGCGGTGTCGCGGCCTCGGTGATGGCACGCTCAGGGTGACGGCGGATGCCACGGCGACAGGGAATGGATCGCGTGGCAGTCCCACTGGGTCGGCAGTGGCAACCAGCACCGGCGGTCCAAGATGGACACACCAATTCGCGCCATCGCCAGACGTTGCTGCGAGCAACAATTCTCTCTCCAAGGCGACATGCTTCGATGTTTCTCTGCGGAGTCGCCCTTCCGGCACAGCAGGTGGCCGGAACCAGCGTGCACGGTCTCGGCCAACTTCCACATCTGGCACAGTCATCGCCTTGCATGATATTAGTGATGGTGCTACTTCGATGGCAACGACCCATCGGCTACAAGATGCCGTCCACCACAAACATAAAAAGAAAAAAGACTCCACCTTGTTCCTGGCATGCAGGGCGGATGGATTGGTGCGTAGGCGCAATCAGCGAGCTTTGCGCCGCCTTCCACGCTCGCAACTGAACTGTACGCACACGCCGGATCCTCCACTGGTTCCCAAGGATGACTTCGTGGAGATGCCACGGATCATGCCCCTTCCATCGCCACCAGAACCAAACCACAGCCAAGGCAACACTAACAAAGATGTTGAATGTTATATTTGCATGAATGAAAAACCAAGCACTGCACGAAGTACAACAAATGGAAAAGTAGAGACTTCGGCAACAGCATCACCTCCAACAGTCCAAGGTGAACCAGTGTGACCCCAAATCTCCACAGCTGAACCGGCTTGAGGACCAGCCCATTCTTGAGGCGGTCACCCATTAGACTGGACTTATAACGCTGTTCATACGTTCAAAAAGTCAAACACTTCTGTATTATAACCTGTTGTTGTTTATTGTTCCAGATATCGTCTGACCGGACCACTGTTCAAGTTTTTTTTTTTTTTTTCTCGCATCCATATTTTGTTATGGTACAACCTTGTTAGTGTGACGCACCCGACATCGCCCCATGTAAATAGTTACGTCATATACACACGCTGTACACAACACATGCACACACTCTTAGATGCACTCACGACACGATTATATTTATAACCACGTAGGCACATATCTTTGTAAAAAGGGGGGATGTCCTGATATTCAAACACACACATCATGATAGACACACCAACAGACAAATCAGAACACACAACACCACAACCAATGACAGAAAGATATAAAAGCACAGACACGACACCCGGTGGTCAGTATTAGCTGGAGAGGAGGACCAGGACAGACCTGCTACACGAAACACTCAGGGAGACAGCACGTGCAGAGTATCCAGAACGAACTGTATTATAAGAGATAAAATAAAATAGAGTTGTACCACATACAACTGTGTTGGCTCATCTGTGCACCAGAGCACCCAACACCACAAGCACAGGAACCTGAGAATCAGGTGAGATATTGAAGGAAGCGAGGACCCCACCAGATAAGGATAAGGACCAGGCAGAAGCATACCATCGCCGTGATACCGCCAAGCCCCGGCTTGGTTATAACTACAAGCACAAGGACCACCCCCAGACCCGAGTGTGATGAGCATATCACTAGCCACACTATGGGACATGGGTTAGTCCTGACCCCCACTGACGAATTAGTGACAATAGTACCAGGATATGAACATATAAAAGTTATGATGAATCTCACCAGCCTATATTTACCAGCCTATTGCCATGGTCAGGGATTATTTGTAACCCTGGAGAGGGAGATTGGGAGTGATTGAAAACATGGAAGCGACAACAGACATAGCGGAACTAGTGATTGGGGGATATGGGGCAGGAGTTTAAACTGTCAACGCCCTTGACATCGCAGAGATAAATGAAGAGATTGAGGTTATGAAAGGGCAAATGAGAGCTGCAGTTCAGGATATATACCAGGCCGGAATGGCTGCAGACCATTGCCAGTGAGTCAATCCGCTGATGTGAAAGGAACTTATCAGACAACAATTAACGAGTTAATTGATAGACAGGGTGCGATCTCGCAGAAAGTGTAATATGTAATATGTTTGCAACACACTTATTACAAAGCCTCCAGGCCAATTTACTCCAGCTGGGTGCACACCAAGTACATAATTGGATGAGCAATGATCAATTGAAGGCTTGGATAAAAACGACTCACCAAGCCCCATAACATCTAAGGGAATTGACATTGGCCAGTCGCGTTCCCTTTGCCAATGATAATCACACCCTGCTAGTGGGAATGATATTGCATATACCCAGGGCCGGGGAGGACAGTACTCATGAACTTCTCTGGGTGAACAACTTGGGACACTATGGGAATGTGGTGTTAATTAAACTAAAGGATGCCCCTGAAAATGCACTTCAAAAGGTAGATTGGATATACTCCATCGACCTCCGGGTATGCAAAAGAGGGGGAAATAACTGGTTGTGCTCGGAGGAAGCTATTAGTATGGAAGATTATTGCGGGTTCACTATATATTAACGGAAACAACCAGACTTTGTTTAATAGTGCTCAGTACTTGATCAATTACTACATTGTGATGTTGTATAGCAATTATATGAAGCGAGGCATTGTGTATGAATTGCATGGGCATAATGTTGTTCTAACCAATTTATCTGAGTCAATTACCATTGGCCATCATGAACTGACTCCATACAGGGATGTGTCCATCGTGGAAGAAGATGACCTCGAGCGAACTGAGGATGACCAATGGATTCACCGATATGTCCAGAAGGGACTTCCGCGCATTCCGCACTTGTGGGCTGACTGGGAAGGACTTAAGAAGGAGGCAACGTAGATTTACAACCTCTGGAACAAGAAGCGGGAGCTGACTAAGACGCACGTCAAAAAGGCTGAGGAGCTGTTTAAATCATAGAACTTTTTCTCTAAAATATGGAATTGGGGTTGAATACCAATATCCATCCATGGATACGCATCATGGTGCATATTATTATAATTCTGCAGCTGTTTATACTGCTCGTCTTTTTATCACACTCTGTTGCCTCAGACCACGAATCAGGGAATGGCGGAAAGACAGTCGGCCGTAGATAAAGAGAAACTGTCACAGATCTTACAGATGTTTCAGATTCCACACCTAGGCCTGAATCCAACAAATTCAGTATGTCTACTTAATGGCCTATTCTTGGGCTAGCCAAGGGCCGAAAGGGGGGACTGAAGGGGGTGTGCTGAGATGGGATCCCTTAAAACTGAATAGCTAGGATAACACTAGAATAGTTCTACATGAGTTAGTTTATTAAAGATTGAGACTGATCATTTAAAGTATATTCAGTAATCATTATTAACCATGAAATATGTATTTTTAGGACATAGCAGTAATAAGCATCCCGGCGACTGTTTGGAAAGTCTGAGGGAGAATTCAGAATCTCCAATTATTTCTCTTCCTTGTGACCGTCACTCTAACCTTTGTGATAGCGATGACTCAGTGTTGTGTTGGAAATTTCAGATCTGGCACCTTGCCCTATCGAGAGTAATTGGAATTCCCCATCTTCTACCTTCCTTGTTTTAACAGACAATAATAGTTCAAAATAATGTAATCAGTTTCATTCTGAACACATGATATACATATTAAGTTGTTAATCAGGTCGCTTCTCAACCTCCGTTGTTCCAGTGAGAACAAACCGAGTTTCTCCAACCTCTCCTAATAGCTAATGCCCTCCATACCATGCAACATCCTGGTAAACCTCAACTGAACCCTCTCCAAAGTCTCCACATCCTTCTGGTAGAGACCAGTATTGAACACTATATTCTAAGTGAATCCTAACTAAGGTTCGATACAGCTGCAGCATGACTAGCCAATTTTTAAACTCAATGCCCCGGCTAATGAAGGCAGGCATGCTGTATGCCTTTTTGACTATCTCCGCCACCTGCATTGCTACTTTCAGTGACCTGTGTACCTGTACACCCAGATCCCTCTGCCTATCAATACTCTAAAGGGTTCTGCCATTTACTGTATATTTCCCATTTGTATTAGACCTTCCAAAATGTATTACGTCACATTTGACCGGTTTCAACTTCATCTGCCATCTCTCCGCCCAAGTCTCCCAGCGATCTATATCCTGCTGTATCCTCAGACAGTCTTCATCGCTACCTGCAATTCCAACAACCTTTGTGTCATCTGCAAACTTACTAATCAGACCAGTCACATTTTTCTCCAAATCATTTATATATACTACAAACAGCAAAGGTCCCAGCACTGATCCCTGCAGAACATCACTAGTTGCAGCCCTCCATTCAGAAACCTACCCCACCATTGCTACCCTCTGACTTCTATGACCGAACCAGTTCTGTATCCATCTTGCCAGCTCACCTTTGATCCCGTGTGACTTCTCCGAGTGTACCAGTCTGCCATGAGGGACCCTGTCAAAGGCCTTACATGGATGAAGTCCATTTAGACAACATCCACTGCCCTACCTTAATCAATCATCTTTGTTACTTCCTCGAAAAACTCAATAAAGTTTGTGAGATATGACCTCCCCTTCACAAAACCATGCTGCCTCTCGTTAATATGTCCACTTGCTTCCAAATGGGAGTAAATTCTGTCTCGAAGAATTCTCTCCAATAATTTGTCTACCACTGACGTAAGGCTCACCAGCTTGTAATTTCCTGGATTATCCTTGCTTCCCTTCTTAAACAAAGGAACAACATTAATTATTCTCCAGACCCCTGGGACCTCACCTGAAGCTAGTGAGGATACAAAGATTTCTGTCAACGCCTCAGCAATTTCCTTTCTTGCCTCCCTCAGTATTCTGGGGTCGATCCCATCAAGCCCTGGGGACTGAACTATCTTAAAGTGTTTCAAGACACCCAGCATCTCCTCCTTTTCGATCCCAATGTGACCCAGACTATCTACACACCCTTCTCCAGACTCATCATCCATCAAGTCATTCTCTTTGGTGAATACTGATGCAAAGTACTCATTTAGTACCTCACCCATTTTCTCTGGCTTCACGCATAGATTCCCTCCCTGTCCTTGAGTGGGCCAGCACTTTCCTTGACTACCCTCTTGCTCTTTATATATGTATAAAAAGCCGTGGGATTTTCCTTAATTCTGTTTGCCAATGACGTTTCGTGACCCATTTTAGCCTTCCTGGCTCCTTGTTTAAGTTCCTCCCTACTTTCCTTATATTCCTCACATGCTTTGTCTATTCCCAGCCATCTTGCCCTTACAAATGCTTTCTTTTTCTTTTGGACTAGGCTCACAGTATCCCTCATTATCCAATGTTCCCGAAACTTGCCATACTTATTCTTCTTCCTCACAGGAATATGCCAGTCCTGAATTCCTATCAACTGATATTTGAAAGCCTTCCACATGCCAGATGTTGAATTACCCGCAAACATCTGCCCCCAATCTAGATTCTTCAGTTACTGCCTCATTTTGTTATAATTAGCCTTCCCCCAATTTAGCACCTTCACCCGAGGACTACGCTTAACTTTATCCACAGTACCTTAAAACATACGGAATTATGGTCACTGTTCCCAAAATGCTCCCCTACTGAAACTTTGACCATCTGGCTGGGCTCATTCCTAACACCAGATCCTGTACAGCCCCTTCCCCAGTTGGACTTTCTACATATTGTTTCAGGAAGCTCTCTGGATGCCCCTGACAAACTCGGCCCCATTCAAGCCCCAGGCACTAAGCGAGTTCCAGTCAATATAGGGGAAGTTGAAATCACCCTGTGATTTTACACCTTTCCAAAATCTGCCTACATATCTGCTCCTTTATCTCCCGCTGGCATTGAAAGGCCTGTAGTAAACCCCCAACATTGCGTCTGCACCCTTCCTCTTCCTGAGCTCTACCCATATTGCCTCGCTGCATGAGCCCTCTGAGGTGTACTCCCAGGGTATTGCTGTGACTTTCTCCTCAACCAGTAGTGCAACTCCTCTACCCCTTTTACATCCCCCTCTATCCTGCCTGAAACATCTAAATCCTGGAACATTTAGCTGCTAATCCTGTCCCTCCCTCAACTAAGTCTCTGTAATGGTGACAACATCATAGTTCCAAGTATATTCCAAGCTCTACGTTCATCTGCTTTACCTGTTATACTTCTCATATTGAACCAAATGCACTTCAGACCTCCAGTGCCTCTGTGCTCAGCAACATCTCCCTGCCTGCTCTTCCTCTGAGTCTTACTGGCCCTATTCTCTAGTCACCCTCAGTTATTTCACCTTCTGGCCTATTGCTCTGGTTCCGGTCAGAATCGTCACACATCATGAAGGAGGATGCAATGTCAGTGCTGGGAGTGATCAGCCACATCAGACAGCATCCATCTGCTTGAAAGATTGTAAGTTGGCTCTCCCAGTGTCCATGGCAGACGAATGGAAAGTTGGCAGGAACAGCACATTACCGAGGAGAATGGGAGAGAGAGGACACAGTGCTGAACCAGACAAAGGCAGGAAATCCTAGCGGAGGCGGTAGGCTGTCCGCCGACTGGTGAGATGGGGGGAACTAACAGTGATCAGGAATGTTTCTTTGTTCCACCATTTGCGTGGGACATGTTGTTGTCTTAGGCTGTCCTGTGGCCTGGGAATCATCCAGGCCACAGGATGATTAATTATTGTTGATTAATTAATAGAATATAAAAATAAGGAAGTGTTCTTGCAACTGTACAAGGCATTGGTGAGGCCGCACCTGGAGTATTGTACAGAGTTTTGATCCCCTTGTTTGAAGAAAGGTGCAATAACATTGAAGGCAGTTCAGCAGAGGCTCACTAGATTGGTTCCAGACGTGAAGGATTTATCTTATGAAGAGAGATTGAGCAGTTGAGGCTCATACTCTCCAGAGTTTAGAAGATTTGGGGGAGATCAAATTGGGGTATATAAGATGATAGAAAATATGGATACAATAGATGTGGAACGAATGCTTCCTCCTCTGGGACATTCTAGAACGAGAGGTCATAGTCTCAGGATAAGGGGCAGCAAATTTAAATTACAGGTGAGGAGAAGCTACTTCTCCCAAAGTGTCGTGAATCTCTGGAATTCACTACCCCAGAGTGCAGTGGATGTTGGGACAGTGAGTAAATTTAAGGAGGAGTTAGACAGATTATTCATTAGTAATGTGTTGAAGGGTTATGGAGGATGGGCAGGGCAGTGGAGTTGAGGCCACGATGGGATCAGCCACGATCTTATTGAATGGCAGAGCAGGCTCGAGAGGCTAAATTGCCTACTGCTGCTCCTAGTTCTTATGTTCTAAGAAAGAACTAGTATGCCTAATTCCACTTTCCAGCTCTTGGTCTGTAGCCTTGTCGGTACCAGCACCTCAAGCACAAATCTGGGGCGGGATTCTCCCATACCCGGCACACCACGGCCCGCCCCGGAGTGGTTGGCGCCCCGCCGGCCGGCGTGGAAGGCTTTTGGCGCCGCGCCAGCCGAGACCGAAGGGACTCCGCTGGCTGGCGCGGATCCGCGCATGTGCGGGAGCATCAGCGGCTGCTGACGTCACCCCCCGCATGTGCGGGGGGGTTCACCTACGCGTCGGCCATCGCGGAGGCTTACACGCCCAGTGTGTAGGAATAGAGTGCCGCCACGGCACACCCACCCGCGAATCGGTGGGCCCCGATCGCGGGCCAGGCCACCGTGGGGGTACCCCCCGGGGCCAGATCGCCCCGCGCCCCTCCGAGGACCCTGGAGCCCGCTCGCGCCGCCAGGTCCCACCGGTAAGTGACCAACTCCAATTTACGCCGGCGGGACCTGCATAGAACGGGCAGGACTTCGGCCCATCCCGGGACGGAGAATCGCCTGGGGGGAGGCCCGCCGACTGGCACGGCGCGATTCCCACCCCCGCCAAATCTCCGGCGCCGGAGAATTCGGCAGCCAGTGGGGCCGGGATTCATGCCGCCCCCCAGCGATTCTCCGACCCGGCGGGGAGTCGGTGAATCCCGCCCCTGGTGTTCTTGATTAATAAGGGGATTGTTGATTAATAAGAGGATCAGGGCTTATGGCAAAAAGGCAGGAGAATGGGGATGATGACCATCTCATGGCTTTAATTGTGTGTCACAATCTTCAGCAAATGAAAACCAAACTTTCAGGCCGCATTCACGATGTAGTTCTTTTCATTCAGCCATGCAAGGTACAAGCGGGGCTGTATTCAGTTCCGGCCTTGGGTGACTGTCTGTGTGGAGATTGCACTTTCTCCTCATGTCTGCCTGGGTTTCCTCCGGGTGCTCCAGTTTCCGCCCACAGTCCATAGATGAGATGTTTCGGGTGATTGACCATGACCGCATGACGGAGCAGATTCGATGGGCCAAATGGCGTAATTCTGCTGCTATATCTTATGGTATTGTGGTCTAAATGGCGTAGCAATGGATTGGGGGTGCGCAATTGCCAGTGATGTCTAGTTCCCATGAAATAATTTTTTTCGACAACCAACTTGCCTCAGCTGCAAACTTCTCTTTGGTCTGCGTACTGTCTGTTGAGGCAATGAAACAAAAATGACTGCGAGTCTTGTGAATTTAACTGGAGTGGGTAAGACAGAAAACTGAAATATTGGGAATCCACTAAACACAACAGTAATGAGCTGAGTGCCCCCTAAATAATGCATCCAGTCAATCAGTGCCTATGTCCTGAGGGCTCAATAGAATCCCGACAGTGCAGATAGAGACCATTCGGTCCATCAAATCTGCACAGACCCTCTGAAAGATCACCCACTTTCCCGCCTATCCCCGTAACCCCACATATACTGCACACCTTTGGACACGAAGGAAAAATGTTATCATTGCCAATCATCCTTAACAGGTGGATTGTGAGGCAGCATGGTGGTGCAATGGTTAGCACTGCTGCCTCACGACATCAGGTCCCAGGATCGATCCTGGCTCTGGGTCACTGTCCGTGTGGAGTTTGCACATTCTCCCCGTGTTTGTGTGGATTTCGCCCCCACAACCCAAATATCTGCAGGCTAGGTGGATTGACCACGCTGGATTGCCTCTTAATTGGAAAAAAAAATAATTGGGCACTCTAAATTAAAAAGAAAACATGTGAACCATGGACAGGAACTGGAGGACCCGCAGGAAACCCAGGCAGACATGGAGAGAAAGTGCAAGCTCCACACAAACAGTAACCCAAGGTCAGAACTGAATACAGCCCCATTTGTACCTTGCTTGGCTGAATAAAAATAACCACATCGTGAATGCTGCCTGAAAGTTTGGTTTTCATTTGTTTAAGATTGTGACACACGATTAAATCCTTTGCAATTCATTTCTGTATCACCCCTTCCACAATGAACACAAAGACTAAAACTATCGATGACCTACTTACTGAACTTCTGTAAGAATACAGTGCCACTTTAACAGGGCCCTTTCCTGATCTCGACCCCCTCCCAAGATTTTCTCCCCTCCCACCAGTGTACCTTGTCTCCTGACCTGTAAAAGCTGGCCGCAACCCGCCACCCCAACACCCAAAACTGTCGCGTGCGGGGCTAAAATTTTTACGGACCATTGACCTCAGGCGGACATTTCTGGTCTTGGGACAGACACAAAGAGAATAAAAAACAAAGAATATTACAGCACAGGAACAGGCCCTTCGGCCCACCAAACCTGCACCAATTCAGATTCCTTATTTAGACCTACTAGTTATTGCCCAATCGATCTGTACCCCTCCATTTTCCTCCCGTTCATGTGTCTATCAAGATACATCTTAAACTTGCTATCATGCCTGACTCCACCACCTCCACTGGCCATGCGTTCCATGCACCCACCACCCTCTGTGTGAAAAACGTTCCCTGCACATTTCCCCTAAACCTTCCCCCTCTCACCTCGAACCCATGCCCCCTTGCAATTGAGTCTTCCACCCTGGGAAAAAGCTTCTGACTATTCACCCTGTCTATACCTCCCATAATTCTGTAGACCTCAATCAGGTCTCCCCTCAGCCTCCGTCTTTCAAACAGAAACAATCTGAGTTTATTCAACCTCTCCTCATAGCTAGCACACTCCAAACTAGGCATCATCCTGGTAAACCTGCTTTGCACTCTCTCCAAAGCATCCGCGTCCTTCTGGTAGTGTGACAACCAGAACTGCATGCAATATTCCAAATATGGCCTAACTAAAATTTTATACATCTGTAACATGACCTGCCAATTCTTGAACTCAGTTCCCCCTCTAATTAACGCAAGCTTGCCGTATGCCTTTGTGACCACCTTATCCACCTACGTTGCCACTTTCATGGAACAATGGACCTGAACACCCAGATCTCACTGTATGTCAATGCTCCTAAGGGTTCGGCCATTTACTTTATAATTCACACCTGAATTTGATCTTCTCAATGCATCACCTCGCATTTTCCCAGATTGAACTCGATCTGTCATTTCTCTGCCCAACTCTCCAATCTATCTATATTCTGCTGTATTCTCTGACAGTCCCCTTCACTATCTGCAACTCCACCTATCTTAGTGTTATCTTCAAACTTGCTAATCGGACCATCTTTTCCTCCAGATCATTTATACATATTACAAACAACAGTAGTCCGGACACTGAAACCTGTGAAACATCACTAGTTACAGATCTCCATTCTGAAAAACTCCCTTCCACTGCTACTGTCTGTCTCCTGTTGCAAAGACAGTTTTTTATCCATCTAGCTAGCGCACCCCGAATCCCATGCAACTTTATCTTTTGTAACAGTTTGCCATGAGGGACCTGTCAAATGCTTTACTAAAGTCCATGTAGACAACTTCCACAGTGTTTTCCTCATCAATTAATTTTGTCACATCCTCAAAAACTCTATCAAGTTTGTAAGACATGACCTTCCCCGCACAAAACCATGTTGATTATCATTAACAAGTCCATTCCCTTCCAAATGCGAATAAATTCTGTCCCTCAGTATCTTCTCCGACAGCTTCCCCACCACTGACGTCAGGCTCCCGGCCTATAATTACCTGGATTATCCCTGCTTCCCTTCTTAAACAAAGGGACAACATCAGTGATTCTCCAGTCCTCTGGAACCTCATCAAAGATGATGCAAAGATATCTGTTCAGGCCCCGGCTATTTCCTCTCTTGCCTCCCACCGTAACCTGGGGTATATCCCATCCGGCCCAGGGGACCTGTCTAACTTGATGCATTTTAAGATATCCAACACTTCCTCCTTCATCATGCTGACATGTCCTAAAGTATTCACACATCCATCCCTCACCTCAACATCCATCATGTCCCTCGCCTTGGTGAATACCAAAGCAAAGTACTCATTAAGGATCTCATCCACTTCCTCTGCCTCCACGCATAACTTCCTTCCTTTTTCCTTGAGTGGGCCTACCCTTTCCATCGCTACCCTCTTGCTCCTTATATATGTATAAAAGGCCTTCGGATTTTCCTTGACCTTGCTTACCAATGACATTTCATGGCCCCTTTTGGCCCTCCTAACTCCCCGTTTGAGTTTGTTCCTACTTTCCCTATATTCTTCAAAAGCTTTGTCTGTTTTAGTTGCCTCGATCTTATGTATGCTTCCTTTCTCTTTTTGACTAGTCTCACAATTTCCCCTGTCATCCATGGTTCCCTAATCCTGCTCTTTCTGTCCTTCTTTTTCACAGAGACATATCAAATGTGGATTTACCCTCAACCAGCCACTCCCAATCCACAATATCCAGCTCTTGCTGAATTCTGTTGTAGTTGGCTTTCCCCCAATTTAGCACCCTCACTCAAGGACCACTCTTGTCCTTCTCCATGAGTATTCGAAAACTTACGGAATTATGATCACTATTCCCCAAATGTTTCCCAACTGAAACTTTGGTCACCTGGCTGGGTTCATTCCTCAGTAGCAGGCCCAGGAAGACCCCCTCCCTGGTTGGACTATCAACATGAAGCACGACTGGAAAATCTCACCCAACCATTTCATCCCAGGAGCCAACCTATGCCTCTTCTCTAATCTGTTTGCAAAGCAAGTCTATCATTCCTTAAGTAATGAAACCAAATCTGTGCACAGTATTTTAGGTGTGGTCTCATCGTCACGCAGTATGTCATAGCAAGATTTCCCTATTTTATACTGCATCCACCTTTCAATAGATGCCAACATTCTATTCGCTTACCTAATTACTTGCTGTATATGCATGTTTATTTTGTGAGTCATGCATACAAATGTTAAATGGCTGTAAGGACAGCTGTCAGGAATGGAGGTATGTTCCCAGCTGACCTTTCTAATGATGGGTGGGAAATCCTACCATCCAAAAGATTCTCGCCAAAGTATCCATTATTGAGTGACTCTCTTGGAAACTGACTGATGCTGTTCAACATTAATAATAATAATAATCTTTGACTTCCAGTGGTGAGCATGTGTGAGTGGTCGCACATTTGGTGGCTCCCGCTCGTGGTGCACTTTTTGGACCATTTCCCTGGCTAATGGCTGAACTGAGTGATTGTAAAAGGTGCAGGGGGGTTGGAAGAAGAGAGTGTCCCACCGGTGTATGGATTTGTGGACCAGAAGTGGTTGAAAAAGGAGGGAACAATTGCTGAACGCTGGTGTGGAACCTACATCACAATGGAAGATGGCCGACAGTCAGGGTCCGAGCCTGCCGGTGCAGTGGTCAATGGATCATCGAGTGAGCTTCTCCACAAGACGTTTGCCCAGCAGAGGAAGGAGAACTGAGAGGATCTGGCCAGGGTGTTGAATCCGATAAGTGTGGGGATTGACCACATGGAGATGAGGGGCAGAATTCTCCGACCCCCTGCCGGGTCAGAGAATCGCTGGGGGTCAGCGTGAATCCCGCCCCCGCCGGCTGCCGAATTCTCCGGCGTCGGGGGTTTGGCGGGGGCGGGAATCGCGCCGTGCCGGTTGCCTGGCAGCGGCCCACCCGGCGATTCTCCAGCCCGCAATGGGCCGAGTGGCCCCCCGTTTTTTTTGCCGGTCCCGCCAGCGTAAATTGGAGTAGGTCCTTGCCGGCGGGACCTGGTGGCGCGGGTGGCCTCCAGGGTTCTCGGGGGTGTCGGGTTGGGTGTTCCGCTATACAAACGAACCAACACAGTTGTAGATGGTGCAACTCTGTTTTATTACTCTTGATAACAACATCTATTAACTCATGGCTGTGGTTCGTACTTTACCCGTTAACCTGTGGACCCAGCTCTAACACTATCTTAGAGAGGCACTCAGCACATGGTGTATGTCTGAGTGGCGCGCTGTGAGCTCTGTGCTCTGAGCTATCTCCTGCTGGAATCAGCGGGAACTGTGGTGTTCCCTGTTTTATAGTGCGTGTGCTCTCACCGGTGATTGGCTGTGATGTTGCGTGTGTGTTGATTGGTCCATTGATCTGTCCATCACTGTGTGTGTGTGATTGCACCATGATATGTTTATATGAATATCATGACAGGGGGGAGACGGGGGGATCTCGCCCCGGGAGATGCCCCCACGGTGGCCTGGCCTGCGATCGGGGCCCACCGATCCGTGGGCGGGCCTGTGCCATGGGGGGGCAATCTATTCCTCCGCATCGGCCGCTGTGGTCCTCCACAATGGCCGATGCAGAGACGAACCCTCCCGCACATGCGCGGGGATGACGCCAGCACACGCTGACGCTCCCGCGCATGCGCTAACTCGTGCCGGCTGGCGGAGGCCATTCGGCGCCGTTTGCCGAGGTGCCAAGCCCCTTCCTCGTCGGTCGGTGGGGCGCAAACCACTCCGGGGCTGGTCTAGCCCCTGAAGGTGCGGAGGATCCCGTACCTTTGGGGCGGCCCGATGCCGGAGTAGTTCACGCCACTCCTTCCCGCCGGAGTTACCCGCCCTGCCGATTACGGCAGAATCCCGCCCGAAGTTAGAGACCCAGGGCCAGGCGATCCAGAAGGTGGAGGGGGCTGTGGGGGAGCACGAGGAGCAGGTTGCTTCAATGGCTGCGGCAATGGGGTTGATGAGAGATCAACAGAGGAGGCTGCAGGAGAAGGTGGAGGATGTGGAGAATAGATCACGCAGGCAGATCTTGAGGATCATGGGCCTGCCGAAAGGCAGTGAGGGAACGGACGTCGGTGCTTATGTGACGCGGATGTTCGAGAAGTAGCTGGGTGAAGAAGCTTTTGCTCGGCCCTTGGAGATGGACCAGGCGTACAGGGCCCTTTTGAGGAAGCCGCAAGGGAGCAAGATGCCGAGGACGATGGTGCTGCGGCTGCACCGGTTCCTGGATAAGGAACGGATTTTGAGGTGGGCCAGGCAGACGAGGTGCTGTACTTGGGAAGGCAGCGAGCTGCGCGTCTATCAGGACCTGGGTGCAGAGCTGCCAAAAGGAGGGTGAGCTTCAATAAGATGAAGTCGGCCCTCTTCAAGAAGGGGGTGAAGTTCGGCATGTTATACCCAGTGTGTTTGTGGATAACGTATGAAGGCCGGGAACTCTACTTTGGTTCGCCAGAGGAGATGATGAAATTTGTTAGAGACAATGGACTGGCAGGAGAATGAGGACATTGAACTCTGGAGGGGATGTTCCTATTTTGTATTCTGGTTTTCTTCTGGTTTGTATGAACCACTTCTGCTCTGTATTTGGGGCCGTTGCTCTGTTTTGGGTTTGTTTTGTTTTTGACGGGGGATGGTGGGTTGCTCTTTTCCCTTTGTGTTTGGTGAGATTGTAAAGTTTGCACTGGGAGGATGGTTGAGCCCGGGGGGGGGGGGGGGGGGGGGGCGGCATCAGTGGGGGGTAGGATGCGAGGCATCATGGGCGGGTGATACCACGCTAGCTGGGCGGGCTAGCTCACGGAAGCACAGTGGGGGGTGAGCAGGTGGTAAGTGTGTTGATGGGGTTTGGGATTGTTATTTTGTCATGGGGTGGAGGGGAGAGGGAGGGGGGATAGAGGTCTGCTGACAGGGGCGGGTTGTTGAAGGGTGACAGTGTGGGTTGATGATGGTGGGCGCCCGAAGGCAGGCCTGAGGAGGTGCGGGACGTGGGATGGAGGCTGGCCCAGGAAGGGCTATCGTTGATCAACGGGGTGGGAAGGAGGGCCGACCAGGTTGATCACATGAAATGTGAGAGGGTTGAATGGGCTTGTGAAGAGGGCCCGTGTTCACACATCTGAAAAGTTTAACGGCGGACGTAGGAATAATACAGGAGACACACCTGAGGGTGGTGGATCAGACTAGGCTGAGGAAGGGGTGGGTCAGGCAGGTATTCCATTCAGGGCTAGAATCGAAAACAAGGGAGGGGGGGTGGGGGGGTGATTCTGATTAAAAAACAGGTAGCATTCAAAGTGGGAAGTATAGTGGCGGACCCGGGAGGAAGATACGTTATGGTGAGCGGGAAGTTGGAGGGGATGCCGGTGGTGCTGGGAACATTTATGCACCGAACTGGGGCAACATAGAGTTCATGAGGCAGGTATTGGGGAAGATCCCTGACCTGAACTCACATCGGCTGATTATGGCGGGGGGGGGGGGGGCGGGGGGGGGAACTTTAATATGGTTGTAGATCCAAGGCTGGATCAGTCGAGTTCGAGGACAGGGAGGGTGTCGGCGGTTGTGAAGGAACTAAAGGGGTTTATGAATCAGATGGGGGGATAGATCCATAGAGGTTTAGGTGGCCGAGAGCGAAAGAGTGCTAATTTCTTGCTTGGAGGTCCCGGAGGCGGGGTTGTTGAAGGAGTGGCAGAGTTGCAGATGTAATTTGGGTTGCTATCTACAGGGAACGTGGTGGAGCAGTTGAGAAAGGCGAGGGGGGCGGTGTATGAATATGGGGAGAAGGCTAGCAGGATGCTAGCACACCAGCAAAGGAAATGGGAGGCAGCGAGGGAGATTGGGAAAGTGAAGGACAAAGGGGGGGAATACGATCTTGGACCCGGTGGGGGTGAACGAGGTGTTTAGGGACTTTTACAGCAGGTTATCTGAGTCAGAGCCCCCAGGTGAGTTGGAGGGGATAAGACGGTTTTTGGAGGGACTGGAGTTTTCGAGGGTGGAAGAAGAGCTGGTGGAGGGTCTAGGGGCCTGTATTGGGCTGTTTGAAGTGGTGGAGGGTTGGAGGCGATGCAGTCGGGCAAGGCACCGGGGTCGGATGGGTATGTGGTGGAGTTTTATAAAAGGTTTTCAGGAGTGCTGGGACCCCTGCTGGTAAGGGAGTTTAATGAGGCTAGGGAGCGAGGGGTGCTCGCCCCGACAATGTCACAGGCCTCGATTTCTCTCATCATGAAGCGGGATAAGGATCCGGAACAATGCGGGTCGTACAGGCCGATCTCCCTTCTAAATGTAGATGCCAAGCTACTGGTCAACATCTTGGCCTCGCGAATAGAGGATTGTGTGCCAGGGGTGATCGGGGATGAGCAGACCGGGTTTGTGAAGGGAGGCATTTAGCGGCCTTTTGGGTATTAGAAGGCTGCTAAATGTGACTCTGATGGCCTCTGAGGGAAGGGAGGTGGAGTAGGTGGTCGACATGGGTGCGGAGAGGGACTTTGATCAGGTACAACGGGAATATCTGTGGGAGGTCCTGGGGAGGATTGGGTTTGGGTAGGGTTTTGTGCACTGGGTCCGGTTGCTGTACCAGGCATCGACGGCAAGTGTGCGGACGAACCGAGTGGGCTCGGATTATTTAAGGCTGCACCGGGGAACGAGAAAGGGATGTCCCCTCTCCCCACTGTTGTTTGCTTAAGCCATAATGCCACTGGCGATGGCGCTGAGAGTGTCAAAGGTCTGGCAGGGGATAGTACGAGGTGTGTTGAGCAAAGGGGGCGGGATTCTCTGATCCTGAGGCTAAGTGTTGACGCCTTCATAAACGCCACCTCGTTTCACGACGGCATCAACATGCCCTCAGGAGCAGCGGTTCTGACCGCTACAGGGGGCCAGCATGGCACTGGAGCGACCCACGCAGCTCCAGCTGCCAATGCTGGCATCAAATGAGTGCCGCGGGTCTGCGCATGCGCACTGCGACCAGCGGCAATGCACGCATGCGCAGTGGCTCCCTTCTCCGCACCGGTCCCGACACAACATAGCGTAGGGTACAGGAGCCGGAGCGGAGCAAAAGAAGCCCCCAGCCCAAGAGGCTGGCCTGCCGATCGGTAGGCCCCAATCATGGGCCAGGCCACAGTGAAGGCCTCCCCGTGGGGTCGGACCCCCCTCCGCCCCACCAGGCTGCCCCCAGATGCATGCACGCCGAGGTCCCGGCAGGAAAGACCACATATGAATGGCGCCGGCGGGACTCGGATTTCTTTTGCAGCCGCTCGGCGCATCCCGGGCAGAGAACCAGCGGGGGGGAGGGGGGGTAGAGCGGCCCCCAACCGACCTTGCGCCGACCGTGGCAGCGCCAATGGCGGTGATTCTCCTCTCACCGGAGAATCGGTGGACCGGAGTCGGGCCGGCGTTGCACGATTCGCGCCCGGCCCAACGATTCTCTGGCCCGGAGTGGGCTGAGAGAATCCTACCCAGGGTCCTGCGAGATGCGGACAACCTACTTTTGTATATTTCTGACCCCTGGGGGGGGATTGGAAAGATTATGGGGATCCTAGGGGCATTTGGCTGTTTTCAGGGTACAAATTGAATATGGGCAAGAGCAAGGTCTTTGCGATTCTGGCGAGGGGGCAAGAGATGAGATTAGGGGGAATACTGTTCAAGGTGGTGGGAGGGAGCTTTTGGTATTTGGGTATCCAGGTGGCTGGGAGTGGGAGCAGCTACACAAGCTGAATTTGGCTCAGTTGGTGGAGCAGATGAAAGGGGACTTCAGAAGGTGGGATATGCTCCCATTGTCACTGGTGGGGAGGGTGCAGACATTAAAGATGACGGTTCTCCCGAGGTTCTTGTTCGTATTTCAGTGCCTGCCTATTTTTATCCCCAAGGTTTTCTTTAAGAGGACAAATGCGGTGATCTCTGGGTTACAGGGTACAGGCCGGTGAGCCTTACGTCAGTGGTAGGGAAATTACTGGAGAGAATTCTTCGAGACAGGATCTACTCCCATTTGGAAGCAAGTGGACGTATTAGCGAGAGGCAGCACGGTTTTGTGAAGGGGAGATCGTGTCTCACTAACGATAGAGTTTTTCGAGGAGGTCACAAAGATGATTGATGCAAGTAGGGCAGTGGATATTGTCTATATGGACTTGTCTATAAGGCCTTTGACAAGGTCCCTCATGGCAGACTGGTACAAAAGGTGAAGTCACACGGGATCAGGGGTGAGCTGGCAAGGTGGATACAGAACTGGCTAGGTCATAGAAGGCAGAGAGTAGCAATGGAAGGATGCTTTTCTAATTGGAGGGCTGTGACCAGTGGTGTTCCACAGGGATCAGTGCTGGGACCTTTGCTGTTTGTAGTGTATATAAATGATTTGGAGGAAAATGTAACTGGTCTGATTAGTAAGTTTGTGGACGACAGAAAGATTGGTGGAATTGCGGATAGCGATGAGGACTGCCAGAGGATATAGCAGGATTTAGATCGTCTGGAGACTTGGGTGGAGAGATGGCAGATGGAGTTTAATCCGGACAAATGTGAGGTAATGCATTTTGGAAGGTCTAATGCAGGTAGGGAATATGCAGTGAATGGTAGAACCCTCAAGAGTACTGAAAGTGAGAGAGATCTAGGTGTCCAGGTCCACGGGTCACTGAAAGGGGCAACACAGGTGGAGAAGGTAGTCAAGAAAGCATACGGCACGCTTGCCTTCATTGGCCGGGGTATTGAGTATAAAAATTGTCAAGTCATGTTGCAGCTGTATAGAACCTTAGATAGGCCACACTTGGAGTATAGTGTTCAATTCTGATCGCCACACTACCAGAAGGGTGTGGAGGCTTTAGAGAGGGTGCAGAAGAGATTTACCAGGATGTTGCCTGGTATGAAGGGCATTAGCTATGAGGAGAGGTTGAATAAACTCGGTTTGTTCTCACTGGAACGACGGAGGTTGGGGGTGATCTGATAGAGGTCTACAAAATTATGAGGGGCATAGACAGGGTGGATAGTCAGAGGCTTTTGCCAGGGTGGAGGGGTAAATTACTAGGGAGTATAGTTTTAAGGTGCGAGGGGCAAGGTTTAGAGGAGATGTACGAGGCAAGTTTTTTACACAGAGGGTAGTGGGTGCCTGGAACCCGCTGCCGGAGGAGATGGTGGAAGCAGGGACGATAGTGACATTTAAGGGGCATCTTGACAAATACATGAATAGGATGGCAATAGAGGGATACGGACCCCGGAAGTATAGAAGATTTTAGTTTAGACGGGCAGCATGGTCAGCGCAGGCTTGGTGGGCCGAAGGGCCTGTTCCTGTGCTGTACTTTTCTTTGTTCTTTCTTCTTTGTTTGCGTGGGTGGGTAATACCCCACGGGTAAAGAAGTTGCTGCTGGAGCGGGGTTGAGGGGAGGGGGCTAGCCCTATCGAATTTCAGGAACTACAACTGGGCGGCGAACTTAACAGTGGTCAGGAAGTGGGTAGTAGGGGAGAGGTCGGTGTGGGAGCGGGTGAAGGTGGACTCATGTCGTGGCACAAGTTTAGGGGTACTGGTAATGGCACCTTTGCTGTCCTCGCCGGCTCGGTACTCCACAAGCCCGGTGTCACCGGCGGCCTTGAGGGTGTGGGGACAGTGGCAAGCACATGGGAGTGGAGGGGGTGTCGGTATGGACACCTATTTGTGGCAACCACCAGTTTGCGATGGGGGGGAGCTGGATGGGGTTTTTTGGAGGTGGTAGCGTGCTGGGATCGAGCGAATTGGGGACCTGTTTATTGACGGCAACTTTCCGTGCTCGGAGGCTTGGAGGAGGTGTTTGAGCTGGGGGAATGGGTTCTGCTACCTGTAGGTGAGGGGCTTTGTGCGGAGGCAGGTCTCAATCTTTCCGCACCTACCGTTTGAGGGGATACAGAACAAAGTAGTGTCGAAAACGGGAGTGAGGGAGGGGAAGATCTCGGAAATTTATAAAGAGCTCATGGAATGGGAGGGAGCCCCAATAAGGGAAGTGAAGCGTAATTGGGAGGATGAATTGGACAAGGAGTTAGAGGCGGGGTTGTGGGAGGGTGCCCTGAGTAGAATCAACGCGTCCTCGTCGTGTGCCAGGCTTAGCCTATTACAATTCAAGGTGGTCCAGAGGGCGTTTATGACTGTAGCCTGTATGAGCAGGTTCTTTGAAGGGGTGGAGTATAGGTGAGGGCGCTGTGTGGGAGGGCCCGCAAATAATGTGCACATGTTTTGGGCATATCCAAGCCTTAGGGGGTTTTGGCAGGGATTTGCTGATGTCAAGTAGATATTGAAGGCATGGGTGGTTCCATGTCCAGAGTGTAATGATATGTATATATTCTTTTTAATTTTTAGAGTCCCCAATTCATTTTTTCCAATTAAGGGGCATTTTAGTGTGGCCAATCCACCTACCCTGCACATCTTTGGGTTGTGGGGCAAAACCCAAACAAACACGGGGAGAATGTGCAAACTCCTCATGGAGAGTGACCCAGAGCCGGGATCGAACCTGGAACCTCAGCGCCGTGAGGCCACAGTGCTAACCCACTGCGCCACCATGCTGCCCATGATATGTATATTGACTGGGATGTAAAGAGTTAATAAGTTAATGATAATGCTGCTTACCACTCGAGGAACCCACTTGAGGGACCCACAGAACTGTCATATAAATATCATGTGACTAGGGGATTCTGGGATTAGATTAGAAAATGATTAGATGATTAGGAGTTAAGAGTTAGGAGAGAGCTGGAAGAGGGTCAGGCATAGAGAATAGTTGTATACTTGAGAGTTCTGTAAATTAGAGATAGCATAGTTTTGTACAATAACCTTCTACTTTAGGAATGTGAACGAATCTTAGTTAGTAGTGTAATAAATTTATAGCTTTGTTCGTTAACAAAACTTTGTGTTATTTATTCAACACTACGCATCCGAGCCATCCAGGTAAAGCAGAATAGAGAACATAGCACGGAGGTGATGATTTTTGGTGTGTCGGAAGACCCGGGAGTCCAGGGGGCAAGAGAAACTGATGTCTTGGCTTTTGCCTCCCTGGTAGCCCGGAGATGGATCTTATTGGCCTGGAGGGAATTGTGACCTCCGAAATCGGGCGTATGGGTCAGTGACATGGCTGGGTTTCTCAGGCTGGAGAAGAACAAGTTTGTCCTGAGAGGATCGATGCTAGGGTTCGCCCGGAGGTGGCAGCCTTTTATCGACTTCTTTGGGGAAAATTAAGCTGTCAGCAGATATAAGGGGGGAGGGGCAGGGGGCTGGTAAAGGGAAAGAGGGAGGCCTGGGGGTTGAGGTGGGGAATAGTTAGTGGGAAAGGTGGACTGGGGAAGTGTGCATGTAAGCCACGTTACTGGGTTTGGTTGTTAGTTGGGTTGGTGTTATTTGTTCTGTTGTTTTGTCCTCTTGAAAATTGTGAAAATTATATATGCCTTAATAAAATCTTTTCAAAAAAAAAAAAACTTTATTCGTGCCACAAGTAGGCTTACATCAACACTGCAAAGAAGTTATTGTGAAAATACCCCAGTCGCCACACTCCGGCGCCTGTTCATGTACACTGGGGGAGAATTCACCTATCAAGAACATCTTTCGGGAATTGTGGGAGGAAACCAGAGCACCCGGACGAAACCCGCAGAGACACGGGGAGAACGTGCAGACTCCGCACAGACAGAACCCAAGCCAGGAATCAAACCCAGGTCTCAAGCACTGTGAAGAAGCAGTGCTAACCATTTTGTTCCATATAAACAGTGTACGCACAAAGACTCCGTGAGACGAATAGAGTGAAGTCGATGAGGCTTTATTAAGCGTGTCTGTTCCCCCGCAGCTCGATAGTAAACTGGCCTGCGGGGGAAGACTCTGGCTTCTTATACTCCGCCTTCAGGGCGGAGCTTGAAGTCAACGGCCAACCAGGACCCGGGATCTGTCAGCCAATGACATTAGGGCTTCCAGTCCCACATGACCCCCAATACATACTACCACACAGTGGTTCCCTGGTCTGACATTAGAGCAAAAAAAAAAATCATGTAGTTCAGGGAGGTTCATGCTTGTGCTGAAGTCGGGTTAAAGATCACCCAGAAACTGGGTGGAATGCGGGTGAAGTATAATCTCAAATTAGATTAATTTTCTCTGAGTAATGGTCAGTAAGTGCCCACTTCCTTCTATTTTTTGTGAATAAAGTAATGGATAGGGGGATGTGTATGGATGTTATTTTTATGGATTTCCAGAAGCCACCTGATAAAGTCCCTTGTTGTGTCTGTAAAATCTCAGACACTTTGACCAGTTTATTATTCAAACGTTACATCCAGGTACCCTTATTTGCGAGATGAATAAAGGACCAGATCCCAGAAATGTTGGAGAATGAAAGGTTTAGTAAGAGGGAAGAACTGAGGGAGATCAATATTAATAGTGAAATCATGCTGGGAAAATTGATGGGATTAAGGTCAGATAAATCCCCAGGGCCTGATAATTTACATCCCAGAGTGCTTAAGGAGGTGGCTCTGGAAATAGTGGATGCATTGGTGGCCATCTTCAGGAATTCTCCAGATTCTGGAACAGTCCCTGCAGTTTGGAGGGTAGCTCATGTCACTCCAATATTCAAAAAGGGAGATAGGGCGAAGTCAGGGAATTATTGACCAGTAAGCCTGACATCAGTAATAGGGACAATTCTTGAATCCATTATCAAGGACTTTATAGCAAAACATTTAGAAAGCAGTGGCAGGATCAGTCAGAGTCAGCATGGATTTAACATAGAACTTACAGTGCAGAAGGAGGCCATTCGGCCCATCAAGTCCACACCGATCCACTTATGCCCTCACTTCCACCCTATCCCCGTAACCCAATAACCCCTCCTAAACATTTTGGTCACTAAGGGCAGTTTATCATGGCCAATCCACCTAACCTGCACGTCTTTGGACTGTAGGAGGAAACTAGAGCACCCAAAGGAAACCCCCGCAGACATGGGGAGAACGTGCAGACTCAACACGAGTGACCCAGTGAGGAATAGACCCTGGGACACTGGTGCTGTGAAGCCGCAGTGCTATCCACTTGAGCTACCGTGCGGCCTTATGAAGGGGAAATCATGCTTGACAAATCTATTGGAATTCTTTGAAAATGTAACCAGTACAGTTAAAAAAATTAAAGCGCGTAGGATCGGGGAAAGTGTATTGAGGTGGATAGAAAACTGGTTTGCAGAGAGGAAGCAAAGAGTAGGAATTAATGGGGCCTTTTCAAATTGGCAGCCAATAACCAGTGGGATGCCACAGGGATCGGTGCTGGAACCCGAGCTATTCACAATATATATTAATGATTTGGATGCGGCAACATAATGTAACATCTCAAAGTTAACAGATGATACCAAGTTGGGTGGGATGGTGAATTGTGACAAAGATGCAGGGATCCTACAGCATGATCTGGGCAGGTTGGGCGAGTGGGCAAATCAATGGCAGGTGCAGTATAATTTGGATAAGTGTGAAGTTATTTATTTTGGAAGCAAAAACAGGATGACAGATTACTACCTGAATGGTAGTAAATTGGTAGAGGGGAGTGTGCAGTGGGATCTGGGTGTCCTTGTGCACCATTTGCTGAAGGTAAGCATGCAGGTGCGGCAGGTGGTAAAGAAGGCTAATTGTATTTTGGTTTCGTAGCGAGAGCTTTTGAATACAGAAGCAGGGATGTGTTGCTGTAATTATACAGGGCCTTGGTGAGGCCACACCTGGAATATTGTGTGCCGTTTTGATCTCCTTTTCTGAGGAAGGATGTTCTTGCTCACGAAGGAGTGCAGCGAAGATTTACCAGGCTGATTCCGGGGATTGCGGGACTGTCATGTGAGGAGAGATTGATAAGGTTAGAATTGTTCTCGCTGGAGTTCAGAAGAATGAGGGGGATCTAATAGAGACGTATAAAATTCTGACAGGACTAGACAGGGAAGATGTTACCTATGATGGGTGTGTCCAGAACCAGGGGTCACAGTCTGAGGATTCAGGGTAAACCATTTCAGACAGAGATGAGGAGACATTTCTCCACCCAAAGAGTGGTGAGCCTGTGGAATTCATTACCACAGGAAGTAGTTGATGCTAAAACATTGAATATATTCAAGAGGTGGCTAGATATAGCACTTGGGGAGAATGGGATCAAAAGTAATGGAGAGAAAGCAGGATTGGGCTATTGAGTTGGGAGATCAGCCATGATCATGCTAAATGGCGGAGCAGGCTCGAAGAGCCAAAATACCTCTTCCTGCTCCTATATTCTATGCATCTATGACAAAACAGGCTCACGGTTTAACACAATTTTATTCACAATTCTGAAGGAGGCTGCCCAGGCTACGATCACCCGATGTGGATATCTTCACTGGGCTTCGAAACCCAGGGTCCCTTCTTCTTGCGATGGTTGCACCTGGGGTCTCTCAGGTTATCGCCGAAGATCTGCTCCAATGTTCCTTCTTTTATACTGGTCTGCTAGCACTGAGTCATAGGTATATGCCCACAACTGGCCTGAGTTCTATTGTCCCATCCAGACTTAAACTGGTTAATGGGAATAAAAAGGATAGTCCTGCTCAGCCAGGGTGATTCAATCAAGATTCATTGTCCTCTGAAACACTTGTCTGATCAGCCCATTATGGAGTCTGGTGGCATCTTTTGTTTGTCCTGCTACAAAGTCGATTAACTATGTCTGGAAGCTCATTACGTATGCATAGCATGGCCATGTTCTTTTGTGTAAAAGTGAAAGGCTAATCACAAAATCCATATAGCAATAACGTGTTTATGTGTTGACTTGAATTCTCTTGCAGCCGGCCAGTATCAATTCAGCTAGGGCCACATGTGGCAGTTTATGTGTCTTGTCAGCCTGTTTCCAGTGCCAACCCTCATTAGAGACTGCTAGCTAAAGTTGAATGATGATATATTGATGGCAAATTATTGAGTAGCTAGAGCCATGGAGTAGAGGTAAAAAGTAGGAACACAAATTGGTAGAATATACTAGGCCAGTGTGAGATCATCCACTCTGGACCAAAGCAAATATCAGAATACTTTCTAAATGATGAGAGGCTAGAAGACAATCCAAAGACAATTATGGAGGTTTGTAAATAAAATGTCATGGACAGGTACAACAACAATCAAAAAGGCAAATGAAAGGCTGACCTTTGTATCTAATGGACTGAGAGACAAAGATTTAGAAGTCATGCTGGAACTCTACAAAGCTTGGAGCTCTGAGAATACTTCTGAGTACAACACCTTAGGAAGGATATACTGGTGTTGGAGGAAGTGCAGTGTACATTTCTAAGCACACTCCATGGACTACTGCTGAATTGGAATCATATTATCAGGTAACATAATTGTAAATTGTACTTTGAAAATGTTTGAATTATATTTAATTAACATATCCATGTATTGTACAGCATTGTTGAGGATAGTGCATTTTAATTTTGGTAATATATCATTTTAAAAAGCTGTAACGTCATAAAAATATCATACACATAAGTAAATATTCATTGAATTGAACAAGCATTTCAATCATTTCTATGAAATTGTTCTCTAATCTGTACACTCGTCACTAATAAAATCCTATTTTCACACATTCATGATAATAAAAACCCCAAATCAACCTTATTCGGACTGGATTTTAAAGTACTATAATTATTAACAGATTAGTCTGAACAAATTACCTTATGGAATTTCTGAAGAAGTAACATGTTGAAATGAGCAACATTGTTTTTCTGAAACTGCTTCATTTTGGCACAAGATTAAGAGTTGTGGAGAAAAAGGGGCAATTTTCCACTTTCAACCCTGTGACTGTGTCACAGGAGCGGAGAAACTCCGTTTCTCCGGAGCGGAGAAACTACAACATCTTCTTCACAGCCTTCAACACGCCATCGATGAAGGTGAACATCTTGCCAAGGTCATCCCCACACCCCCACTACTTGCCTTCAAACAACCGCGCAACCTCAAACAAACCATTGTTTGCAGCAAACGACCCAGCCTTCAGAACAGTGACCACGACACCACACAACCCTGCCATGGCAATCTCTGCAAGACGTGCCAGATCATCGACATGGATACCACCATTACACGTGAGAACACCACCCACCAGGTACGCGGTACATACTCGTGCGACTCGGCCAATGTTGTCTACCTCATACGCTGCAGGAAAGGATGTCCCGAAGCGTGGTACATTGGCGAGATCATGCAGACGCTGCGACAACGAATGAACGGACATCGCGCGACAATCACCAGGCAGGAATGTTCCCTTCCAGTCGGGGAACACTTCAGCAGTCAAGGGCATTCAGCCCCTGATCTCCGGGTAAGCGTTCTCCAAGGCGGCCTTCAGGACGCGCGACACCGCAGAATCGCCGAGCAGAAGCTTAAAGCCAAGTTCCGCACACATGAGTGCAGCCTCAACCGGGACCTGGGATTCATGTCGCATTACATTCATCCCCCACCATCTGGCCTGTGAAATCCTACCAACTGTCCTGGCTTGACACAATTCACACCTCTTTAACCTGGGGTTACCCCATCTCTGGATCTGTAAAGATTTAATCACCAGCTAATGCTCACATTCCAAGCATTGTCTGGCATCTTCGAATTTGTCTATATATATATGTTTCTGGAGCATACCGCTTCATTCACCTGAGGAAGGAGCAGCGCTCCAAAAGCTAGTGACATCGAAACAAACCTGTTGGACTTTAACCTGGTGTTGTAAAACTTCTTACTGTGCTCACCCCAGTCCAACGCCGGCATCTCCACATCATGTTATTAATTGGCACTTTAATCGTGGTTCTGGTTCTACATTGGACCTGAGAGAGGTAGGTCCGAAAGCCACTGATGGTTCCTAGTTCTCTGAAATCGGAGCACCCTTATTAAGTTTCAGGCCCCTCGAATCGCTGGCAAGCCCCCCCCCCCCCCCAACTGCTGGCAATACCCCCCACCCCACACACACAATCGCTGGCAAGGGCATCCTCTTAGCCCACCCCCTCAGTCCCCCCTGTAACCTCACTCAGTCCATCTTCAGCTCTCCCCACAGTCCCCCACTTCAGTGACAGAGGAACAGAGTAGGCTATTCAGCATTTCGAGGCTGTCCTGCCATTTCATGAGATCATGGCTGTGGCCTACCTCCATATACCTGCCTTTGTCCCACATCTCTTAATATCTTTGTTGAACAAAAATATATCTATCTCAGATTTAAAATTAATAACTGTCTGAGCTTTAACTGCTATTTGTAGAAGAGAGTTCCAAACCTCCACCACCCTTTGATTGAAGAAGTTCTTCCTAACATCTCTCCTGAACGGTCTTGCCCTAATTTTTAGATTATGCCCCCTAATTTTAGAATCTCCAACCAGTGGAAATGGTTTATCGTTATCCACCCTATCTGCCCCTGTTAATATCTTAAATATTTCGATCAGATCACCCCTTAGCCTCCTAAATTCCGAGAAGGCGAAGAAAATAAACTGGTAGAATCTGGGTTTTACTCATCTGAAATTCTACCATTTCCATATGGGTTGCTTATCACCTTTTCACTGAATGTTTCATTGACATAGGTTTGCTTTTTTGAGAATTTTGCTGCTGTGTCTGATTTTACACTATTCAACTTTCTGTGGGTTACAAAGAATGTCAGGAACACAGGCAGAAATATGAGACCATGAACCGCCCCAAAAGTTATGACGAGAAACATGATTTTGAAAAATGTCCTGAATATGTAACTTTCTGCAGCGGCCAACACGACCACACCCAGTATCGTTGAAAGAGCTCCCTGGATAATAGGATAACCGAGAGAGTACAATGCATCAATACTTCGCTCATTGGCACTTTCTTTCTCGCTTGATACAAATGCGTATGAAATATGAGCTGAGAAGTCCACAGAAAATCCAATACAAATGACCAGATTAATCATAGATATAGAATCTAAGTTGACATCCCAGAAAGTCATGAAACCAGTCACACCCACTAAAACTGACGCAGTCGCAAATGTTACCCACAGAGAGCAGATTGGATTAGGTATGAACAATAAGGCAACAACCAGCATTGCAGCAGCAGCCACGGCGACATTCTGTATTGTGTTGGTTACGATAACAAGATATTGATCAAAGTAGATGAACGCAGGATGATAAACTTGCAAAGGGATTTTACATTCTTGTGCCAGCTTTCTTAATTCAATCAGCATCTGTTTCTCAGCAATCGAATTATTGACATAAATGGTCTGAATAAAAAATCGTGAAGCTATGATTCTTTGATTATTTTTTGAAAATTCAACATCTTGTTTAAATAAAGGAACAATTTGAAACAGTAAAGCTAAATTGTCTAAGAATGTATTTTTCTCCGTTATATCTATCTGCATCTGTTTGGAAATACTAATGTACGTTCGAAGCCAGGACTCTGACAGGGTACGATCGACATATGAATTATTTTCCAATCGGTCCATACAGATTTCAATTTCATTCTGAATGGTGGAATTCCAATATTCCACAGGTTCAGTGACAGAAACCATGACTCGTGGCCCATATTTCGAGAAAAAATCACTTTGGTCGTCATAGAATTGAATCACATATGAATCATCAAAGGCCAGATTTCGAATATCGATACCTTCTTTGATGTTTAAACAGCCATAAATACTGCCAGCCAAATATCCAGCATACAGGAGCACCACAAATACCTTGGTCCATCTGATTGTAAGGAATGGACCATAATATTTCTTAAAGAAGAAATAAACTGGATGCTCTGATTCTGCACCTGATTCCTGATCAGAAGCCCCACCTACACAACACATTGCATAGCATTTCGATTCATCTGGTTTAGGATCATGTTCAACCTTTCTGAATGTCAGCCAGTGTCTGTTACTGGCTTCTCTTCTCCCATTCAGTGCGAGAACAGCTCCAAAAAACGTAATGTTGTAAAGGAAGCAGAACAGAACAGTTGTACCTGTGTAAACACAAAATGACTGCACAGATCGAAAAGGTGTCAGAATGCCAATATAAAAAGCTAAAACATCAGTCAGAGTGGTGATTGTAATGGAAACAGCTGCTTCAGCGTACGTCTCTGCCAGGCGATCTCCAACTTTATCTTTGACCTTTGTCTTTTGCCAGCTGGACAGCATAATGAACATATCATCGACACCAATACCTAGAAATGTGAGATATGGTGAATTAATACTCTAGTTATTATTAATTAATGATCACAAATGGAAGTTAATAAAGTTAGCATTCCCATTTGAATGATGTATCTGATGGAATCAATACTGCTGCAAAATATTAGATTTCAATGAATAGCAATTATGAAAATTATGAAATGAAAATTGCTTATTGTCACAAGTAAGCTTCAATGAAGTGAAAAGCCCCTAGTCGACACATTCTGGCACCTGTTTGGGGAGGCTGGTATGGGAATCGAACCATGCTGCTGGCCTGCCTTGGTCTGCTTTAAAAGCCAGCGATTTAGCCCAGTGAGCTAAACCAGCCCCTGCAGCAATATCTGCACTGTTTTTATATTTTTTACCTGTTAATAGCAGTATTCTGCAACATTACTGCTGATATGCAGACATAATTCTGCATTAGAATTATAGGCTGCACAATATAGGAATTATGAGCAGTTACAGCCAAATAAACAATTGCTCTGATTTAATGGCTGTCTGCAAGCGTGCCTGAAACAAGTGGATATGGAAAAACCACGCGCGGGATTCGCCGTTGCCCGATGCTGAAATCGAGAAAGGCAATTGGACGGAGAATGGCTCCCGACGCCGAAATTGCGGCAGGCGCTGGTTTGATGCTGGGTCTGGATGCTCCGCCCCCTCCAAATTGGCATCATCAAGATCTGCGCTGCGCGCAGTCACTACCGCATTTGAATGAATGTCATTCTCCGGTCCACCCGTGATGCTCCGCCACCGGTGGACTGAGTTCCCGATGGCGCGGGCTACATGTGGTCTCAGCGGTCGTGAGCCTGGCGTGGCGGCTGCAGAGAGAGGGGGGCGTGCGGACAATTCCAGCAGCGCCATACTCAGCCAAGAACCGTGCTGCTGGCCGGGGGGGGGGGCTTCTGCCAGGGCTGGGGAAGTAGTGGGGGGTGGCCAGGAGGTGGGCTGTGGGGTTGGGGTGGATGGGTGCGCGGTCCAGCACAACTGGCACCAACTTTTCCGGCGTGATTGGTGCGAGTGTGGGGGGCTCTAGGCGTACGTGCGGCTGCAGCTTGTCAGCTCTGCGCATGTCCAGCATGGACCCGGTGATTCTCCCACGTTTTCCGCATGTTTCGCGGGTGTTTCTAGCGCCGATGTTAGCCCCTCACCGGTAGCAGAATCGGTGCGGGAGTGGCGCCGGTTTTTCCGTCATGAAACACCACGCATCCTCGTTGGCTTCAGCACTTAGACACAGGTTTCTGTACTTCATTCCAGACTTTGAGGGCAGCATGGTAACACAGTGGTTAGCACTGCTGTTTCACAGCACCAGGGTCCCAGGTTCGATTCCCGACTTGGGTCACTGTCTGTGCGGAGTCTGCATATTCTCCTCATGTCGGCGTGGGTTTCTGCCAGTTGCTCCAGTTTCCTCCCACAAGTTCTGAAAGACGTGCTTGTTCGGCGAATTGGACATTCTGAATTCTCTCCAAGTTTACCTGATTAGGCACCGAAGGGCTTTTCACAGTAACTTCATTGCAGTGTTGATGTTAATAAAGATTAATATTATTAATTGAACTTCACAAACAACATGGAGTTTTGGGAAAGTTGTAAGTCTGGAGAAACGTAAATAAATAGGGCAATGCAAAGTCATGGAAGTATATAAACATTAAGTTGAAAATGTTAAAATCAGTGTGTTGGAAATCCAGGAGACAGTGTAAGCTGATGCACGATCAATTGCACAAAAACTAAAGTTGGGTACAACTGTGGCTTTACTACAGTCCTGCTGCAGCTGGTGAAATGGCATGGCACTGGAGGTCACGCATATTTATACAGTTCTCCATGGGCGGAGCCAGCCGGCAGGAGCTACCGGCGAACCTGTAGTGCAGATCCTACCTTACATCTCCTATTACAGTGGTTCACCACATTCACCCCCTGTTACAAATGAATCTGGCGGGGGTGACGTGAAACTATATACAATTAGTGCAATTATGTACAGTGGTAGGGAAAGAAAAGTCCATGTTGACGGTCCGGAGTCCGTCAAAGGTTCAGCCGGTCCGATGCTTTGGTGCTTCGTTGGGAGTGGTGTAATGGTGGCGGCGAAGTCGGTGCTGGCGGTGGTGGAGGTGGCACTGATGGCGGTGGTGGCGGTGCTGATGCTGGCCAGTCATCGGGGAACTCTGGGAGCGTGCAGAAATCCTCTTCGTCCTCTTGTGCGGAAAAGGGGGGGGTGTGATCTGGCGGGGTCAATATTGGCGGCGCGGTGGGAGGTGGGGGCGCATTGGTGGTGGGGGGGCTGTTGGGGTGGAACCTGACGGTGCCAGGTCCCTGAGTGAGACAGTACCTTGGCGACCGTCGGGGAACTCAACGTAGGCATATTGAGGGTTGGCATGGAGTAGGTGAACCCTGTCCACCAAGGGGTCCGCCTTGTGGAGTCAGACGTGCCTACAGCGAATGACCGGTCCTGGAGCAGCGAGCCAGGTCGGGAGCGACACCCCGGATGTGGACTTCCTGGGGAAGGTAAAAAAACGTTCTTGGGTGTGTTATTAGTGGCGGTGCACAATAGTGACCGGATGGAGTGCAGAGCGTCAGGGAGGACCTCCTGCCAGTGAGAGGCTGGGAGGTTCCTGGACCGTAGGGCCATCTGGACGGCCCTCCAAACCGTCCCATTCTCCTGTTCTACTTGCCCGTTTCCCCGGGGGTTGTAGCTGGTCGTTCTGCTGGAGGCTTTACCCGTGCTGAGCAGGAACTGACACAGCTCATCGCTCATGAATGAGGATCCCCGTCACTGTGGATGTAGGCGGGGAAACCGAACAGAGCAAAGCTGGTGCTGAGGACCTTGATGATGGTGGCAGGCGTCATATCGGGGCATGGGATGGCGAAGGGGAATCTGGAGTACTCATCGACCACACTGATAATGTACATGTTACGGTCGGTGGAGGGGAGGGGCCCTTTGAAATCCATGCTAAGGTGTTCAAAGGGGAAGCCTTCACCAGGCGCGCACGGTCTGGCCGGTAGAAGTGCGGCTTGCACTCCGCACAGACCTGGCAGTCCCTGGTGACTGTCCTTACTTCCTCGACGGAGTAGGGCAGATTGCGAGCTTTGACCAGATGGTACAATCGAGTGACCCCCGGGTGACAAAGGCTGTCGTGTAGGGCCCGGAGTTGGTCAGCTTGTGCGCTGGCACATATACCTCGGGAGAAGGCATCTGGGGGCTCGTTGAGTTTACCGGGGCGATACAAGATCTCGTAATTATAGGTGGAGAGCTCGATTCTCCACCGCAAGATTTTATCATTTTTGATCTTGCCCCGCTGTGTGTTATTGAACATGAAGGCTACCGACCGTTGGTCCGTAAGGAGAGTGAATCTCTTACCGGCCAGGTAATGCCTCCAATGCCGCACAGCTTCAACGATAGCTTGGGCCTCCTTTTCGACGGATGAGTGTCGAATTTCAGAGGCATGAAGGGTGCAGGAAAAGAATGCCACGGGTCTGCCTGCCGGGTTTAGAAGATCGGCAAGGGCGACGTCTGAAGCGTCGCTTTCTACTTTGAAAGGCAGTGACTCGTCCACTGCGCGCATCCCGGCCTTGGCGATGTCTGCTCTGATGCGGGCGAAAGCATGTTGTGCCTCGGCCGCGAGGGGGAGTTGGGTGGACTGAATGAGTGGGCGGGCCTTGTCCGCATAGTTTAGGACCCACTGAGCGTAGTAGGAAAAGAACCCCAGGCAGCGTTTGAGGGCCTTGGGGCAGTGGAGGAGGGGAAGTTCCATGAGGGGGCGCATGCGGTCGGCATCGGGCCCGAGAAGTCCGTTTTGGACGATATAGCCGAGAATGGCTAACCGGGTCGTGCTGAACACACACTTCTCTTTGTTGTAGGTCAGGTTGAGAAGAGTGGCAGTGCGGAGGAATTTATCGAGGTTGGCATCGTGGTCCTGCTGGTCATGGCCGCAGATGGTGACTTTATCAAAGTACGGAAAGGTGGCCCGCAAACCGTATTGGTCGACCATTCAGTCCATCTCTCTTTGGAAGACCGAGACCCCATTTGTGACACCGAAAGGGACCCTAAGGAAGTGGTAGAGGCAGCCGTCCGCCTCGAAGGCAGTGAATGGCCGGTCCGACTTCCGGATGAGGAGCTGGTGGTAGGCGGATTTCAGGTCAATTGTTGAGAAGACCCGGTACTGCGCAATCTGATTGACCATATCAGATATGCGTGGGAGAGGGTACGCGTCGAGTTGCGTGTACCGATTGATGGCCTGGCTGTAGTCCACGACCATCCTGTGTTTCTCCCCAGTTTTAACCACTACCCCTTGGGCTCTCCAGGGGCTGTTGCTGGCCTCGATAATACCCTCCCTAAGCAGCCGCTGGACTTCGGACCTGGTGAAGATCTTGTCCTGGGTGCTGTGCCGTCTGCTCCTCATGGCAACAGGCTTGCAATCCGCAGTTAGATTGGCAAAAAGGGAGAGGGATCGACCTTGAGGGTCGCGAGGCTGCAAACGGTAAGGGGGGGTAAGGGCCCGCCGAATTTGAGGGTGAGGCTCTGGAGGTTGTACTGGAAGTCCAGGCCCAACAGGAGTGTAGCGCAGAGATTAGGAAGGACATAGAGGCGGAGGTTACTAAATTCTATGCCCTGGACCGTGAGGATGACTGTACAAAAGCCTCGGATCGGGACGGAGTGGGATCCGGAGGCCAGGGAGATCCTTTGATTGGCAGGGTGGACCGCGAGGGAGCAGCGCCTTGCCGTATCTGGGTGAACAAAGTTTTCGGTGCTCCCGGAGTCCAGCAGGCACGAGGTTGCATGGCTGTTGATTTTAACCGTCGTCGACGCGGTGGCCAGGTTGTGCGGCGAGATTGGTCCAGCGTCATCGAAGCGAGCTGCGAGTAGCCATCGGATGCTTCGGGTAGCGAGCGTGTACAGTTCCGATGTCGGGATGTCCGGAGACCCTGTGGGGGACAAGATGGCGACGCCCATGGTGCGCAGATTGCGGGGTCGGGACAAGAAGGCGGCGACAATGGGGCGCACGTGGCCGAAGGGGGACAAGATGGCGGCACCCATTGGTCGCACATGGACCTGGGAGGAGAAGATGGCGGCTCCCATTGTGTGCCTGGCGTGGGGGACGGGGCGATAGCGCGTGCGATCGCAGAGACTCCGCGAGCCTGGCACACCGCCGCGAAGTGGCCCTTTTTACTGCAGGCTTTACAAACTGCAGTGCGGGCCGGGCAGTGTTGGATGGGGTGCTTCTGCTGACGGGCAGAAGTAGCAGCGGGGACCCCCGGGGTGCGCAGATCAGCGTGCGGCGCAGGCGTATTGGGAAGGCAGGGCCCCGGCTGAGGAGATCGTCGGCGGTGTCCAGGAGGGGTAGAAAGGAGTAGAAGGGTGGGCAGTGCGGCGGGAGGTGTACAATTGTACGTTACGGGATGCGACCATCATGGAGAGCACCATGGTTTTCGTCTCTGCCAGTTCGAGCGTGGCCCCTTCCAGTATTCGTTCTCAGACGCGGTCCGACGCAATCCCCATCACGAAGGCATCACGCATGAGGAGATCTGCGTGTTCAGCGGCCGTAACCGCCTGACAGTCGCAGTCCCGGATGAGTGGAATTAGGGCCCGCCAGAAGTATTCGATGGACTCACCAGGTAGTTGCGAGCGGGTGGCGAGTACATGCCTGGCGAAGAGAGTGTTCGCCTTCTGCGCACAGTGTTCCTTAAGGAGTTCCATTGCTTTTGTGTAATTCGTGGCGTCTTGGTTCAACGGGAACACGCTGGAGCTCAGTCTGGAGTACAGGACCTTTATCTTCTGAGCCTCCGTTGGCACGGGGTCCGCAGCCTTGATGTAGGCCTCAAAACATGCTAGCCAGTGAGTAAAGTCTTTCCTGGTGTCGGGCGAGTGCGGATCCAGCTGCAGGTGATCGGGCTTAATTCTGATATCCATTCTGTGGAAAATCTGACTGTAATAAATTGATGCACGATCAATTGCACAAAGACTAAAGTTGGGTACAACTGTGGCTTTATTACAGTCAGATGTGTGGCCTCCTGCTGCAGCTGGCGAAATGGCAGGGCACTGGAGGTCACGCATATTTATACAGTTCTCCGTGGGCGGAGCCAGCCGGCAGGAGCTACCGGTGAACCTGTAGTGCAGGTCCTACCTTACATCTCCTATTACAGTGGTTCACCACATAAGTCAGGACATTTGTCAGCATAGGTGACTCAGAGGAGAGGTTTTCCAGGTACAGGCACATAAGTAAGTGGGGATGAAGGTGAAGAATACAAGGAAGTGATCAGAGATGGCTTTATTTATGACTGAGATGATGGGGATAGAGAGGTCATGTGGGATGGCAAAGGTGGTCATGAATATGAGAAGCAGTCTTTGTGGTGGGAAAGGTTGTGAGAGGACAGGAGGGTGAGGTGATTGAGGATGGTGGTGGAAGTCACCAAGAATGGGTAGTTGCTCAGTGCAGGGAGGAAAGGAGTGAAGGTGTGTTACAAATAAGTGTGAAATTTGGGATTGGGCAGCAGAGAAAGAAATTTTAAAAGAGAAATGAGAGAGATGGAATTAGGTCAAGTGTACAAAGTAGAACATGCCAGAGCGAATCAGAACCTCAGAATTGTTACAGTGCAGAAAGAGCCATTTGGCCCGTCATGTCTGCACTGGATTTCTGAATGATGGTCGGGGTCAGAATAATCTGCAATCCAAGCAGACAAATTTGAGAGGACAATCATCTGAAGTTTGATCATACTTTAATTGGGAAAATCATATTACTGACCGAGAATCAGAAAAGGTGCATTTGCTGTATTGATGGCAAACTTCATCCCGCAGAACAAAAGTAGTCCAAATCCCGACAGCACGGCTAATCCAGCTGATACAACTCCCAGAGAAGCGACCCAGACCTTATTTCTCACACAGTCAAACCTGAAATTAAATGTGATCACGTTCTATAACACAACAGACTTTCTTGTATGAAGTTTTCAATGAAAGTGCATTACAAATAAATGTGAAAATATAGTTCCTACCTCATACAAGATGTGATGGAAAAGAATATTGAAAGAAAATATGTGATAGAGAACAAAGGAATAATCTTTTTTGAATTTCCCTCAAATTCTTCTTGTCTTGATAGTGATGAGAAATAAGAGACCTGAAATTCAGGAATAAAGATTATAGATTATCAAATACACAGTTAAGTTATTTTTAGATAATTGCATCCTGTTGTTCATTCATACCTCTCAAATATTCAATTATTTATTTGACATAATCAGCGACCAAAACAATGTTTAATTCTTATTTTCAAACATTGTTTTTGAGCACAACAATAACTGATTGACAGATTCTAAAGTGTTGCTCGCTTTTACTTTTCTTAAAAGAATTACATTAATTAGTAATAAATATAAGGTGTGCATTCCTGCATGTTGCAGCATTGGTAGAAGTTTATTTTAAAGTATTTAGCAACATATGCATTAAAAAGACAGCAAAGAAATCATTGTCCAGATTGGGTGCCCTTTAGTTCAGAACAATGCTGTAATCCTTAATTTACAATTACACATAGGAACATGATGTTGTACATAATAGTTTTTCAAAGTCAGGGCTGGTGGATAGCGGGCAGGTGTCAGGAGAGTCATGGAGCGATCGGTCCCGCTGTTCCCGATCGTGGGAGAAGCGGCGAACCACCGCAACTGGCTTTTACATGGAGAATTGCGGCTGCTGCACCTTTTAAATGGAGATACAGATTAGACTGTGTGGAGTCTTCTGGCCAGAAGCGGCAGCAGAGAGTAGGTCAAGTGCCCTGCATGTAAAATTGACTTGAAACTCTGTCCATAGACGTTCTTTTGGCACCAATGCAGGGAGCAGAGCTGCTTCGATTTTGCAGCTGCTGGAAAGCAAGGCAAGTGAACTGCGAAGATCAATGTCTGTTTTTTAAAAGTAAGAGACAGCCGGAAACTCAAATAGGCAGTTTACCTATTGGAGAGAACCTCACAAGAGTCCAGGGCAGGACAGAGCAGTGGAAGTGTTAAGAGCTCCAGCGTCTCTAGTTAACGGCCCTGAAAAAATAAACTTACCTCGGAACAAAGAAGTATAAATATGATTTCTTGAGGTATGGTTTTGCCAATTGTGACAATGCAAATAAGGAGACAAAGCCGCGTTCGGCGATCGGTCGGAAAATCCTTCAAAGCGGCGTACTCTAGGTGTACGCTGCGTAATGTATCGATGGCTTCAGGACTTTGCCTGAGGCCCGCCCCCCCGATGCTCCATCCTCAACCGGCCGAGTTTCCGACGGCGTGCGCCGTGTGTGGTCCCAGCCTGTCTGGACCTCGATGTGGCGGCTGCAGACTCAGTCCAGTGCTACGACAGTCGGGAGAGGGACGATTCGCGGGTGGGGGGGGGTGGACATTATTCAGGACTGGGGCACTGTGGGGAGTGGTCCGGGGCGCGCAAGCCGGCCTAAGGGGGGGCACTATTTTGCGGGCTGGGTGCACGAATGGCCCCTGCCATGTAGCACGACGCAGCCGCTATAGGCTGCCACTGTGTACATGCGCGGCCATGGACTCGGCAATTCTCTGAGACGTATCGGCAACTCAAGCCAGATGCTCTCTGCTGCCGCCATGCTAGCCCCCAGCAAAACGGGGAATCGGTGGTCTCAGAATCGGAGAATTCAGCCTCATGTGTGTTATATTCAAATGAGTGGAGAAGTTTCAGAATATGAAAGAGAAGTGGTGTGCGAAAAATTCCTTTTTAGGTTGAGATCCCAGAGTCTGTTATTAACTTAGCCTGACTCCAAATTAAAAGACGATGCTGCTGCAGCTCACCTGTAATACCACTTTAAAACATGCCAAAAGCCCATAATGCTGTCAGCATTCTGAAGTAGCATCTCCCATGAGTATCCAGTGCTGAGTAAAACAAGCGTTTTGTTGCAATTGCCCTTCACGACAACAGACATGGGTAAGGTTGGATCGTCCGTTTTCATGAAGATAAAGGCGGCACAAAGAAACTGGCTGAACTCAGCACCTGATATGCTCATTGACCTCTGATGCTTTGAACTGCATTCAAGTGAGATCACCCCCCTTTGCATTAAAAGGTAAGCAAACAGGGTGGGTGTCGTGAAGGTTGGTCGTCGTGTATCACAAAGGTCGCTTTACATGCGTTGCGAAGGTTGGCCAGTTGGCAAAGCAGGGAGAAAAAGTTTGAAAAACACTGCAGTACGCAACACTTAAAAAATGTGAGTCCCTCACATTCTTAAGTTTTCTTTTCATATAATGAGAGCCGGAGCATAGCACTGAACATTCAAATTGTTTGAACAGTCACGCAATTAAGATGCATAGCCAAATCATATAAGTCATAATTCAGCAATAACTGAAGAGAATTTGACATCATAGCACCTAAATTTAGAGCATTTTGCACTTCCTCAGAATGCAAAAAATATGGCGGAGTTTATTTTCTTTCATGAGATGTGAACATCACTGGCTGGGCCAACATTTATTGCCCATCAATAATTGCTCTTGAGAAAGTAGTGGTGAGCTGTCTTCATGAACCGCTGCAGTCTACATGTGTAGGTACATCCACAGTGCTGGTAGGAAGGGAGCTTCAGGATTTTGACCCAGTGACAGTGAAGGAATGGCGATACAGTTGTGAATCAGAATGGTAGGTTGCTTGGAGGTTTTCCCATGCTTCTGCTGTCAGGTGGTCGAGATTGTGGATCTGCACGATGCTGGTGAAGCAGCTGTGCCGAGTTGCAAGTGTGCATCCTGCAGATGGTACAATCCTCTCCTACCGTACATCAGTGATGGAAAGAATGATGTTCAGGTTGGTGGATGGGGCTCTGATCTAATGGGTTGTTTTTCCTGGATGGCGTCAAGCTTCTTGAGTATTGTTGGAACTGCACTCAGCCAGGCAAGTAAAGACTATTCCATCACAGTCCAGGCTGGTGTCTTGTGGATGGTGGACAGGCTTGGTTCAAACTTGGACAAAGAACTGACTTCAAGGGGTGAGGTGATACTGACTGCCCTTGACATCAAGGCCCCATTTTGCGAAGTATGGCATCTAAGAGTGATGCTCGATCAATAACTCCAGAAGCGAGATTGGAAGACAATTGAAGGCTTTATTGGACTAGATGTTTCCCCTAGCAGCGCAGGTACAGAATGCAGCTGCTAGGGAGACACAGGCTCTTATACTCCACCTTACTGGGCGGAACCAGCAGGCAGGCTTCACCAATGATATTGCTGTCTCAGGTACCTCCCACACCAATGGTCTTACAGCATCAACCTGGGTACCTTAAACCCCTAATACCGACTACCACAAAGAGCATTTAGGGAACTGTGACTGTTATATTGCAAGGCGATTGACGAGGCAACGTTGAAACACATAAGAGGTTTATTTAACTAAGGCAAACTATATACACTGGACAGCACAACTAGTACACAGGTCTTGTTCCCACAACTTCTGGGCTAAATCTGGCCAAGCCCCAACGACCAGGGTCACACTGAAACTCCTGATCAGCTTATGTTCAAGTGCTGTGTCTCTGTATGCTCTAGGCCCGTAATGGGTCACGCGATGTATCACCATTTAAAGGGGCCAGACTCCCACAGTGACCTTGGCATCATGAGGTTTTGGTTAGCTGTGGAAAGGGAGAAGTGGCAATTTAGAGTAAAAATATTAAGCTGAAATCGGGCCAATTTCATGGGGGTGAGAACAAGATTTGGCCCAGGTAATTTGGAATCAAAAATGACAGACAAAACTGTAACAGGCTACCTTTAAAGTGGAGATGGTACAGTGCAAGGACATTTACATTTTATTTGCGTTGATTCATGGGATGTTGTCACGGAGTCAACATGGCTTCATGAACGGGAAATAGTGTCCGATTAATTTATTAGAGTTTTTCGAGGAAATCTCAACCAGAGTGGATGGAGGGGAACAGGTAGGTGTATTGTATTTGGACTTCCAGAAGGCATTCGACAAGGTACCTCACAAAGGTTAAGTCATAAGATAAGCCCATGTGTTGGAGGTAGTATATTGACATGGAAAGGCCTGTGTTGGCATTTTCTGCAGATCACCATAGAAGGCGGGAGAGTGCTGATATCCCGCTGTGAGGAAAGCTCTGGCACTCCCCAGTTTCTGTAAAAGTCTGACTCCTGTCCTTGAACGGGATCTGCATCAGGACATTGATCTCGGACCACTGCGCTGGGGGAAAGGGGGTTGGGGAGTGGGGGTGCAGCTGGCCCACTGTGAAGATTAATGTGACAGAGGCTTCACATTATATCAGGTGTTATATGTTTCAATAGTGAACATTTTACTGTGACAGATTTCCACTCCCCCTACTTACTGATAATGCCCCCCCCCCCGCCCCCCCCCCCCCCCCCCCCCCTCCCCGCACAGTGCTCACTCAATGCTTCTCCCTCTTCTTGATCTTTCGTGGTCTCGTGCTACGTCCAGTTATGTCCCCAGGATGCACATCAGAGGCGGAGGCAGCCTGCTGCTTTCTGCAACCAATGCCCTTTAATGCCCTTGGAGGGCCTGGAGCCTCTGACTTACTGGTGTCACTGGCGAGGCCGTGCCACCCTGTTCTGTCCGCTGCCCTTGAGATGCGGTGGTGTCAGAAGGCGGCATTTGGAAGAACTGGAGACCGCCGTCGTTTTCTTTGTGACAGGCCCTGGGTAGGCCTCCAGGGCTTCCTCCTCCTGGACACCGCACTTGGGGCCCTGGGGGACTCCATGGAATGGGGGACAGTTGGAGTGAGCCCCAGAGGCCTCAGAGCCATCTGGCACTGCCAGTACTGTAGGCTTCCCATTGACTTTACCATGGTGTTGGTTCCCTCAGCGATCGTCCTCAGTGACTGGGCTGCGCTCTGCAGTGCCTCAGAAATGTCCACCTGCATCTGGGACATTCCCTCAGTGACTGAGACATGATGTTGAGGCCCTCAGTCATGGTTGTCACAGACTGAGCCACGCCTTGGACACCACCACTCAAAACGGGGACGTCGTGCTCCAGGTTTTCCACTGCAGTCGCCACCCTAGCAGTGTTGGTCTCGGTGCCACGCATTGTCGGCACCAACTCCTGCATCTGCAGTCTTTGGGACTCCTCCAATTCACTTTTCAGTCACTGGAATGTCGCTGACACCCTCTCCTGAATGTCACGGTTGTGTCCTATGATCTGCATCAGCTCTGGGACAACCTTGTCCAGGGGCGTGGCACCTGGCTGGGACCCAGCTGTATCTGGGATCCAGCAGACCTCCGACTCCTGTCTCACTTGGATGTTTCTACCTCCACCTCGATGTGCATCAGCAACTATGTGGTGCTCACCAGATTGTGTCCCAGAAGCTTGTCCACTAATGTCACCCACAAGGTGCGTGTCTCTGCGTTGGTGGAAGGTGCAGGTGATAGTTATGTATAATGCCATAATGGCGGTCTCCACAGAGCTCTCCTCTGAGGTGTTCTCTTGGGTGGCGGCTGGGGGGGGGCGAAAATTACTCCAGATGGCTCAGCCTCATAAGATGGAGATCGTGTGAGACAATGGACATGTGGTCAGTGAGAGGACCATTTTGACTGAGATGAACCATTCCCTTGAGACAGGTCATCTGGATGAAGGGGCAGTAGATCCTCACCTCACTGGTGCAGGTCAACCTCTCTGTCAGTGACTGCTCTCTCCTTGGGCAACCCCGCAATTTCCAGGGTCTGTTCCTCATGGAGAGGGGGTGAGGACTCAAATCTCTGCCTCCATCTTGGCCTTTTCCTAGGAGGGCACGGTAGCATAGTGGTTAGCACAGTTGCTTCACAGCTCCAGGGTCCCAGGTTCGATTCGCGGCTTGGGTCACTATCTGTGTGGAGTCTGCACGTTCTCGCAGTGTCTACGTGGGTTTCCTCCGGGTGCTCCGGTTTCCTCCCACAAGTCCCGAAAGACGTGCTGTTAGGTGAATTGGATGTTCTGAATTCTCCCGAACAGGCCCCGGAATATGGTGACTTGGGGCTTTTCACAGTGACTTCATTGCACTGTTAAGGTAAGCCTACTTGTGACGATAAAGATTATTATTATTTATTATGGGCTATTTCCTCCCCTGGGGACAAAGAGAGAACATTTTGAGCCACACGCTTGATGGGTCGGGGGCTCTAAAGCAGGGGGCATCTGTGGACGCCACACCTGGACAAGAAGGGGTTGTGCTGGTGGTTGCCAGGGGGTTTTGAGGAATAAGCATGGAGATCGGATGTGGGGAGGCTGCGAGGTGTCAGCCAGTGAATTGAAGGGAGAGGTGACAAGCAAAACTGGTGCCAGGAGAGAGGAGGTGACATACCCTTGTAGCCATCTGGGATGGCCACTTACAATACGAAACATGGACGGTCGCAAAGCATAACGGGAAAAATGGACAATGTAAGGTTCAGGCAGGCTCAAAGCTGGAATGGATATTTGTGAGCGAAGAATCCAGACAGTATTGAAACCCCCAACCGATTAGCATTTTGATGGCCCATCTCCGTAAGACAAAGGACTGATACTTGAGTAACCGATACAATCCCAGACATTTCGGCGCCACTCCCTGTACCCACAAAGCATCAACAACAGGATCAATGACCGTTTAGGACACGCCCGGCCATCAAGGCACCCGCCCCTTTATTGGCTCAAATCAAATCCAGTGATCGAGAATTGCCCAATTAATGGGGTCCAAACCGAAAGACCACCCAAAGAGCGCAAAACTCCCCAAGGACCTGATGGTCTGCATCATGATTGCCGTTGGATCAATACAGTTGCGCGCGTTACCCACCCCTACACCCCTCACCACACAGGCCCTAAACATGACCACCCAACACAACATCCCTAGCCCGGACACTACACCATACATAGACACAGCCACTGATACATCCACATGGTGTGACAATATCATAGAGTGGTATTCCATTTCATACACAGTAGAAGCCCTATTGATGAAAGCTATACTTTGCAGTATCATCCAGACGATCAGACTTTGGAAATGGCGAAGGAGAGCCTCCCGCCCTCCAGTATACACACTCAGAGACCCCTTTCTCAGACTTCAGCAAACCCCACACTCCTTCTGAACTTTTCCTCCCTAATAAATTCTGTGGTTTGTTTTTTTAATAAAGTTACCTTCTCTGTAAATTGACATTAGTGTTAAGTCGGAATGTGATGGTGCTATTGTTTATTTTGTATTGTAAGATAAGTTCTTTGGTCATTAGATAGTAGCATGAGTGTAGTTTAGTTAAGGACAGTTAGAGGTTCCCCTTTTTGTGTAAAGAAACTGAAATGTATGTTCGAATGTTATAGCGCCTCTTAGAATTTTTAGAGATGTATGTTGTATTAGGGAAAACTTAGGTAAATGTTTTGACCCATAGGACAGAGCAGGGTAGAACCTGTCCTTGATTGAGGGTACCCGGCATATTAGTGAACAGGAGAAGATTTAGTAGTGTAATCCTTCACGCTTCACGCTGAGGATCAAGAGGACGGACTGTAGCCATCTGGGATGGCCACTTACAATAAGAAACATGGACGGTCGCAAAGCATAACGGGAAAAATGGACAACGCAAGGTTCAGGCAGGTTCAGATCCTGAATGTATATTTGTGAGCGAAGAATCCAGACAGTATCGAAATCCCCAACCGATTAGCATTTTGATGGCCTACCTCCGTCAGACAAAAGACTGATACTTGAGCAACCGATACAATCCCAGACATTTCAGCGCCACTCCCTGTACCCAGGAAGCATCAACAACAGGGTCAATGACCGCTTAGGACACGCCCGGCCATCAAACCACCCACCCCTTTATTGGCTCAAATCAAATCCAGTGATCGAGAACTGCCCAACTAATGGGGTCCAAACCGAAGGACCACCCAAAAGAGCGCGAAACTCCCCAAGGATAAAGAGAGAGACCACCATGTGTTCGGCCTCTCTTGGACCTGGCGCTCCGGCAATGTCTACCTCTAATTGCAGCACCACCAGAAGCAAGTTCAAGTTCAACGCCCGCTACCAGATGGATGAGCCCAGCTGAGCAGCAGTTACTTCTCCAGACCCGATAGATCCAGTTTTGAGCAAAGGCCACTGTGCCTCTGACCTAAGCCGGGTGCCTGAAGTTAAGTACAGGTTGTCATAGTTGATAGGTGTAATTTAACTAGTAGTGTCTATGTTGTATGATTAATTGTGTGTGTAAATAAAGTACCCTTGATCTTCAACTAACTAATTGGTGCTTAGCTCTTTGATCGATATCCGGTTGAATCTTGTGGTGGTATCATTTGATACCCGGCGACTCTGAGCAATATAATATCGATATCCAAAGAAAGAAGGGCAACCTTATTGATTGCCGTATTTATAGCAGGTAAAAAAAAAGGCAACACCCTTGCAGCTCATCGGAGGCTACTGCCTCCCAGGTGGCATTGTTGACCCTGCTGCTGGTCCTCCGACCCCCTCGGGGGAAAATTGTGGTCCTATCTCAACCACAGCTTCGAGAAGCCTGGCCTGGTTGGCATCACCAAAGCGAGGGGCAGGACTGCGAACTGCCATGCCTGCATGTTGACTGTGAGCGAGTGAGTGGTAAAGGGGCCTTTAAACACAGCTCCCCCTTGATAGCGACGAGTTGCTGAGGAGCGAGTCTGGCGAATCAGATGGCTCAGGAGGCAGTAATGTCAAGAATCTTGCGGGAGCTCATTTTGGGCATGAAGTGCCGTTGCGTACGGGCTGCGACCTCGCCAACGTGGCCGACATGAAACAGCCCCCAAACACACCCAAAAACGGATTTTGACATTTTTTTGTTGAATCGCTCCTGTGAAGTTGTTCATTTTGGAATGGAGACCAAAAGAACCAAGCATTATTTAAATGGAGAAAAACTTCAGAAAGCTGCAGCACAAAGCAACGTGGGGGTACTTGTGCACAAAACACAGAAAGCCAGCACACAGGTACAGCAGGTAATAAGGAAGGCTAATGGAATGTTGGCCCTAATTTCAAGGGGGTTGGAGTATAAGAATAGGGAAGTCTTGCTGCAACTGTGCAAGGTGTTCATGAGGCCATATCTCGAATACAGTGAGCAGTTTTGGGCCCCTTATGTCAGGAAAGATATTGGGCGGGATTCTAGGTCCAGGGACACCTGGATCACGTTCCCCGATAGGACGGATAATTGGGCGTCAGGGAAAATGGGGGATCGACACTGGCCACCAACCCGATTGCGATGCTCCGTCGCCCCCTCCCCCCTCTCCCCCCCCCGCCACCGCCCCCCCCCCGCCGCTAGTGTGGGAGCGAGGTCCATGCCTGTGCCCGGTAAGGGATATAAATGAATACAAATGGGTCACAATGATCCTCTGCTCCGGTCCCCCGTGATTCTTCAGTCTCCGGGATCAAGAATCACGCGGCGCCGTTCACTTGCTCTACCAGCGTGGCCCTGGCATGGTGGATTTACCACCTTGGCCAGTACGAGGTCCACCATGCCAGGGACACACGCCAGAGACTATCCGAGCCTAACTGAGAACTCCTCCCCACAATGCACTGCCTGCCAACTCCCCCTCTACAGGACACCCGCCCCTTGACACCCTGTCTAATTCTACCTTCCAGCTCTTGCCTATAGCCCTGTAAGTAACAGCACCTCAACCACAAATCTAGTTTTCTTAGTTAATAAGGGGATCAATGTTTATGAGGAAAAGGCAAGAGAATAGGGAAGAACATATCAGCCATGATCGAATGATGGAACAAACACGATAGGCCAAATGGCCTAATTCTGCTCCTCTGTCTTCTGGTCTTATGGAAGCAAGAGAGCAGTCCAGACGGGGCAGTGAGAAGAATTTCAACAGTAACACTAATGGTGACGCTCCAGTTCTCAATCCTCCAGGAGAGCAGCTGTGACTTGCTTCTGCTTCCCAGAGATACATTAGCTGCAAGTTATTCATAGCTTTCCAGCAGTGGTCTGTGATTGACATCTTCTACAAACCATCTGCAGCTTTGATTCATTTATCTCCCTTCATGGATCAGTAACTCTAAGTGGTGAAACCCCAATGTTTACAAACATGGACAACATCAAAGAGATGTAAGTGCATTCCCAACACTCAAGCACATGATTGCACTGCACTTACCTCTCTTTCAACTGGTCAATGTTTACAAACATTGGGGTTTCACCACTTAGGCAATGAATCATGAAGGGAGATGAATGGATCAAAGCTGCAGATAGTTTGTAGAAGCTGTCAAATCAGACCACTAAAGCTAAGAATGGCTTGTAGCTAATGGATCTGTGGGAACCAGAGGCAGGTCACAGCTGTTCCACTTAGAGGAACAGACATGTGGATTGCAAGCTAAGTGTTACAGCTGTAATTCTTCTCACTGCCCTTTTCTCTAACGTCAAGACAGGGGTCTGTATTCTGGGGGAGGGGGGGGGTCTGTCTGAGGGAGAGGGGTATCTGTGGTGGGGTATTCCCTTTAGGCAGAGGGTTCATGGGGCATCTCCCTATTAAGAGGGTCCTGGGGATCCCCCTATTAGAGGGGTCCCTGTGGAGCATCACCCTATTAGAAGGGTCCTTGTGGGGGGGTCTACCTATTGGAGGGGTCCCCGTGGGGGGGTCTCCCATTCCAGGGGTGCCTGGCAGGGTCTCCCTATTACAAGTCCCTGTGGGGGATCTCCCAATTGGAGGGGTCCCTGTGGGTGGTCTCCGTATTACAGGGGTCCCTGTGGGGGGTCCCTCTGTTACAGGGGTCCCTGCGGAGGGTCTCTCTATCACAGGGGTCCCTGTGGAGCATCACCCTATTACAAGGGTCCCTGCAGGGGGATCCCTCTATTACAGGGGTCCATGTGGGGGTCTCCCTATCATAGGGGTCCTTGCGGAGGTGTCCCTTTATTACAGGGGTATGATGCCGCCGTTGGCTGTGCGTGGGCGCAGGTGGCAGAAGCGGCCAGCGCCTGGACAGGCGTGCAGTGCCAGGAAAAACTGCACAAGCTCCTGAGGGGGGCCAAGGTGAGTTGGCTGCTTCGTGCCCTTGGCACTAACCCCTCCCCCACCCACACACCCGTAACCGTTCCCCCCCCCAGGGGATGGCCGAACCCCAACCCATGTTGGGGGGGGGGGGGTGCAACACAAGCAATGACACTGTTAGACGGTCCGACACATACAGCCCAGAGGTTGGGTAGGTGATGGCATCAGTGGCCAGGGCACCCGGCCATTGTGGCTGGCATGGATGCTGGCATGTGTGGCAGGGTGGGGATTCGGATAAGGGGAAGGGGGGATAGGGTTACGGGTGTGTGGGATGGGTGTGTGTCAACTCACACTGGCCGCCCTGAGGGGGTCGTGGAGTTTCTTCCGGCACTGCTGGCCAGTCCAGATAATGTTGCCCACAGCGCTGACTGCCTCTGCCAACTGCGCCCAGACACGGCGAATGGTGGTGCCTGGTAGCCTTCTTCCCGGGCTGGGGTACAGGGCCATCCTTCTCTCTTGTTGACTGGTGTGTGTGGGGAGATGGATCGTTTAAGTGCGGCTGTGGCGTGTGAGCCACATGTGAGCCAATCACGGACCCGGCTAATCCGGCGCAGTTTTGCATGGAACAGGTTGCGTTCCACGTGGCGATGGTGTTAGCCCATTTAGAGATGCTGAATTGATGCACCTGTTACGCCGTTTCTCCTGTCATAGAACACCACTGTTCCCACGCCGATGTCAGCATTAGTCTCAAAATCGGAGATCCAGTCCATGATATGCCTACTGTACCTTAGCCCCATGTGATGAGCAAACACATTTGCAAAATTCTCGGGGGGGCCGGAGCATCCCGATTTATTGCCTAACCAACGCATACCCTGGTTTTGGCATTGAAAGCTATTCTCCGCCCATTCGCGTTCCGCAATTTCAGAGTCGGCAAGTGGAGAATCCTGCCCTTTGCTCTCCCGCTGGAGGTAAATTGCAACTTGTTTACGATCCCCCTGTGAGCGGGCGGTTCGATAGCGAGGTCCCGCGGCTGTCCACACCCCCCACACCCCCACCCCCAGACCACAAAACAGCCCCAGACCCTTCCACTGCACTTCCCCCGCACTACCCAGTAGCCCCCAGCCCCCCAATTAACTGGGTGCCCCTCCTACTCATGGGCAGCACGGTAGCAGAAGGGGATAGCACTGTGGCTTCACAGCACCAGGGTCCCAGGATCGATTCCCCGCTGGGTCACTGTCTGTGTGGAGTCTGCACGTTCTTCCCGTGTCTGCGTGGGTTTCCTCCGGGTGCTCCGGTTTCCTCCCACAGTCCAAAGACATGCAGGTTAGGTGGATTGGCCATGATAAATTACCCTTAGTGACCAAAAAGGTTAGGAGGGGTTATTGGGTTATGGGGATAGGGTGGAAGTGAGGGCTTAAGTGGATCGGTGCAGACTCGATGGGCCAAATGGCCTCTTTCTGCACTGTATGTTCTATGTTCTATGTACTCCCAAGTACGGAGTGGCCTACCCTGCCCTCCATAGGGATCCCTGTAATGGGGAGACCGCCCACAGGGACCCCTGTAATAGAGAGACCCTGCCAGGCACCCCTGAAATAGAGGGACCCCCACAGGGACCCCTGTAATAGAGGGACCGCCCCCCCCCCCCGCATGGACCCCTGTAATAGAGGGACCCCCCACAGGAACCCCTGTAAGAGGGAGACCAACCACAGGGACCCCTCCAATAGGGAGATCCCCCACAGGGACTTGTAATAGGGAGACCCTATTACAAAGGTATCCAGACTGTTCATTGAACAGGAAGAATGTTCAGGGTTATGGGCGGAGGGCAAGAGTATGGCGCATAATACATTGCACATTTGGAAAGCCAGTGCAGACATCATATGCTGACTGGCCTCCTTCAGCACTGTGGGAGGATCAGGGGCCAGAAAAGGGTGTGGCAGCTGGAAGCAAAATATTGCAGAAGGTTCTCTGGCTACGACTGGATAATTAAGAATAGAATCAGGTAAGCGCAGCCCCTCCAGCTGGTGACAGAGGAGATGTGTTGGAGAATGCAGGTGTTGTCAGCTCTGTGAAAGATTGGAGATAGGTTCGGAACATGAGGAGGGATAATTTACCATGGTCACACTGATGCAGGATGCAATTTGTGCCTTTAATAAGGGCCATTTTAATGTTTCGGCAGGGAGAGAAAAGAAATGTTGGAGATGGCCAGCGGTGGGTTTCTGAGGAAGGGAATGATGATGGCAAAGTTGAAGAGAAGGGGACAGTACTTGTAAAAAGGAATAATAACAATATTAATTCCAATGGGGGCAGAAAGAGAAGATGGTTAACAGTTTGATAGGAGTGTGGTTAAAGCAGCAGGAGGTGGATCACTCACAGGTAGCTGACCAATCACGGTTAACGTTTTGGGAAGTCCAGGAGCTGAAACTGAACTCATAAATTCAATTTGGGGATGCAGTCTGGGGAAGGCCCTGTGCTGAGATGAACATTAATGCTCCTCCCTGACACATAACAATCATTCTAAAAATGTATCTGGGTCATTTATAGAGATGTCTTCAGTGATCTTTTAAGACTGCTGACTAGGCCACCCAAGGCCTCCGATCTATCGATGGAATTTGTTTCTGAAAATAGACTAAATTTTTAAATTCTCACCATCATTCTCAAACCCGACCATGGTGTCTCCTTTTGTGATCTCCTTCAGTCCTGCAACCCTGTTAAATATCTGTGCTCCTCCACTTCTGGTTTCATGAGCATCGTGATTTTATTCGCTCTGCCACTGCTGACTCTGTCTTCCGCTGTCTTCAATCTCTGGATTTCCCTCCCTCAACCTCACTGACCCACTACTCTTCAACACGCTTCTCAAAATCTACTTCTTGGACTGAGTTTCTTGCCACCTGTTCTAATTTCTCCTCATGTTGCTCAGTGACACATTTTGTTTAATAATGTCCCAATGAAGCCCCCTGGGACAATTGATTATATTAAAGGCTAAATAAATACAATTTGTTTTTGTTGTATTTAACATAGAATTTGGTACAAAACAAAAATGGTAAAAAGACTCCTCGCTCATTGCCGCAGGCCAGGATTGATGGCAAAAAATCTTTGACAAACTAATATGACTGGCTAATTTCAATTCAAGGAATAAACTTAATGCAGGCACAGAATAAAAACTCATCATGTGGGCAGCACAGTGGTGCAATGGTTAGCACTGCTGACTCACGGCACTGAGGACCCGGGTTCGATCCCGGCTCCGGGTTACTATCTGTGTGGAGTTTGCACATTCTCCCCGTGTCTGCATGGGTTTCAGCCCCACAACCCAAAGATGTGCAGGGTAGTCACCACCGTAGTGGGTCGGATTTCAAACAATGTGAGACAGAGCACAGAAATGAGATAGAGAATCTGGTGAACTGGTGTGACGACAATAATCTCTCCCTCAATGTCAACAAAATGAAGGAGATTGTCTTCGACTTCAGGAAGCATAGTGGAGAACATGCCGCTGTCTACATCAATGGGAACGAAGTAGAAAGGGTCGAGAGCTTCACGTTGTTAGGTGTGCAGATTACCAACAACCTGTCCTGGACCCCCATGCTGACACTATAGGTAAGAAAGCCCACCAACGACTCTACTTTCTCAGAAGACTGAGGAAATTTGGCATGAGAGCTACGACTCTCACCAACCTTTACAGATGCACCATTGAAAGCATTCTTTCTGGTTGTATCACAGCTTGGTATGGATCCTGCTCTGCCCAAGACTGCAGGAAACTATAAAAGGTTGTGAATGTAGCTCAGTCCATCACGCAAACCAGCCTCCCATCCATCGACTCTGTCTACAATTCCCGCTGCCTCGGAAAAGTAGCCAGCATAATTAAGGACCCCACACACCCCATACATACTCTCTTCCACCTTCTTCCGTCACGTACCAACCGACTCAAGAACAGCTTCTTCCCTGCTGCCATCAGACTTTTGAATGGACCTATCTCGTATTAAGTTGATCTTTTCTCTCCACCCTAGCTATGTAGTCTCTCCTTCCTTCCCTATTGAGATACCCTCAATTACGACTCAGGAGAGAAGTTTGATAATACAAAGGCTTTAATAACCAGAAAACCAGACAGCTGCCGAGAAGTGTGCTCACTGCACGCTGCCTACTGAACGTAACCTTATATACAGCTTCCTGGGGGCGGTGCCGGAGGCTGAGTCCCCCAGGGTTCCTAACCCGGTCTTAAAGGGGCCTACGCTTTAAAGGTACATATGTATACAGATATCATTCATCACGTTCACCCCCTGTTTAAAAAAAACACATAGCCCGTCGGGGGTGAAGTGGAATGACAAGTTCAGTCTTTTGGGTGGTCTGATTGCCCGTGTTGACCTTCTCAGCTCCGGCGGTGGTGCGGCGGATACGGTCGTCCTCGGTGGTGGTATATCCGGGAGCAATGGTTGTCTGAACCTTTGCCGACGTTAGAGCAGGGGGGGTATCCGGGGTGACGAGGGTGATTGGTGCAGACGCCGGCTGGGGGAGGGGGGCGCTATGGGGAGGGCGCTGTCGGAGTCGACAGCCGGTGCGGGGAGGGGAGCGTCGGTGGAAGGGGGGGCATCGGTGGGCGAGCCAGCGGGTGCCACGTCTCGCAGGGAGACAATGTCCTGCTTGCCATCGGGGTGCTCGATGTAGGCATATTGAGGGTTTGCGTGTAATAGTTGGACCCTCTCGACCAGTGTATGTCTTATGGCCCCTCACGTGCCTCCGGAGTAGAAGTGGTCCCGGAGTCATCAGCCAACGTGGAAGCGAGACCCCAGAGGTGGACTTCCTGGGGAAGACAAACAAACGGTTGTGGGGGGTCTCGTTCATGGCCGTACAGAGGAGCGACCTTATGGGGTGTAGGGCATCGGGTAGGACCTCCTGCCACCGGGCGATTGGGAGACCTCTTGACCGTAGGGCTAGAAGAACAGCCTTCCAAACTGTTGCGTTCTTCCTCTCCACCTGCCCGTTTCCCCACGGGTTATAGCTTGCCCTTGTTGAGCAGATACTGACGCAGCTCATCGCTCATGAACGATGTACCCCTGTCACTGTGGATATAAGCGGGGAAACCAAACAGGGTGAAGATGCTGTGCAGTGCCTTGATTACGGAGGCCGAGGTCATATCGGGGCAGGGGACAGCGAATGAGAAGCGGGAAAATTCGTCGATGGCAGTGAGGAAGTAGGTGTTGCGGTTGGTGGATGGGAGGGGCCCTTTGAAGTCCACTCTTAGTCGCTCAAAGGGCCCAGAGGCCTTTACCAGGCGAGCCTTGTCTGGTCGATAGAAGTGCGGTTTGCACTCCGCACAGATCTGGTAAGCCTTTGTCATGGCCTTGACCTCCTTGGTGAAGTAAGGTAGGTTGCGGGACTTGATGAAATGGGCGGCAGAGGTCATCGTGGATGGCCTGCAGACGGTCTTTCTGCACGTTGACGCACGTGCCGTGGGACAGGGCATCTGGGGACTCGTTGAGCTTCCCCGGACGATATGTAATATCGTACGTGTAGGTGGAGAGTTCGATCCTCCACCTCAGAATTTTATCATTCTTTATTTTGCCCCGTTGTGCGTTATTGAACATAAAGGCGACTGACCGTTGGTCGGTGACGAGGGCGAACCTCCTACCGGTTAGGTAGTGCCTCCAGGGCCACACAGCCTCCAGCAGGGGCTTGGGAACCTGAATTGTTGCTCCAGTATACAGGAGGTTGAGAGTAGTGAGGTCAGGAGTAAGGTTTCAAAGTTGCAGGAGTGTACCAGCAGGCAAGAAGGTGGTTTAAAGTGTGTCTTCTTCAATGCCAGGAGCATCCGAAATAAGGTGGGTGAACTTGCGGCATGGGTTGGTACCTGGGACTTCGATGTTGTGGCCATTTCGGAAACATGGATAGAGCAGGGACAGGAATGGTTGTTGCAGGTGCCGGGGTTTAGATATTTCAGTATGCTCAGGGAAGGTGGTAAAAGAGGGGGAGGGATGGCATTCTTAGTCAAGGACAGCATTTCAGTGGCAGAAAGGACGTTTGATGAGGATTTGTCTACTGAGGTAGTATTGGCTGAGGTTAGAAACAGGAAAGGAGAGGTCACCCTGTTAGTGGTTTTCTATAGGCCTCCGAAAAGTTCCAGAGATGTAGAGGAAAGGATTGCAAAGATGATTCTGGATAGGAGCGAAAGCAACAGGGTAGTTGTTATGGGGGACTTTAACTTTCCAAATATTGACTGGAAACGCTAGAGTTCGAGTACTTTAGATGGGTCCGTTTTTGTCCAATATGTGCAGGAGGGTTTCCTGACACAGTATGTAGATGGCTAACGAGAGGCAAGGCCATATTGGATTTGGTACTGGGTAATGAACTAGGACAGGTGTTAAATTTGGTTGGAGGTAGGTGAGCACTTTGGTGACAGTGACCGCAATTCGATTACGTTTACTTTAGTGATGGAAAGGGATAGGTATATACCGCAGGGCAAGAGTTATATCTGGGGGAAAGGCAATTATGATGCGATGGGGCAAGACTTAGGATGCATCGGATGGAGAGGAAAACTGCATGGGATGGGCACAATGGAAATGTGGAGCTTGTTCAAGGAACAGCTACTGCCTGTCCTTGATAAGTATGTACCTGTCAAGCAGAGAATAAATGGTCGAGCAAGGGAACCGTGGTTTACTAAAGCAGTTGAAACACTTGTCAAGAGGAAGAAGGAGGCTTATGTAAAGATGAGACATGAAGGTTCAGTTAGGGCGCTCAAGAGTTACAAGTTAGCTAGGAAGGACCTAAAGAGAGAGCTAAGAAGAGCCAGGAGGGGACATGAGAAGTCTTTGGCAGGTAGGAACAAGGATAACCCTAAAGCTTTACATAGATATGTCAGGAATAAACAAATGAATAGGGTAAGAGTAGGGCCAGTCAAGGACAGTAGTGGGAAGTTGTGCTTGGAGTCCGAGGAGATAGGAGAGGTGCTAAATGAATAATTTTCCTCAGTATTCACACAGGAAAAAGACAATGTTGTCGAGGAGAATACTGAGATTCAGGCTACTAGACTAGAAGGGCTTGAGATTCATAAGGAGGAGGTGTTAGCAATTCTGGAAAGTGTTAAAATAGATAAGTCCCCTGGACCGGATGGGATTTTTCCGAGGATTCTCTGGGAAGCTAGGGAGGAGATTGCTGAGCCTTTGGCTTTGATCTTTAAGTCATCTTTGTCTACAGGAATAGTGCCAGAAGACTGGAGGATAGCAAATGTTGTCCCCTTGTTCAAGAAGGGGAGTAGAGACAACCCAGGTAACTATAGACCAGTGAGCCTTACTTCTGTTGTGGGCAAAATCTTGGAAAGGTTTATAAGAGATAGGATGTATAATCATCTGGAAAGGAATAATTTGATTAGCGATAGTCAACACGGTTTTGTGAAGGGTAGGTCGTGCCTCACAAACCTTATTGAGTTCTTTGAGAAGGTGACCAAACAGGTGGATGAGGGTAAAGCAGTTGATGTGGTGTATATGGATTTCAGTAAAGCGTTTGATAAGGTTCCCCACGGTAGGCTACTGCAGAAAATACGGAGGCATGGGATTCAGGGTGATTTAGCAGTTTGGATCAGAAATTGGCTCGCTGGAAGAAAACAAAGGGTGGTGGTTGATGGGAAATGTTTAGACTGGAGTCCAGTTACTAGTGGTGTACCACAAGGATCTGTTTTGGGGCCACTGCTGTTTGTCATTTTTATAAATGACCTGGAGGAGGGCGTAGAAGGATGGGTGAGTAAATTTGCAGATGACACTAAAGTCGGTGGAGTTGGGGACAGTGCGGAAGGATGTTACAGAGTTACAGTTACAGAGGGACATAGATATGCTGCAGTGCTGGGCTGAGAGGTGGCAAATGGAGTTTAATGCAGAAAAGTGTGAGGTGATTCATTTTGGAAGGAATAACAGGAAGACCGAGTTCTGTGCTAATGGTAAGATTTTGGTAGTGTGGATGAGCATAGAGATCTCGGTGTCCATGTACATAGATCCCTGAAAGTTGCCAGCCAGGTTGAGAGGGTTGTTAAGAAGGCGTATGGTGTGTTAACTTTTATTGGGAGAGGGATTGAGTTTCGGAGCCATGAGGTCATGTTGCAGCTGTACAAAACTCTGGTGCGGCCGCATTTGGAGTATTGCGTGCAATTCTGGTCGCCTCATTATAGGAAGGATGTGGGAGCATTGGAAAGGGTGCAGAGGAGATTTACCAGAATGTTGCCTGGTATGGAGGGAAGATCTTATGAGGAAAGTCTGAGGGACTTGAGGCTGTTTTCGTTAGAGAGAAGGTTAAGAGGTGACTTAATAGAGGCATACAAGATGATCAGAGGATTAGATAGGATGGACAGTGAGAGCCTTTTTCCTCAGATGGTGATGTCCAGCACGAGAGGACATAGCTTTAAATTGAGGGGAGATAGATATAAGACAGATGTCAGAGGTAAGTTCTTTACTCAGAGAGTAGTAAGGGCGTGGAATGCCCTGCCTGCAACAGTAGTGGACTCGCTAACACTAAGGGCATTCAAATGGTCATTGGATAGACATATGGACAATAAGGGAATAGTGTAGATGGGCTTTAGAGTGGTTTCACAGGTCGGCGCAACATCAAGGACCGAAGGGCCTGTACTGCGCTGTAATGTTCTATGTTCTATGTTCTATGGCGTGTGCCTCCTTCTCGACTGCAGAGTGTCGAATTTCCAAGGCGGTGAGGGTTCGGGAGAAGAATGCTATCGGTCTGCCCGGCTAGTTGAGGGTAGCAGCCAGGGCGACGTCTGATGCGTCGCTTTCTACCTGGAAGGGAATGGTTTCGTCCACCGCGTGCTTGGCGGCCTTGATGATATTGCCCTTGATACGACTGAAGGCTGACTGAGCCTCAGCCGTCAGGGGAAAGACCGTGGTCTTAATGAGTGGTCGGGCTTTGTCCGCAAATCTGGGGACCCACTGGGCGTAATAGGAAAAGAGCCCCAAGCACCGTTTGAGTGCCTTGAGGCTACGGGGGAGGGGAAGTTCCTTAAGAGGGTGCATGCGGTCGGGGTCTGGCCCTAGGACCCCTTTTCCACGAAGTAGCCGAGGATGGCTAGCCGGGTTGTGTGGAACATGCATTTCTCTTTATTGTATGTCAGATTGAGGGCCCGGGCGTTCTGGAGGAACTTCCTCAGGTTTTCGTCATGGTCCTGCTGGTCATGGCCGCAGATGGTGACGTTGTCCAAGTACGGGTATGTAGCCCGTAAGCCGTACTGGTCCACCATTTAATCCATTGCCCTTTGGAAAATGGAGACTCCATTTGTGACAGCAAAAGGAACCCTGAGGAAGTGGAAGAGCTGACCGGCTGCTTCGAAGGCTGTATAGGGGCGGTCCTCTGGGCAGATAAGGAGTTGATGATAGGCCGATTTCAGGTCGACCGTGGAGAATACTCGATACTGGGCGATTTGGTTCACCATTTCTGCTATGCGAGGGAGTGGGTACGCATCGAGTTGCGTCAGGCGGTTTATGTTCTGGCTATAGTCCACCACCATACGTTGTTTTTCCCTGGAGCAGACTACCAGTACTTGTGCCCTCCAAGGGCTGTTGCTAGCCTCTATGACCCCTTCTTTTAGTGGCCGCTGAACCTCTGACTTGATGAAAGTCATGTCTTGGGCACTGTACCGCAGGGGGGCGGGGGGGGGGGGGGGGGGGGGGGGCGAGGTGGTGCAACTTTGAGTGTCACCAGGCTACATACCGTGAGGGGGGGCAGGGGAACGCTGAACTTCAGTGTCAGGCTTCGGTGGCTGCACTGAAAGTCCAGACCGAGCAGCAGGGGGGCGCAGAGGTGAGGGAGGACATAAAGTTTAAAACGGGCGTATTTGGCGCCTTGGATAGCGAGGTTCGCGACACAATAACCCGTGATTTGGACCGAATGAGACCCAGATGCGAGGGCGATAGTTTGGGATGCGGGATAGGTGCGCAGGGAGCAGCGTCTTACCGTGTCTGGATGGATAAAACTCTCCGTGCTCCCGGAGTCAAAAAGGCTGGGGGTATCGCGGCCGTTGATTTGAACCTGCATCATTGAGCTTCGCAGGTGCTTCGGCCGAGATTGATTGAGCGCGATCGCTCCTAGTTGCGGGCAGTCAGAGTCCTCGGTTGAATCGGACTCGCAAAATGGCGGTTGCCGTCGGTCGCACGTTTTGAGTTTTGTAGATGGCCGCCACCAAGATGGCCACCCCATGACTCACACGAGGCCGATGACGCGTCGGAAGTAGGCGTGTCCGGCCGCCGCGCGGCCGCGTTGCGGGGCCTGTGGTCCCGGGATTTCGATTTCTGGGCCCAATGAGACTTTTGTTTCTAGCCTTTGGGCCCAGCCAGGCAGGCCTTCGCGAAGTGCCCCTTCTTTCCGCATTCGCCTTAGATAGCGGAGTGGGCCGGGCAACGCTGGCGTGAATGCTGGCCTTGCCCACAGAAATAGCATTGGGGGCCTACGGTGTGAGCGGGATGCCACGCGGCGCAGGCCTGAAGTGTGGCCGAGTCTGGACCTTATATACAGCTTCCTGGGAACGGTGCCGGAGGCAGAGTCCCCCAGGGTTCCAAACCCGGTCTTAAAGGGGCCTACGCATTAAAGGTACGTATGTATACAGATATCATTCATCACACCTATGTACGGTACGCATTGTCTGTACAGCATTCAAGAAACAATACTTTTCACTGTATACTAATACATGTGACAATAATAAATCAAATCAAAAAAGGTTGATTGGCCATGCTAAATTGCCCCTTATTTGGGAAAAAATAATTGGGAACTCTAAATTTAGTTTAAAAAAACTCACCGTGATATTCTTCTGATTCTGCAATTCATTTGGAAAAACTTGAAGAAATGTCTGCAGCCACAGCAAATTGCGCTGTTTCATTTCATCGTTATCTTCTTGTAAATAATAATCAAGTTTAATCGCCTTTGCTTTTGTGATGTAGTTTTGATTTAGCTTTACGCCTCCAACAACTACACCAATAAAAGTTCCATTCATCACCGGATATGAAATCTCAGTTCTGGTGACCAAACTGTGGTTTATAAAATCTAAAATTTTATTTGGAAAGCAAGAGTCTGCTTTCCGTACACAAAGCGAATCATACCTGACCGTGACATTATGGGGATAAGTAATGTTAAGCTGCTTCACGAACTCATCGAGTGATAAAATCTCTTGAAATGCAATCTTCGTAAGGATGTTGTCATCTTTCGATACAGCAATCAGAGAAGCAAATGACCCCTCTGTGTAAAGCCTCTGTCCAGAGAATTCAGATCCGGTGGTTGGAAAGTGTTTTTCAGTAAACGCTCTCTCAGACTTTGCTGGTCCGTGAATGGGTGTAAATTGCTCTTCTATGTCATTGGCTTCGTTCACCGATAAAAAATAAAAACCTGAACCCAGAGCTGCAGAAAGTATCAGCGGGATTGTGAAGAAACACCAGACGTATTTACTCACGGAATGTCCAAGTTTATAAAAAGCACTGCGGAGGTGTTTCTCAATGCAATTTGTCCGACACTGAGTCATGATGAGAGACAGACTGGTAAAAGAAAGCTCGATTCCAAAGCCTTCACCTCGGCGAAGTTAAGCGTTTAAGAGCAGGAAGAAGGAGCATTCCAAAAGGATGTTTGCTGGTTCATTGAGCGGCTGAGATGAAACCATCCAATGATAACTGCCAGTGTACATCACTGGAGGAGCAACCGAACCCAGTCTGCCACCTGCCTGTTGTTGTGGAGACTGTTGCTACCCTGTAAAAGTTGCAGATCAGTCTTTCCGTTCAGCCAACATTCAATAACGTAGCTTAATAATTAAACCGTTCTGTTCAGTTATGCTATGAGTATTAGTAGGAAACATCGGGGGGCGAGTTTGGAAATCCTGGCAGCGGAATAAATGATTCAGGAAATACACTGTGCTCTGCAAAAGCAGATGTTTGTGAGACGAGGCTCAATTTTCAGGTGTGGTGATGATTTGCATTGAGGACAGAGAGCTGCTCCTCTCGTCCTCAGTGATATGCCTGACCCCTGCCTGACAGAGAGCTGAACATGTCCTGCCAATGAATGAGTTTATCGTGGGATTTAGGGACACAGGATGAGCTCTCAGCTGCAACAGCCCCCTTCAAGGTCAGGGGTCCTGTTGCATTCCTCCAACTAACCTCCGGGTGGATCATATTGCAGCCACTCTCACACTGCACATGGATGAAGCTCTGAGTGTATGTATGCAAGGGTTTGGGAGCATGGTGCCATGAAATGACAGGGCGAAGGATTTGCTGTTGAATAAAGTGATGTTTATTTACAATGTCTATTTGCAGAGTTGAGCCATCTTAACCAGTGCCTGTGTTCACCATGCCCTCCACGTGCCTACATTTTCTCACTCTTCCTCAACCTCCCACTATGTCCAGATGTACCCCCCAGTCTGCTGCCTTCCACACTCTGTTACCTGTGATGACTTTGGCACATGTCTCCTGGTGACCTGGACCTTAATGTTCCGGGACCACTTTCTGGCTGCACAGGTGTTGCATGCTGCCATCCTTGGTGTGGGGTGTTGAAGGTGGGTAGCTCACAAGGAGGGGGGAGTCAGGGGGGTTGGCACTGGTTAAGATGGCTCAACACTGTAAATATACACTTGTAAATAAACATCAATTTATTCATGTTGGACTTACCCAGGACTCCCTGGGTAGAGGGTCCCAGGCTGCCAATCCTCTTCCCTACAGAGGACCTCTGTGTTCCTCCATGGGATAGAGAGGCGGGTGGAGTGAGATTCAGCAGCCCCACTATCGTCTGGCGCAGGGACTCGTGGATTCACACCAAAGCACCCGGAGGAAACCCACACAGATACAGGGAGAACATATTAACTCCAAACAGACAGTCACTGAGGGCTGGGGTTGAACCTGCATCCCTGGCGTTGTGAGGCAGCAGTGTTAACCACTGTGCCACCATGCCGCCCACTCCCACTTAAGGGCATCATTTACAGTCAGCCCCTGCCTACAAATCCATGGAAAGGGACCATAACATTCTGCCCTCTGTATTGAACCATCAGTTTCAACCATCAATGTATTGAGTTGGCAGCTTCCCTGCAATGTCTCTACATCGTGGGCTGAAGGGCCTGTACTGTGCTGTACTGTTCTATGTTCTATGGCTTACCATAATAGACAGAACCCTAAACTGAAAGAAAGGCTAGCAAATCTGTCTGAACCGAAAGCAAAAACACCTACTAAGCGATTTTGATTTATTTGCCAGTTTCCTTCCAGTAAATGTGCAGTTAAAGAAAATTCCTTTTTAATTCCTGGAATGACATAGAATAATATTGATTTCCTTTGGTTTAGAGACTCACTAAACCAAGGGAAATCAATATTATTCTATGTCATTTTGCAGAGGCAGTTATAACTTTTGGCATTAAACAACCTTGGTATTTTGCTTCATGACAGCATATAAGTACTTGATGGATATTGTAAAATATTTTAATTGAAAGGATGTTATACCTTAATTATTAAATGATGTGGAGATGCCGGCGTTAGACTGGGGTGAGCACAGTACGAAGTCTTACAACACCAGGTTAAAATCCAACAGGTTTGTTTCGATGTCACTAGCTTTCGGAGCGCTGCTCCTTCCTCAGGTGAATGCAGAGGTCTGTTCCAGAAACACATATATAGACAAATTCAAAGATGCCAAACAATGCTAGGAATGCGAGCATTAGCAGGTGATTAAATCTTTACAGATCCAGAGATGGGGTAACCCCAGGATAAAGAGGTGTGAATTGTATCAAGTCAGGACAGTTGGTAGGATTTTGCAGGCCAGATGGTGGGGGATGAATGTAATGTGACATGAATCCCAGGTCCCGGTTGAGGCCGCACTCATGTGTGCGGAACTTGGCTATAAGTTTCTGCTCGGCGATTCTGCGTTGTCGCGGGTCCTGAAGGCCGCCTTGGAGAACACTTACCCGGAGATCAGAGGCTGAATGCCCTTGATTGCTGAAGTGTTCCCCGACTGGAAGGGAACATTCCTGCCTGGTGATTGTTGCGCGATGTCCGTTCATTCGTTGTCGCAGCGTCTGCATGGTCTCACCAATGTACCACGCTTCGGGACATCCTTTCCTGCAGCGTATGAGGTAGACAACGTTGGCCGAGTTGCACGAGTATGTACCGCGTACCTGGTGGGTGGTGTTCTCACGTGTAATAGTGGTATCCATGTCAATGATCTGGCACGTCTTGCAGAGATTGCCATGACAGGGTTGTGTGGTGTCGTGGTCATTGTTCTGAAGACTGGGTAGTTTGCTGCAAACAATGGTTCGTTTGAGGTTGCGCGGTTGTTTGAAGGCAAGTAGTGGGGGTGTGGGGATGACCTTGGCAAGATATTCATCGTCATCAATGACGTGTTGAAGGCTGTGAAGAAGATGACGTAGTTTCTCCGCTCCGGGGAAGTACTGGACGACGAAGGGTATCCTGTCGGTTGTGTCCCATTTTTGTCTTCTGAGGAGGTCGGTCCGGTTTTTTGCTGTGGCGCGTTGGAACTGTCGATCGATGAGTCGAGTGCCATACCCCATTCGTACGAGGGCATCTTTCAACGTCTGTAGATGTCTGTTACGCTCCTCCTCGTCTGAGCAGATCCTGTGTATACGGAGCGCTTGTCCATAGGGGATGGCTTCTTTAATGTGTTTAGGGTGGAAGCTGGAGAAGTGGAGCGTCATGAGGTTATCCGTGGGTTTGCGGTAAAGCGACGTGCTGAGGTGACCATTTCAAGGACGGTCACCTCAGCACGTCGCTTTACCGCAAACCCACGGATAACCTCATGATGCTCCACTTCTCCAGCTTCCACCCTAAACACATTAAAGAAGCCATCCCCTATGGACAAGCGCTCCGTATACACAGGATCTGCTCAGACGAGGAGGAGCGTAACAGACATCTACAGACGTTGAAAGATGCCCTCGTACGAACGGGATATGGCACTCGACTCATCGATCGACAGTTCCAACGCGCCACAGCAAAAAACCGGACCGACCTCCTCAGAAGACAAACATGGGACACAACCGACAGAATACCCTTCGTCGTCCAGTACTTCCCCGGAGCGGAGAAACTACGTCATCTTCTTCACAGCCTTCAACACGTCATTGATGACGATGAACATCTTGCCAAGGTCATCCCCACACCCCCACTACTTGCCTTCAAACAACCGCGCAACCTCAAACGAACCATTGTTTGCAGCAAACTACCCAGTCTTCAGAACAGTGACCACGACACCACACAACCCTGTCATGGCAATCTCTGCAAGACGTGCCAGATCATTGACATGGATACCACTATTACATGTGAGAACACCACCCACCAGGTACGCGGTACATACTCGTGCGACTCGGCCAACGTTGTCTACCTCATACGCTGCAGGAAAGGATGTCCCGAAGCGTGGTACATTGGCGAGACCATGCAGACGCTGCGACAACGAATGAACGGACATCGCGCAACAATCACCAGGCAGGAATGTTCCCTTCCAGTCGGGGAACACTTCAGCAGTCAAGGGTATTCAGCCTCTGATCTGCGGGTAAGCGTTCTCCAAGGCGGCCTTCAGGACCCGCGACAACGCAGAATCGCCGAGCAGAAACTTATAGCCAAGTTCCGCACACATGAGTGCGGCCTCAACTGGGACCTGGGATTCATGTCGCATTACATTCATCCCCCACCATCTGGCCTGCAAAATCCTACCAACTGTCCTGGCTTGATACAATTCACACCTCTTTAACCTGGGGTTACCCCATCTCTGGATCTGTAAAGATTTAATCACCTGCTAATGCTCGCATTCCTAGCATTGTTTGGCATCTTTGAATTTGTCTATATATGTGTTTCTGGAACAGACCTCTGCATTCACCTGAGGAAGGAGCAGCGCTCCGAAAGCTAGTGACATCGAAACAAACCTGTTGGACTTTAACCTGGTGTTGTAAGACTTTGTACTGTTAATTATTAAACTGAACAAATCACAATCTAAACACTTAGGATTTCTTCAGTTGATAATAGTTTAAAATTATTTACTTCCTCTTCTGAAAATATTAATGAGAAGCTTTAAAAGAGAAATCAGTCCAGGGTTCTCAAATTGACTTGGATCCATTATTAAAACTAACTTAATCGAAACAGTTTTTAAATAAAAGGGTGATAAATTACGCCACACCTGAAAAGAGTAGTACACTTTAGTTGAAACTGAAATTAAGATTGAAAAAAATATAGTGATTGAATGTGCTTCGCACTTTTGGAATTGTATGGTAAAACTATTGGTTAATTGACTTGTGTTGTGACTCCAGGGCAAGTGGGGCTGGAATTGACCATGCACTAGTCTAGGGTGTTGCCACATAATTTAGGGGCTCGGTTCCAGGATCTTTGGAAGGCTGGACAGCGAAGTTTGGGTTACAGTATAAATTGAAACAAAAAGAGCAATATAACGGGATGGCTCTGGAAGCTGCTAAGAGTTTTCTTCAGGTGGATGAGTTGTTTCTGGTTTACTTAAAAGAGCTTCAAAAAGAAAAGCAAGTCGAATTGGCAGGGGAATGAAAAGTAGAAGTACTAGCTAGAGCCAGGAAGGTGGAGTTAACTGATGCAATTGCGTAGCATTTAAAGTTGAACGAGATGCTCGGAATGCAGGAGAGAACATGAGGCAGTGGAGCATCAAGGACATTATCCGGTGGGAAAATTGAGCTGGAGAGAATTTAGTTGCAGTTTGAATATTCTGCGTGCATATGGTGTAATTTCCGTAGCATATAGGCAAACGTTTTGGGATTTAAGGCAACAGCCGGGACAGATGTTTGCCGAATTTGAAAGGGTTCAGCAGAATAATTTTGACAGATGGGTACGAACATTGGTAATAGCAACTACCTATGAGGTTCTGAGAGAGGTCCTTCTTTTAGAGAAATTTAAAAATTCCCAACCTTATATAATAACAGCCCATGTTGAAGACCAGAGGGTGACGATTGCCAGACAGGCAGCAGTAATGGCTGACGAGTATGAGCTAATCCATAGATTTAAATCTTTGTTCCGTCACCCCAGCATTTTGAAAAGGATAGGAAGTGGGAGAGTGAAAGGAAGGCAATTATAACCTTTATTACTGTCACAAGTAAGCTTACATTAACACTGCAATGAAGTAACTGTGAAAATCCCCTAGCCACCACACACCGGCACAGAGGGGGAATTCAGAATGTCCAAATTACCTAATAAGCACATCTTTCCGGACTTGTGGGAAGAAACCGGAGGGCGCGGAGGAAACCCATGCAGACACGGGAAGAATGTGCAGACTCCGCAAAGACAGTGACCCAAGCCGGGAATCCAACCCAGGTACCTGGCGCTGTGAAGCAACAGTGCTAACCACTGTGCTATTGTGCCACCCAAGAAGCCAAGGTAAAGAATGGAAAGCTGGGAATGCCATGAGATCTTCTCCTTAGACCATAAAATAAGATACTGAGTGTCGAGGTGAGATTCGGAATCCTAGGTGTTAGCTGTAAAAAAAGAGGGACACCTTCATTCAACATGTTGGAAGTTTCAAGAAAAGCCCATGGGACTGGTGGGAGTTCAGAAGGAAGAGTCCAAAAAGGGAACAAAAGTTGAGAATACTACAAGGTAGCCTGTAGCTTTAACTGGAATTAGGAGACCTCAGGTAAACACTGCTGTGGGAGCAGGTGAGACTTCAATAAAGAACGCGGAAAGAGAGAGGGAGGGACTTCAATAAAGAACGCGGAGAGGGAGAGACTTCAAGAAAGAACGCGGAGAGAGAGAGAGACTTCAATAAAGAGCATGGAGAGAGAGAGGGGCGAGACTTCAATAAAGAACGCAGAGAGAAGAGGGGCGAGGCTTCAATAAAGAGCACGGAGAGAGAGAGGGGCGAGACTTCAATAAAGAGCGCGGAGAGAGAGAGGTTGAGACCTTAATAAAGAGCACGGAGAGAGAGAGAGGGTGAGACTTCAGTAAAGAACGCGGAGAGAGAGAGAGCGAGACCTTAATAAGGAGCGCAGAGAAAGAGAGGGAGAGACTTCAATAAAGAGCATGGAGAGAGAGAGGGCAAGACCTCAATAAAAAGCAGGGAGAGAGAGAGGGCGAGACTTCAATAAAGAACGCAGAGAGAAGAGGGGCGAGGCTTCAATAAAGAGCACGGAGAGAGAGAGGGGCGAGACTTCAATAAAGAGCATGGAGAGAGAGAGGGGTGAGACTTCAATAAAGAGCGCGGAGAGAGAGAGGTTGAGACCTTAATAAAGAGCACAGAGAGAGAGAGAGGGTGAGACTTCAGTAAAGAACGCGGAGAGAGAGAGAGCGAGACCTTAATAAGGAGCGCAGAGAAAGAGAGGGAGAGACTTCAATAAAGAGCATGGAGAGAGAGAGGGCAAGACTTCAATGAAGAGCATAGAGAGAGAGAGGGCGAGACTTCAATAAAGAGCATGGAGAGAGAGAGGGGCGAGACTTCAATAAAGAGCGCGGAGAGAGAGGGACAAAAACCATTAGTGGGTGTCATATATAGACCCCCGAACTGCACTGGTGAGGTTGGGAATGGCATTAAGCAAGAAATTAGTGATGCATGTAATAAGGGAATATCGGTGATCATGGGTGATTTTAATCTTCACATAGATTGGGCAAATCAAATTAGCCACAATGCCGTAGAGGAGGAATTCCTGGAGTGTATATGGGATGGTTTTCTTGACCAATATGTGGAGGAACCAACTAGAGAGCAGGCCATCTTAGACTGGGTAGTGTGTAATGAGATGGGAATTATTGCCAGTCTGGCTGTACGAGACCTCTTGGGGATGAGCAACCATAACATGATGGAATTTTTTATCAAGATGGAGAGTGAAGTAGTTGAATCGGAGACTAGGGTGCTGAATCTTAATGAGGATATGAGGCGTGAGTTGGCCTTGATAGATTGGGGAGAGTTACTTAAAGGGATGACAGTGGATAGACAATGGCTAACATTCAAGGAACGCATGGGGGAACGACAGCAACTGTTCATTCCTGTCTGGCACAAAACCGAAGGGGCTAAGAGGGCCAATCCATGGCTTACAAAGGAAATAAGAAATAGTATCCGATACAAGGAAGAAGCACACATATGGCCAAGAAAAATAATAGGTCTGAGGATTGGGGGCAGTTTAGAATTCAGCAAAGAAGGACGGAGGGATTGATTAAAAAAGGGAAAGTACAGTATGAAAGGAAGCATGCAGAGAACATAAAGACTGACACAAAGAGTTTCTACAGATATGTGAAGACATCGGGACTGATCTTGAGACAGTAATCCTGAGAGAATGCACCAGGATTCATCAGGAGTTTTTCCAAATATTTGTATTTAACAGAATGGTCTGGGAAATAGAAGAAATTGCGACCTCAACTTGTTCTGAATGCAAGTATTCCAATGAAACATACCTAATGGCAGCAAGCTTAATCTTCGCGTGGCACACCCAAAAACACAGACACATTTGAAGAAACTTACTCAGTTACTTATCAAAAAGCTAATTTAAAATCAAGTAATTTGGATGATTCTTTAAAGTTGTAAAGTTTTCTAGAACTCCAAGCTTCTACTCAAAAATGTAAAACACAGGCTTGCAAACTTCACCTTCTTTTCCAGCTTCATGACAAGCTGAAGATCAATATAAACAGGTTGCCTGGGGTAAGTAAAGTCTAACTCCTGAAACTTCTTCAGCATGTCAATTGCTGTCTCAATGTCGTGCACTTTTTTTGGATAATACTGGATCCGGTACACATCATCAACTGGCTCCCAAGCTGTCAGACCGAATGGTTTATGCCTGTTTAAGTCTGTCTTTCTCTCTCTTTTAGGTTTCAGGTTTTCCTTCTTTGAGTCTTTCTGTTCTGTTTTGGAAGGCCTGTCATTTAATAAAAAGGGAAAATTACACATGACAAACACAGGATATTGCACAGGACATTCATTGTTAGCTTAAATTCCACAAGTTAATCTGTCCTCATAACTCCTGAATGAACAAATCAAAAATAATAAAGTAAAGGAAACGTCACATAAGTTATAGGAAAATTCTTTTGTTTTTCCAAAGGAATGTTTTTTGAGTTTAGGAAGAATCCAGATAACCTGCTGGGACTGCTTTAAGTTTCTTTTTCAATTTTAGAAATTTAGAGTACCCAATTATTTTTTTCCAATAAAGGGGTAATTTAGCGTGGCCAATCCACCTACCCAGCACATCTTTGGGTTGTGGGGGTGAGACTCACACAGACACGGGGAGAATGTGCAAACTCCACACGGACAGTGACTCGGGGCTGGGATCAAACCCGGGTCTTCAGCTCCGTGAGGCAGCAGTGCAGACCACTGCGCCACCGTGCCTGCTTTAAGTTTCTAATGTTCCAAAAGAACTTGAACAAAATACATTTTTAAAATTTTATGAATTGAGACTTTTTTCCCCACAATGTTTGAACTCAACAGGGAGAATAGTAGGAGTACTAGGAAATGGAGCATTCTTCCACTTCCAACATACAACTGTCAATTTAACACAACACAAGTGATAGTGTAGTGTGCCCCAACCATCACAAAGGCAATAAATCGTCCCATCCATAAGATGCAGGAACAGATGTAGACCATTCGGCCCATCGAGTCTGCTCCGCCATTCAATAAGATCATGGCTGATCTAATAATCTTCAACTTCACTTTCCCAACTTATTCCCATAACCCTTGATTCCCTTACTGATTAAAAATCTATCTCCTCCTTGATCCTTAATGACCCAGCCTCTACAGCTCTCTGCAGTACCCTCTGAGAGAAGAAATACCTCCTAATCTCTGTCTTGTGGTAGCATTGTGGATAGCACAATTGCTTCACAGCTCCAGGGTCCTAGGTTCGATTCCGGCTTGGGTCATTGTCTGTGCGGAGTCTGCACATCCTCCCTGTGTGTGCATGGGTTTCCTCCGGGTGCTCCGGTTTCCTCCCACAGTCCAAAGATGTGCAGGTTAGATGGATTGGCCATGATAAATTGCCCTTAGTGTCCAAAATTGCCCTTAGTGTTGGGTGGGGTTACTGTGTTAAGGGGATAGGGTGGAGGTGTTGACCTTGGGTAGGGTGCTCTTTCCAAGAGCCGGTGCAGACTCGATGGGCCGAATGGCCTCCTTCTGCACTGTAAATTCTATGAAATGGGTGACCTCTTACTCTTTGTTTATGCCCTCTGATCCTAGACTCTCACAGAAGGGGAAACAACCTCTTAACAGCTACCATGTCAAGCTCCCTGAGAATCCTATACGTCTCCGTAAGGTCGCCTCTCATTCTTCTAAACTCCAGTGAGTATAGGCCCAACCTACTCAACCTCTCCTCTTCTGAAAATCTCTTCATACCCGGGATCAACCCACTGACCCTTCTCCAGGCTGCCTCCAATGCCAGCATATCTTTCCTTAGATAAGGAGACCAAAACTGTTCACATCCAATGATATCTGTGGGATTAGGAAGTTGCACTTCAGATCGTGTTTTGGACTGAAGCTTAAAAGGAACTTGTAGGAACTGCTTTAATATACAATCCTGATGTTCACTGAGTCAAAGGATAGATGTAGGAAACTTTCACCAAATTTGTCTGATGATCATTCCAAGAAATCAAAGAAGCCCGTGTGCTAACCTAGCTCCATTCATTAACGAATAACTTAATAGTCACAGCACAAAAGGAAGCCATTCATCCCATTATGTCTGAACAGGCTCTCTGCAAAAGCAACTCATCTAGTCTCACTTCCCCATCTTCTCCCTTATAACCCTGAAATTCTTGCTCTTCAGGTGTTTATCGAATTCCCTTTTGAAAGCATCACTTGAATTTCTCTCCACCACTCATAGGCTGTGCATTCCAGATCCGAAACACTTGCTGCACAAAAAGGTTTTCCCTCATGACACTGTTGCTTCTTTTGCCATTCACCTTGTATCGGGGTCCTCTGATTCTCAACTCTTCTACCAATGGGAACAACTCCTTGCGGTTTACTCTGTCATGACCCCTCAAGATTTTGAACATCTTTTACAAAATCTCGTCTCAATCTTCTTTTATGTAACAGAGAACAATCCAAATTCTCTAATCACAAATCATCGGGTTATTGCAGCACATAAGATCATTCAACTTATCGAGTTGACACCGCTCTGTGCTGCCCTGCTCCTCCACCTTATGAAATTCCAGCTGGTCCAGAAAACACATCATTCTCTCCTTCCCATCCGGGGGCTGAGCTTCATATAATCTTTCATAGAATGCCTTGAACACTCCATTCACTCTCTCCGCTCCCCGCTCCATCTCTCCCTCCTCATCTCTCACTCCCCCTATCTCCCTCGCTGCTCCCCTTTTCCTCAGTTGGTGGGCCAGCAACCTGCTCGCCTTCTCCCTATATTCGTACTGTACACCCTGTGCCTTCCTCCACTGTGCCTCTGCATTACCCGTAGTCAGCAAATCAAATTCTACATGTAGCCTTTGCCTTTCCCTGTATAGTCCCTCCTCCGGTGCCTCCGCATATTGCCTGTCCACCCTCAGAAGTTCTTTCAGCAACCGCTCCCGTTCCCTACACTCCTGCTTTCCTTTATGTGCCCTGATTGATATCAGCTCCCCTCTAACCACTGCCTTCAGTGCCTCCCAGACCACTCCCATCTGGACCTCCCCATTATCATTGAGTTCCAAGTACCTTTCAATACACCCCCTCACCCTTAAGCACACCCCCTCGTCCGCCAATAGTCCCATGTCCATTCTCCAGGGTGGACGCTGTTCTTTTTCCTACCCTATCTCCAAGTCCACCCAATGTGGAGCGTGATCCGAAATAGCTATAGCCGTGTACTCCGTCCCCGTCACCTTCGGGATCAGCGCCCTTCCCAAAACAAAAAAGTCTATCCGTGAATAAACTTTGTGCACATAGGAGAAAAACGAAAACTCCTTACTCCTAGGTCTACTAAATCTCCAGGGGTCTACTCCTCCCATCTGCTCCATAAAGTCCTTAAGCACCCTAGCTGCAGCCGGCCACCTTCCGGTCCTGGACCTCGATCTGTCCAGCCCTGGTTCCAGCGCCGTGTTAAAATCTCCACCCATTACCAGCTTCCCCGCCTCTAGGTCCGGGATACGTCCTAGCATGCGCCTCATAAAGTTGGCATCATCCCAGTTTGGGGCATAGACGTTCACTAAGACCACCGCCTCCCCCTGTAATTTGCCACTCACCATCACGTATCTGCCCCCACTATCCGCCACTATGGTCTTTGCCTCAAACATTACCCGCTTCCCCACTAGTATAGCCACCCCCCTGTTTTTCGCATCTAGCCCCGAATGAAACACCTGCCCCACCCATCCTTTGCGTAGTCTGACCTGGTCTATCAGTTTCAAATGCGTCTCCTGTAGCATAACCACATCTGGCTTAAGTTTCTTTAGGTGTGCGAGTACCCGTGCCCTCTTTATCAGCCCGTTCAGCCCTCTCACATTCCACGTGATCAGCCGGGTTGGGGGGCTCTTTACCCCCCCCCCCCCCTTGACGACTAGCCATCCCCTTTTTTTAACCAGCTCCTCACCCGGTTCCCACGTAGCTGTGTCCCCCCCAGGTGGCGCCCCCCCGCCCCGCCCACCCCGCCCCATACCAGCTCCCCCTTTTCCCCAGCAGCAGCAACCCAGTTAGTCCCCCCCCACCCCCCCACCCCCCGCTAGATCCCCCACTAGCGTAATTGCACCCCCCATGTTGCTCCCAGAAGTCAGCAAACTCTGGCCGACCTCGGCTTCCCCCGTGACCTCGGCTCGCACTGTGCAACGCCCCCTCCTTCCTGCTTCCCTGTTCCCGCCATAATTATCACAGTGCGGGAACAAAGCCCGCGCTTCCCTTTTGGCCCCGCCCCCAATGGCCGACGCCCCCAGCTCCTCCACCTCCCTCCCTCCCTCCCCCACAACAAGGGGAAGAGAGAAAAGTTACTGGGTCACAGGATTAACAACTTAAAAATCATCTCTCCTCTCCCCCCTTTTTCCCCCCTCTTCGCCCCCCATATTCGCCCCACCACTTTGTCTCAAACGTTCTTTTTTTTATATAACCCACTTATTCCAATTTCTCTTCGACAATAAATGTCCATGCCTCATCCGCCGTATCAAAGTAGTGATGTTTCCCTTGATGTGTGACCCACAGTCTTGCCGGCTGCAGCATTCCAAATTTGACCTTCCTTTTATGAAGCACCGCCTTGGCCCGATTAAAGCTCGCCCTCCTTCTCGCCACCTCCGCACTCCAATCCTGATATACGCGGATCACCGCGTTCTCCCACCTACTGCTCCGAGTTTTCTTTGCCCATCTGAGGACCATCTCTCTGTCCTTATATCGGAGAAATCGCACCACTGTGGCTCAGGGAATTTCTCCAGCCCTCGGTCTTCGTGCCATAACTCGATAAGCTCCCTCCACCTCCAACGGACCCGTCGGGGCCTCCGATCCCATTAACGAGTGCAGCATCGTGCTCACATATGCCCCGACGTCCGCCCCCCCTGCACCCTCGGGAAGACCAAGAATCCTTAAATTCTTCCTCCTCGCATTATTCTCCAGTACCTCCAGCCTTTCACACACACCTTTTGTGGTGTGCCTCGTGCATCTCCGTCGTCACCACCAGGCCCTGTATATCATCCTCGTTCTCGGCAGCCTTTGCCTTCACGGCCCGAAGCTCCTGCTCCTGGGTCTTTTGCTCATCCTTTAGCCCTTCAATCGCCTGTAATATTGGGGCCAGCAGCTCCTTCTTCATCTCCTTTTTAAGTTCTTCCATGCAGCGCTTCAAGAACTCTTGTTGTTCAGGGCCCCATATTAAACTGCCACCTTCCGACGCCATCTTGGTTTTTGCTTACCTTCCTTGCCGCTGCTCTAAAGGATCCACCGCAATCCGGCCACTTTCCTCTCCTTTTTCCATCCGTGTCCAGGGGGGATTCCCTTATGGTTTACCGCACAGTGCTTTTAGCCGTTAAAATTGCCGATGGGGCTCCTATTAAGAGCCCAAAAGTCCGTTCCACCGGGAGCTGCCGAAACGTGCGACTCAGCTGGTCATCGCCGCACCCGGAAGTCCGTGCTTCATGTTGATAGTCCAACCAGGGAGGGGTCTTACTGGGCCTGCTACTGAGGAATGAACCCAGCCAGGTTACCAAAGATTCAGTATGAGAACATTTTCGGAATAGTGATCATAATTCCCTAGGTTTTCGAATACTCATGGAGAAGGACAAGAGTGGTCCTTGAGTGAGGGTGCTAAATTGGGGGAAAGCCAACTACAACAGAATTCAGCAAGACCTGGAGAATGTGGACTGGGAGTGGATCTTTGAGAGTAAATCCACATTTGATACGGGAGTGTCGAAGATTTTAGTTTATACGGACAGCATGGTCGGCACAGGCTTGGAGGGCCGAAGGGCCTGTACCTCTGCTGTACTTTTCTTTGTTCTTTGTTCTTTGTTCTTTGATATGTGGGAATCTTTTAAAGGCCAGTTGATTAGAGTGCAGGACAGGCTTGTCCCTGCGAAAATGAAAGAGAAATGGCAGGATTAGGGAACCATGGATGACAGGGGAAATTTTGATACGAGTCAAAAAGAGAAAGGAAGCATACATAAGGTCTAGGCAACTAAAAACAGACAAAGCTTTTGAAGAATACAGGGAAAGTAGGAACAAACTCAAGCGGGGAGTTAGGAGGGCCAAAAGGGGCCATGAAATGTCATTGGTAAGCAGGGTCAAGGAAAATCCAAAGGTCTTTTATACATATACATAAGGAGCAAGAGGGTAGATAGGGAAAGAGTAGGCCCACTCAAGGAAAAAGAGTAGGCCCACTCAAGGGATTCTCTGTTACACTGGCCGGTCAATGGGGTTTCCCATTGTGGGGCACGTAGGGAAACCCCCGGGCGCCGAAAAACAGAAAATCCTGCCGGCGGAGAATCCCGCCCCATGTCTTACCAACTTGATAGAGTTTTTTGAGGAGGTGACACAATTAATTGATGAGGAAAAAGCTGTGGACATCGTCTGCATGGACTTCAGTAAAGCATTTGACAAGGTCCCTCATGGCAGACTGGTACAAAAGGTAAAGTCGCATGGGATTCGGGGTGCGCTAGCTAGATGGATAAAGAACTGGCTTGGCAACAGGAGACAGAGAGTAGCAGTGGAAGGGGGTCTTTCAGAATGGAGATCTGTAACTTGTGGTTTTCCATAGGGATCAGTGATCGGACAACTGTTGTTTGTAATATGTAAGAATGACCTGGGGAAAATGTTGATGGTCTGATTAGCAAGTTTGCAAATGACACTAGGATATGTGGATTTGGAGATACTAAAGGGACTGTCAGAAAATACAGCAGAATATGTATAGATTGAAGAGTTGGGCAGAGAAACGGCAGATGGAGTTCAATCTGGACAAATGCGAGATGCATTGTGGAAGATCAAATTCAGGTGTGAATTATACAGTAAATGGCAGAACCCTTAGGAGCATTGACATACAGAGGGATCTGGGCATTCAGGTCTATAGTTCCACAAAAGTGGGAATGCAGGTGGATAAGGTGGTCAAGAGGCATACGGCATGCTTGCCTTCATCGGCCGGAGAATTGAGTTTAGGTGTTGGCAGGTCATGTTGCAGTCGTATAAAACTTTAGTTTGGTCACATTTGCATGCAGTTCTGGTTGTCACACTACCAGAAGGACACGGATGCTTTTGAGAGAGTGCAAAGAAGGTTACCAGGATGTTGGTTGGTCTGGAGTGTGTTAGCTGTGTCAGCTGGCAGCCCGCTAGACCCAGTAGTGCCATTGGGAGCCAAGATCATTGCTGGGTCTACACCAAATCTCACAGACAACATGGCAGGAGCTCAGGATGCAGTTATGTCTAGGCATCTCTTGGTGGGGATAGGAGTATCCCCTGGGGCAGGGAGGGGATTTGGGGGTTGGGGTGGCAGGTTGGGGGCAGCTTTGACAGGTCAGAAGGCAAGATATTCTAGTGGGATAGGGGGGAAACATTGGGAGGGGTCTAGATCAGGGAGGGGACAGTTAAAGTGGCACTAAATTCTTACAAAAGTTCAGTAAGTCATAGATAGTGGCCGGGATTCTCCGAACCCATGGCAGGTCGGAGAATTGCCGGCGTTGCAAGAAATTCCCGCAACGCCACTCCGACAGCGGGCCGCCGATTCTCTGGCGACCGGAGAATCTGCGCCAATCGCGCCCGCGTGGTCGCCGTGGCGCCGGTCGTGGTCCGCTTTAAAGGTCCCCATGGCAATTCTCCACGGTCGACCGGCCGAACTCCCGTCAGCGTGGTGTACATCTGGTACCACCCGGCGGAAGCACGGACCCGCAGCCGTGGTAGCGGTCCTGGAGGGGCGCCGGGGGAATCTGACTCCGGAGGGGGGGCTTCAGCGATGGCCTGGTCCGCGATCGGGGGCCCCCGATCGGCGGGCCATCGCAATCTGGGGGGAACCTACCCTACTCCGCGCGGGCCTGCTGTGTGGCTCCGCCATGTCGGCCGCGCCCACGCAGAAGTGGGCTGCTGCGTGCATGCGCGGACCCGCTTGCGGCCGCCGTGCGCATGAGTGGCTGTGCGGTCTGGACAGCAGGGCCCCGCTGGCAGCCAGAGCTGCGGGACACATGCCGGGGTCCTGCTAGCCCCCTGGAAAACAGAGAATCACCCAGACCTTCGAGCAAAATGTCCGGATTGATTCTCCCGTTTTCCGGCAGGCGTGGGCACTTGATCCCCAAAAGGGAGAATCCCAGCCAATGTATTTAGTCTTTGTGTTCATTGTGGAAGAGGTGATGCAAAAATGAATTACAAAGGATTTAATAGTGTGCCACAATTTTAATCAAATGAAAACCAAACTTTAAGGCAGCATTCACAATGTGGTTATTTTCATTCAGCCTAGCAAGGTAGAAGTGGGGCTGTATTCAGTTCTAGCCTTGGGTGACTCTCTGTGTGGAGATTGCGCTTTCTCCCCATATCTGCGTGGGTTTCCCCCCGGGTCCTCCAGTTTCCACCCACAGTCCCTGGTTGGATTCTCCCAAAATGGGGCTTGGTCCCCACTCCGGCGTAAAAACACTGGTGTTTCACTCCGGAGTTTCCTATAAAAAAGATCAGCTGATTCACTCACCTGCAGGGGGCTAGCAGGGACCCAGAGTGATTCACTCAGTTTTAGCTGCCACTACGGGCCCCCGCACTTCTGGTTTCGAGTCCGCGCATGAGCATGGTGGCGGCCTCCAGCGGCCACACCGAACGCCATGGAGGACTCAGACCCGATCGGCCGCACTCCAGAAGATCCAACTGGCCCAATCTGTCCCCCGGCTGCCCATAAGGCCCCCCGGGAGTCCAATCACCCCGCCCCCCCACCAGGGCGGCTGCGGATTGAGTCCGCAGCCGCCACACGAGCTTCCCGAACAGTGATAGGTGGTTAGAACCACACCGTCGGGAGCGGAGTATTGCTGGGCGGGCCTCTGGCAATGGGCCCCAGCTGCGCAGCGTGCTCCGTGAACATGTCGATTCCCGGGTCCTGGAGAATCGCCAGACCGGCGCCAAGCCCAATTGCGGCCTGAAATTGGATTCCCCGCCCCCACGCCAAACGCGATTTCAGTGCAGGGCTGCGGAGAATCCAGCCCCACATGTTTAGGGTGATTGGCCATGATAAAATTGTTCCTTAGTGTCCCGGGATGTGCCGTTTATGTGGGGTTACGGGGATAGGCTGGAAAGTGGGTGATCTTTCAAAGGGTCTGTGCAGATTTGATGGGCCGAAAGGCCTCCATCTGCACTGTAGGGATTCTATTGAGCCCTCAGGACATAGGCACTGATTGACTGGAAGCATTATTTAAAGGAGCACTCAGCTCATTACTGTTATGTTTAGTGGATTCCCAATATTTCTGTTTTTTGTCTTACCCACTAAACTCTCAAGACTAGGAGTCATTTTTGTTTCATTGCCTCAACGCAGACCAAAGAGAAGTTTGCAGCTGAGGCAAGTTGCCTGTAGAAAAAAATTATTTAATGGGATATAGACACCACTGACAATTGCATATCCCCAATCATTAGCTACGCCATTTAGACCATAAGACCATAAGATATAGGAGCATAATTCGGCCATTTGGCCCATCGAGTCTGCTCCGCCATTCAGTTATGGCTGATAGGGGAGGCAGTGGTGCAGTGGTATTGTCACTGGGCTCGCAATCCAGAGACTCAGGGTAATGCACTGGGGACTGAGGTTCGAATCCCACCACTGCAGATGGTAACTTTTGAATTCAATAAAACATGTGGAATTAAAAGTCTAATGATGTCCATGAAACCATTGTCGATTGTCATAAAAACCCATCTGGTTCACTAATATCCTTTAAGGAAGGAAATGTCCCATCCTTACCTGGTCTGGCCAACATGTGACTTCAGATCCACAGCAATGTGGTTGACTTTTGAATGCCCTCAGGGATGGGCAATAAATGACGGCCCAGCCAGCAATGGTCCACATCTCATGAATGAATAAAAAAACATGTTCCTCATCACCCATTCTCTGCCTTCTCTCCATAGTCCCTGATCCCTTTATTAATCAAAAACACCAGATTTGTGCTTGAGGTGCTGTTACCAACTGGGCTGCAGACCAAAAGCTGGAAGGTGAAATTAGGCAGAATAAGTTCTTTCTTAGAACATAAGAACTAGGAGCAGGAGTAGGCAATTTAGCCTCTTGAGCCTGCTCTACCATTCAATAAGATCATGGCTGATCCCATCGTGGCCTCAATATCAGCATCCTGCCCGATTTCCTTAACCCTTCAACCCATTACGAATGAATAATCTGTGTAATTCCTCCTTAAATGTACTCACTGTCCCAGCATCCACTGCACTCTGGGATAGCGAGTTCCACAGATTCACGACCCTTTGGGAGAAGTAGCTTCTCCTCAGCTCTAATTTAAATTTGCTACCCCTTATCCTGAGACTATGACCTCGCGTTCTAGAATGCGCCACAAGATCCGCTCCACGTCTATTGTATCGATACGTTTTATCATCTTATGTACCTCAATTAGATTTCCTTTCATCTTCTACACTCGAAAGAGTATAGGCCTAAACTGCTCAATCTCTATTCACAAGACAAACCCTCATCTCTGGAACCAATCTAGTGAGCCTCCTCTGAACTGCCTTCAATGCCACTACATCTTTCCTCAAATAAGGGGATCAAAACTCTGTACAATACTCCAGGTGCGGCCTCACCAATGCCTTGTACAGTTGCAAGAACACTTCCTTATTTTTTTATTCTATTCCTTGAGCTATAAATGCTGACATTCCATTTCCTTTCTTTATTACCTGCTGTACATGCGTGTTAGTTTTCTGTGACTCATGCATGTGGACACTCAGACCCCGAAATCTCTCCCCATTTAGATAAAAAGTTGCCTTTCAAATTTTCCGACCAAAATGGATGACCTCACACTTATCCATGTTAAACTCCATCTGCCACATTTTGGCCCAATTTCCTAACTATTTTAGTGTCATCTGCAAATTCTATTGAACCTTCTATCGCTGTATCTGAGTCATTAATATTGTTTGTAAATAGTTGAGGCCCAAGGACCGAACAGTGTATAACCCCACTAGTCACATCCTGAGCAATATAATATCGATATCCAAAGAAAGAAGGGCAACCTCACTGATTGCCATAATTGGAAAAGAGCCACAGAAAGGACAGAGTAAAAGAGTAAAGAAAAGAAAGCACAACAGGTATAGTGGGCTAGAAGTTACATGTGTGGAGTTATATTTATTAGTGACTTGTAACCACTCTCGGCTGCTAAAACATGGTCCATTGTCTGTGACACCAGTAATGGATATGCCATGTCTGGCAAATACATCCTTTGTTGTCTTGACAATTGAATGTGTTGTTGAGTCGGATAACTTGATAACTTCTGGAAAATTGAGTAATAGTCGATGATTACAAATAATCTCAGCGTTGAAAGTAAAATATGTCCTTTGCAACGTTAGTCCTTGGTTGAGTAACTCGTTTGCTTTCCATTAAGGTATGCTTACATTGTGCCGGTTGGTGTGTTTGACATATCCGACACTGTTGAATGTAGTTGTCTATATCCTTGTTGATGCCAGGCCAATACACTGATTGCCGTGCTCGTTTTCTACATTTCTCAATGCCTTGATGTCCTTTGTGGATCTGTGCAAGAATGTCTTGTCTAAGACAAGATGGAGTTACTATACGGTCGCTTTTCAGTAGAAAGTCGTCTATGATTGTCAAGTCCTCTCTGATGTTGCGAAAGTTTGCACATTTTCCTTTGGGCCAGTCAGTACGTAGATATTGTACCACTTGCTGAAGTGTCGCATCTCGTAGAGTTTCTGCCTTGATTATTTGTAGTTTTGCATCTGTAACAGATAGCATTGCTGTGATGAAGTTGGCTTATGTTTCATTACTGAGTACAACTTCAACAACTTTGTCATCCTCTGCATTGTGGATCTGGGTAACGTATCCGCAAGTACTAAATTTGTCCCTGGTGTGTATATTAATTCAAGGTCATATCGATGTAGCTTCAGCATCATGCATTGAAGTCTCTGCGACATGTCATTTAAACCTTTTTTTATTATATTGACCAGCGGACGGTGATCTGTCTCAATAAAGAAGTGTGGCAGTCCATAGACATAGTAGTGAAATTTAGTGATGCCTGTCAAGAGACCTAGGCACTATTTTTTAATATGAGCATACCTTTGCTCAGTTTGCATCATGGAGCGAGATGCATACGCAATAGGCTTCCACGAATCATCATTTGCTTTTTGTAGTAAAACTGCGCCAATACCATTTTGACTTGCATGTGTTGATATTTTAGTGTTGAGTCGAGAATGCTAAAACTGGTGCAGTGATTAAAGATGACTTTAGATCTTGCCACACCGCTTCATGTTGTGTAGACCAGCTGAATGCAACATTTTTCTTTATCAGGTTTCTTAGTTTATAATAATAATAATACTCTTTATTGTCACAAGTAGACTTACATCAACACTGCAATGAAGTTACTGTGAAAAGCCCTAGTCGCCACATTCCAGCGCCTGTCCGGGTACACAGAGGGAGAATTCAAAATGTCCAAATTACCTAACAGTTCAGTTCCCCTACTTGATAGGTTCGGAATGAATTTCCCCATAAAGTTGACAACCCTGAGCATTCTCAATTCGGCTTTCTTGTCTTTTGGCGTTGTCATTTAACCAACAGCTTCGACTTTTGATTGGTCAGGTTGCGTTCCATCTTTTGAGGTGATATCTCCCAAAAATTTTAGTTTTTGAATGCCAAGTAGGCATTTTTCTTTGTTTAGTTGAAGTCCATAGGAGTCAATTCTGGTGAGAACTTTTAGTAGTCTCTCGCAGTGCTCTTCTTGTGTATTGGATCATATGATGACATCGTCCACATACACACGTACACCTGGAATGCCTTCAATGATTGATTCCATGGCACGATGAAATATTTCAGAAGCTGAAATGATGCCGAAGGGCAGTCTATGAAAACAATATCGACCATAAGGAGTGTTGAAAGTGCAGAGTCGTTTACTCTTTTCATTCAAACATAGTTGTCAAAATCCCTTAGACGCATCAAGTTTAGTGAAGAATTAAGCATGTGCCATTTCTGCTGTAATTTCTTCACGTTTTGAAATCTGATAATGTTCCCTTTTTATATTCTCATTCAAATCCTTGGGATCTATACAGATTCTGAGGTTGCCATTTGGTTTCTTAACACAGACCATTGAGCTTACCCAGTCTGTTGGATCGGTAACTTTTGATATGTTGCCATTCTGCTGCTTCCTATCTAGTTCTTCCTTTAATCGTTCTCTAAGAGGGACTGGTACTTGTCTGGGAGCATGAATGACAGATTTGGCACTATCTTTAAGTTTGATGTTGTAGATAAATGGTAATGTCCCCATTCCATTAAACACATGCTTGAATTTTCTCACAATGTTGTTGCTAAGGGAACCAGTGAAACATTTGGCTGTGTGGATTTTTTAACTCAAATTGAGCTGGACATAAGCATCTACTCCAAGAAGTGAGGATTTTGTGTCATCCACAATTTCAAAATCAAGTGGAATTTTGATGGCACCACTCTGAACTATGAGGTAGCATGAACCTTCTGTTGCTATTTCATTTCCATTGTAGTCTGTTAATCCACAATGTGTCTTTTTATATTTTGGACAGGTTTCTACTTTACCCAAATCCGATTCTGTGATCAGATTGGCGTGTGCACCAGTGACCAATTTAAATTGTACCTCTGATCCATTTATGATCAATGTTTCTGGCCAATCTCTAGTTCTATCAGATAGCTGCCTGATTGGTTTATCAGCAGTACATTTTCCATTTGTTTTAGTGACGACTTTTAGTGATTTGTCCCCAGACAAATGGACCCACACCCTTATCTCCCATGCCACAGAAACAGGACAAAAAGGTTGCGGGAATTATGATCCCTCAGAGGAGGCTCATAATGAGAAATGGGTCGTAAAAAGATTGTCCCGCGCCTGGGAGCAGTCTGTACAAAACAAACCCGCAGGCAAAAATCCCGAAGAACAGCAGGCAGAAGCTGACATACAAGCAGTTAAAACACACCAGAACCCCACCTGGGTAAATGAAGGCAAGAACAGCCCCCCCACAAAAGTCACAGGAGTGTTACAACTGTGGACATTTAGGACACTTTGCAAGAGAGTGCAATGCCCCACGAAAGCCACAGAGAGCCCAGCAGATGGGCACTCTAAGTAAGAATAAGACAGAGCCCATACATAGTGTGAGCACCCGTTCAGATCAGACGGACCTGAACGGAACGGACTGACGGTGTTCGGGCTCCCCAGTTGGGTCTGCAACACCCTTTGGGATAGGTTCGGATGACCAGTAGTTGCAGCAAAGATTCGGGGACAGCCCATCAAATTTCTCTGGGACACAGGAGGGTCCCGCACCACAATAAATTCCTCCACCATGTTTCAAAAGGACACGTGGCCCACTACAGCCACCATCACCCTCAGCGGCTTCACAGGCCACTCACAGCAGGGACACATCACAGCCCCTGTACCCATTCAAATCGGCACCATCACCACCAAGCACCCCGTAGTCTTAGTCGATCTACCCCACACAGCAGAACACATTTTGGGAATTGACTTTATGAATTCCCACAACCTTTCCTTTGATCCAGTCAATCAATGTGTCCGGAAAATGGCAAAATCTGCAAGAGCCCTCGCAACGCTCACAATAGGAGAATACGCCAACAAAATTAGCGCAGTAGGCGAATTTTGGTTTAACCCGACCACGCTTAACACGGACAAGCAGGTTAGGGCTGTTCTGCAAAAGAACAGGTCAGCATTCGCGACCCACAAACACGACTGTGGCCGGATGACTGGTTCAGTACAAATCACAGGACCTGACCCTAGACCCCAGAAGCAATATGGATTTCCCCAAGAGGCAGAGGGAGAAATCTCAAACGTTATCGACTGCTTATTAGAGTAGGGTGTACTTAGATCAGTAGCCTCCACTAATAATGCCCCGATTTGGCCAGTGAGAAAGCCCGATGGATCATGGCGACTGACCATCGATTACCGGGAACTCAACAAAATCACCCCCGCAGCAGCCCCCACAGTAGCAACAAGTCCCGAGACCATGCTCAAGCAGGGACTTAATTCCCGATACTTTACGGTTTTGGATATCAGTAATGGATTCTGGTCCGTTCCATTGGCAAAGGCGTGCCAGTACAAATTTGCCTTCACCTTTAAAAATCAACAGTACACGTGGACATGCCTTCCACAAGGATTCCACAACTCCCCCTCCATTTTCCACCGACAGCTGGCAAATGGTTTAGCCTAATTTTCTCCCCCCGAATGTCTGGTCCAGTACGTAGACGACCTACTACTGCAGACAGACACAAAGGAAGAGCACATCGAGCTTCTGTCCGAACTCCTGGATCTCCTACAAGCAATCGGATGTAAAGTTAACTCCAAAAAGGCCCAGATTTTGGAAAACAAGGTGATATATTTGGGAACAATTATCACACATGGTAAACGCGAGATCGTGCATAAAAGGATTGACTCGATTGCTAAATTGCCCCTTCCCCAGAACGTTTCAGCCCTCCGGTCGTTTTTAGGACTGGTTGGCGACTGCCGAAACCTCATTGATGGTTTCGCCAGCAAGGCAGCACCCCTCTCAGACCTCCTAAAGAAAGGAGCCCCCTGGGAATGGCTTCTGCAGCATACGGATGCTGTGGATTCTTTGAAACAGGTACTCATAGCAGACCCTGCACTACAAGTTCCAGACCCGCTTTCCCCTTACGCTATAGAGGTAGCGACCACAGACCGCACCCTTTCGGCCGTGCTCCTCCAGGAACGGCACGAACAGTTAAGGCCCATGGCTTATGCCTCCAGAGTTTTAGATGTTGTGGAGCTGGGATTTTCAGCCTGTGAGAGGCACCTGCTCGCAGTTTTTTGGTCAGTACAGTATTGTTCTTGCATTACTGGACTGAACCCCATCACAATCCTCACAGAACACCCCCCCACCCAACTTGTACTGGAAGGACGACTCAAGGACGGTACAGTTAGTCAGATAAGAGCAGCTAGATGGACCCTTCTTTTGCAGGGACGGCACATCGCTGTTAAAAGGACAAAGACCCACACTTTTTTAGCCGACAACCTACAGTACCCCGGAACCCCCCATGAATGTGAAATTATCTCTCCACACCACAACACAGGCCCTTTTATTGCTAAAACACCCCTCAGAAAGATAGATAGTTCAACCCAGAGCCCCAAGCACACAGACACGTTCGAACCCATTAGAATAAATGTGGATGGATCTTCCACAATATTAGAAGGGAAGCACATAACAGGATGCGGCATTTATGTTGAGGACGTGCAGGGACGCGCCGTAGAAGAAATAGCAATAAAACTTCCAGGACACTTAGGCGCGAAGGCAGCAGAACTTGCGGCCATCGCATACATAGTGGAACACCCAGATTCCTTCCCCAGCCCAGCAGACATATACTCGGACAGCCTCTATGTCTGCAACAGCCTTACGGAATTCCTACCCCTGTGGAAAGCAAGAGGATTTGTCTCCGCAGACGGAAAACCACTCCCTTCAGCCTCATTGCTCCGTCACATTTTAGAGCGAGCACAGAACAGGACTTTTGGAATAGTTAAAGTTCGTAGTCACCATCGTTCCTCCCCCCCTGGAAATGTAAAGGCCGATGCACTGGCAAAAGCAGGTTCCAGGCATGGATATTTTTGGACACCCCCCGAAAGTGAACCAGTGAATGCAGTTCAGGTCTCGCAGACTAATATCGAGGATTTAGTGCAGGCCCAGAAGCAGGATAGCAATCTCAGGGAGATTTTAAAAGGAAGATTCCCAGCACCTTTTGATAGGTTTAAGAATACACTGACCACACATGACGGTGTGGTGTTAAAAGACACCCTTTATGTGGTTCCTGAACAGGTCAGGAATCAACTGATTTGTTTGTTCCATGACTGTCATGGACATCAGGGAATTGATCCCACTACAGCCCACCTCAGGCAGCTCTGTTGGTGGCCGAGTTTGAAGGAAGATGTAACTCACTACGTTGAGAATTGTCTTATCTGTGCCCAGAACAATCCGGACAGATATGCCAAGAAGGCTCAACTCAGTCACACCTGACCCGTTAATGGCCCCTGGACTAACCTCCAGATTGATTATATTGGACCATTGCCCCCTTGCAGGAATGGTTATAAATATGTACTCGTGGTGTTAGACACGTTTACAAAATGGGTGGAAGCATTCGCATCCAGAACAAACACGGCAAAGACCACAGCTAAGATTTTAACCCACCACATCTTTACAAGATGGGGACTCCCCCACAGCATTGAATCCGACCAAGGTTCCCATTTTACGGGACGTGTCATGAAGAACGTCCTCACGATATTTGGCATTACCCAAAAATTCCACATTGCATGCCACCCACAGTCGAGTGGTATCATGGAGCACATGAATCGGACCCTAAAATCCACCCTCAGAAAAATGGTCCAGCAAAACAACACCACTTGGGATTCAGTCCTCCCTTTTGCGCTGATGTTTTTGCGAAATACAGTTTCAACATCCACAGGTTACACCCCACGCACTCTCATGACCGGACACCCCATGAAAGGCACAGAATTTTTATTAGGATTAGATTTGACCAGCCCCGAAGTGACTGCCCTCACACTCGAGAAAGCAGTAGAACAATTAGTGGCAAATGTTAAAACGGCTCAGCTAGCAGCCGCAGTGAAATTGGGCACAAGAAAGAAACAGAGCAAGGTCTGTTTCGATAAGACAGTGCATGCGACTGACTTCAGTGTAGGACAGCAAGTTATGCTCTCCGTATACAACCCCAGCACATTCCTGTCACCTAAGTATTCGGGTCCGTACTCCATTGCGGACAAAGTAAGCCCTTCCGTCTACAAAATAAGGTACCCCAATGGTAAGACTGCGTGGTTCCATATCAACCAGATGAAAGCATATGGAACACAGTCTAATCACGCACACCACGTCACACTCTTCGCAGCAGACCACGCCCCGCCCACAGCCAACGTAACCCTACCCTCCCCCAACACGTCCAGCCCAGCCACGGACTCAACCCCGACTCCACCCCGAACTATAGACTCCGCCCCAGAACGCCCACAGACTGCAGCAGCAGAGGCAGCGACTGTGACTCAGACAATAGCCACAGCACGCCTCCCTACTATCCCCATGCCACAGGACCCACACCCAGAGAATCTGACCATGATTCGAGTGATCCCTTCATGATCACTTTCCTAAACAAACCCCACCACTGACCTACAATGACGACCCCGATTCCGTCCCCACAGAACTAGACACCATCTTTTGGCACCGAGATAATTCGTACAGACTCGTCCGGAATGACGAGAGCGATCCCAGATCACATCATGCAGCCCTATCAGCCCTGATACACTCGAGAGTTTGGCATCCGGGAGAATATGACGACCTTGAGTCTGACTCCCAAAACGAGAACCCCTTTGCGACCCTGTTCGCAACCGATAACTGAGGTGTCCAGATGATGTTTTAAAAGGAACCGCTTGGGAGAAAACGGTGTCCTTTCTGATGGAACCTGCAGCATGTTTGATGTTGTTTGTACTTGTTCTGTTAAATGTTGTATGTTAGACCGGAATTTTCTTTCCACGCCCCCACGCCACCACCCTTCTGACGCCCACTGGCAGTCAGAGAAACTAGTTTGGCCAGACGCTAGTTCACAGGAACTAGTTTGTCCGCAGAGACTTGTTAATGTCCCAGACGCCAGTGCAGAGGAACTCATCTGCCGACTGAAACACAGACACCCGTTCGTAACTGCCCTTCTGGTTCGAAGGTAGAACCAACACGGCAACTGCCCACGATGACTACATTTCTTGCCCGTTCTTGTCGGTTGCTCAGGCAGTGGAGAAACGGCATTGGGACCCGCCCTGCCTGGGAACCCCCCTTTGGTCAGCTACGCTCGGGTAGGGCACACACGGCATTGGTCGCCGTCCTACCCGCGGATTCCATCCAGCTCTTGCCCGTCGCGGCCCACACGCACCTCATTTCGGCAATTTCGTTCAAAAGTTTTGGTTTGTTTTCAGGTAACCCTTAGGTTGCCAACCCTCTGCTATTTACATCCTCAAACATTTGGATGGTAAACCGCACAGTCTGCGAGACGGCTCGCATTGGTTCAGTATTTGTAAGTGTGTCTTGTCCTGAAATTCGGTTTTTGGAAAAAAAATGAGAGAGTCACATATAATGACCAATTATAAAGGGAGTAATTGGCACTAAAGGACAGACAGGCTATCATACGAGATATTAAACCAAGATAGTAACAGACACTATACTTGATTCCACAGGACCCCAGAAGCTCCAGGACTAGAGAAGAGAAGAGAAGAGGAAAGAGAGAAGAAGAACCATGAGGACATCCTCCGCATTGCTCATCACCCTCATGGACATTTGGTTGCGCGCGACCGCGAACCCTCTGACCTCAACACCCCCCAGCCGTTAATGATTCACTTCCCCACAGTACCCAGAGCCCAGTCACAAGCGACACCACACCATCTTGGTGTGACAGGTTTATAACCTGGTACTCCCTGTCCTACTTGATAGAATCCCTATTGGTATTGGCGATACTCTGCTACATCGTGCAGACTATTCGTCTGAGAAAATGGAGAAGGAGAGCCTGCCGCGCTCACACCCCGGTATATAGGATCAGATCCCCTATTTTTGGATATGACTAGACCCCCGACACCCGCGATCTATAATAAAAAGCATTCGTTTGCGATTTGTTGTAAATAAAGAAATGTTCATGAGCAATTGTACAATCCTGAGCTTGACTGCCAAGCCAGGAAAATGTGTATAATACTGCTATGATTTTGTTTGTATGGTTTAGGAAGTTAGTGTGATGAAATGTTTGAGTGAGTGTAGTTTATTAAGGATAGTTAGAGGTTCCGATTTTCTTGTTTTATAATGTATGTCCCTGTTTTGACATAGCGCCCCTCAGAATTGCCAGTTAAAATTTTTTTGCATAGTTATGGTCAGTGTAGAGGCCATAGAAGAGTGCTCGCCGGGTCAGGGAATGAAAAACAACGCAGTTATGTGATCCTTCACGCTTCGCATTAGGATCACAAGGAGGGAGTGTAGCCACCTGGGTTGGCCAACTCCCGACGTAAAATGGAGAACAGCAAAGGCTGCAGGGAAATTCAGCCAACACAGGCAGAAACTAGCAGGCACAAGTTACTGTGTATTAAACTCTGCAAAAGCCCAGACAGCATTGATATAAGCAGCCATCTGCATAATAATGTAGCAGCCATCTACATACTAATGAGCGATCCCCAGGTACAATCAAAACATTTGGGATAAACAAAGCCAAGCCAGACTCCTCGGCGCCAGCAGGAGCCAACACAAAAGAGGTTAACGGACACCTCAAGACCGCCCATCGGTCAGAGAACTGCTCCAGTATTAGAGAAATCGAACCGAGCGATTGGAACAAAGTCCAATCACTTGGAACTAGGTACAGGGTCTGCCCCGAAAGGCGGGAAGCCCCTGGGGGCTATAAAGTTAAGCTCCCAAGTTCAAATCTCCTTCTTGACCGAGTCACTCAGCAACGCGAACCAACCCTTGACAGTGACCGGTGCAGCTGCCGCCGAGATCCAGTAAGTCTTAAGTCAATCCTCGCTACGAGGTAGGCGCTCCTAGTTACCAGTCCGTACCAACTTTGAATCCCACAGACTCAGAACCCGAACGAAAGGCCATTCGTTCCCCTGACCTGGTGGGCCAGTCCGAAGCTAAGTATAGGCCTGTTAGTTGTAGAAGAAGCTTAGAAGTAGAATTTATGCATGAGTAGCGATTACTGTGTATAATAAATGTGCTTTGATTTGAATCTTACTAATTGGTGTATTGAGTCATTGATCATTACCTGAACTTGAACCTCGTGGCGGTATCATAAAGATACCTGGCGACTTTAGAGCAAAGGTTATAAAACAGCCAATTGAACCAACCAAAAGTTAGCAACACTGTACTAAAACTAAACATCGGGGATAGTATCATACAATGATAGAATAATACAGCAAAGTGGTCGGTTATTCAGCCTATCTTGCCTCTGCTAGTTATTAAAGAATTACCAATTATTCCCACTCCCTGGTCTTGAAGTATATATTTAACTCTCTCTTGAAAATTTCTATTAAATCTGCTTTCAGATAATAACAACTCGCTCAGAGAAAAAAATCACCTAATTTCCTCCTTGGCCCTGAAGCTGTAAATGAATAAACGATGCAGGCCATTGATCAACACTTACCGCTGTTACTTATTTGCACATTTATAATACATTAGTTGTTCCATCTGTTATGAACTTAGGCAAATCATTTGACCATAAGGAAATTAATAAGAATCTCTGGAAATTTGTCATCCATTAAAAACAAGGAAGTTAGAAAGTTAGGAAATCCAATGAACTTTATTATTATTATGTTCTTATTATTGATAAGGCAAGGTGCCAGATCTGAAATTTCTTGCACAATGCTCAGTCGTTGTCAGAACAAAGCTTGGAGTGGAGGTCACAAGGAGGGAGAAATACTAAATGAACTTAATTTAAAGAAACTAATAGTTCACATAAACATAGAAATACATAGCAACCAATTGTAATTCAGCAGAATTGATGTCAGCAGAATGCTAACAATGTCAAATAGGGTTGGTTGGCTCACTGCCTTGTCTGACAAAGCTAATAGTCCAGCAGCAGCCAATTATACTGGGGCCGAGAGTTGGACAGCTAAAGAGCCTACCTGTTTTATTACCTAACATTTTCCATATGCATGCTGACAACACCTGTTTCCAGATCACCATCACTGTCTCTTAATTGTCAGACTGCTGATTTAATGTTCACATTGACATTTTCTCCAACTAAATATTAGGGAGATCAGAGCAAATGTCATTGGTCCCCATCACAAACCCCAATTCCAACCATCACTATGGCAGATACCTTGTTTGCCCATCACCCCAATGCTCAGTGATCTACATTGGCTCCCAATTTATCAGTGTCTCAATTTTAAAATTTCAGCCTCGTTTCCAATTCTGGCCTTTTGAGCATACCTGATTTTAATCGCACAATCATTAGTGGGCATGCTTTCTGCCCTCTGGCCCCTAAACTCTGGAATACACTCCCTAAACTCTTGTGTCTCCCTACCTCACCTTCTGACAATCAACGGCCCCTCAAAATCTGGCTTGACCTAACATTTGGCAAACTAACTTAATGGGCACGATTCTCAGGCCTCGTTGCGCTCTCGCTCGAGCAAATCGAGGCCACTTAATAGCGGGAGAGGCCGAAAACAAGAATCGTGCCAGGTGCCAACCAGTTTGCGATGCAACCTGCCCGCTCCTGTAGGCAAAATCAGGATCTCACTATAGGGTGGCAAGAAACCAATTATCACCACCTAAGCCCCATTTCCATACAATTAACGGGAGTGACCCTATATCCAACGTCCTCCTGTCATTCAGCGGCCTCCCCAGAAAGTGGTCACGCTGACGCCGAGTAGTACTCCTTCTGAAAGACATTAACCTGGATGAAGGGTTCTGCGGGGAGCCGAGGAGGTGAGTCACCATCTTTGCTCCTAAGCAAAGAGTCCGGGGGCGCTGCAATTCTCCGCACGATCACGATTCCAACATCCCTGGATGGAGAATCCCACCCGCCACCTTTTGGACGTTACGCTAACCTGTATTCCCTTTAACCCTCTCTCGTGGACATACAAGATCTCAATGAAGCACTGTTTTGATAAAGAGCCAGGGAGTTTTTCCTGGTATCCTGTTCAACCTTTGCTCCTTAAACAACATGACTAATTCAAATCATCGGGTCAATGTTCCATTGCTAATTTTAGAAGCTTGCTGTATGCAAATTAGATGCAGTGCTTTTCCTCCATGATAATATTGACAGCTCTGAAAAAAGCATCTCATTAGCTGTTTAGTGCTTTGGACATGAAGGGTCCAACTGATATGCAAATCATTTTTGATTATTGGAAATATCTTCATTTAAATTCTGTGACCTGATTTTCTTTATAATTCGTATTGCATAATAAAAATGTGATTAGTTAATCATCTACAAAACATTAGATAGGACCTCTCAGATGTTCTCTAATGTTGACCCTGCTAAAATATGTGGGGTTGGAGAAGGGCAATCAATTAGCATATGGCCCAGCAGACAGATGTTCCTCAGTGATCACATCTCTGACAACAGGCTGCCACAAGCTGATTGCAAGATTGGCCTTCACTAATAGGCTTGAGGGGGTGCTGATAGGTCCCCACCCAACAACACTGAAGCTCAGAAAGTCCTTTTAGTACAAGGGCAAAATTAACACACAGAAAAAATTAACTTTCTATAAATATTTTGGTGACTTCGACTTAGGTTCCAGCTTTTAAAATGTCTGATGGAACACGTGGTGTAACTGAGTATCTGTTTTCCAGCCTTGATCCCACCATGCTATTAGAGTAGTGTCTATCAGAGCTGTGAACATCAAACAACAGTTCTTTAATTTTATTTTAATTTAAGTAAAGCAATCTAGAGATGGTGAAACCCATAAACATTCTGCTCATGAGGCAATTAAATTATTATGCATCATTGTTTATCTTACATGCACCTTATTTTGAACTCTTTTAATGTTTCTTTCAGTTTTGCAATATTAATGATAAAAATTGACTAACTCACTTCATCCGCATTTATTGGAATTTGTTTTGATCTAATTTTCTCCACTGATCTTTTCCCACATTTTATTATACTAAAAATGTTTTTTCAAAACATTCTTAATTAAAGATCCTGAAGTAATCTGCTGTGCAGTTCTGCCCCCTGGTGGCTCCTATAAATATGTTTGTTTGAACTTCATTGAGGGAAATAATTCAATCTGCCGTAGCATTGGAGTGGACATAAATTTTTTGCTTGTCAAGTCTCACATGTTAGATGTAAAATGGTTAATAAAGGACGAGATTCTCTGGCCTCCCCACAGCGTGTTTCTCAGCGGAAGGTGGCGGATCGCCATTGGCTGGTGACAGGATCTTCTGGTTCCACTGCTTCAATGGGATTTCCAATTGAATCCAGGCTACACGCCGGGAAACCCGTGGCGGGGAGCGCTGTCATTGGGACCGGAAGATCCCACCAGTGTGAACAGGCAGAAGATCTTTCCCATACTTTCTGTCCATTCTCACAGTTATTTTGCTCAAAGAGGATCCCATGGGGAGTAGCTGCTTTTCCGCAGGCTCTGGCACTACTTGCTTATCATCCCTCACTTATCCTGATTGCCCAGACCAAAGTCTCAGTGTGTTGACCCAAAATTAATGTGTTCATGAGGCCGAGTTGCAAAGCACCATTAAGAGGCTTGATGACATCGAGGAAAGAATCCTGCATGTGGAACATGATGCTTCCTCTAAGGATGCAAGAATTTAATCCTTGTAAAGCTAGTTATGTGGCATGGCAGCGGCCCTGGAGGACATGGAGAACCAACGTCAGAGAAAGAATATCCGGGTCGTCGGTCTGCAGGAAGGTGTGGAGGGTAAGACCCCTGTTAACTTCGTCGAGGACTGGCTACCATGTTTTCTCAAGCTGGATGTGAAGGCTGCACATTTCAAATGAGAAAGAATGCATCATATCCTGGGCGGGACTCTCCGTTGGCTGACGCTGGAATTGGGAAACGCGATTGGGCGGAGAATAGGTTCCGATGCCAAATTGCCATTCTCCTTCACCTCAACAGTGGTGACATCCAGCTCGCATTCTCCCACAGTCATGACCTGACGCTCATTGTAGTCCTTGAGCAGCATTCCTATTTTTAAAATTTAAATTTAGAGTACCCAACTGATTTTTTCCAATTAAGGGGCAATTTTGCGTGTTCAATCCACCTACCTTGCACATCTTTGTGTTGTGGGGGCAAAACCCACGTAAACAAGGCGAGAATGTGCAAACTCCACACGGGAAGTGACCCAGAGCCAGGATCGAAGCTGGGACCTCGGCGCCGTGAGATTGCAGTGCTAACCTCTGCGACACCGTGCTTCCCCTTGAGAATCAGTTCTGCAGGAACAATGTGCCTTTGGCCGCTGCATCACCGATGGTGTGGGGGTGAGGATGGTGTGGGTGTGAGGATGGTGTGGGGGTGAGGATGGTGTGGGGGGTGAGGATGGTGTGGGTGTGAGGATGGTGTGGGGGTGAGGATGGTGTGGGGAGGAGGATGGTGTGGGGTTGAGGATGGTGTGGGGGTGAGGATGGTGTGGGGGTGGAGGTGGTGTGGAGGTCAGGATGGTGTGGGGGTGAGGATGGTGTGGGGAGGAGGATGGTGTGGGGTTGAGGATGGTGTGGGGGTGAGGATGGTGTGGGGGTGGAGGTGGTGTGGAGGTCAGGATGGTGTGGGGGTGAGGATGGTGTGGGGAGGAGGATGGTGTGGGTGTGAGGATGGTGTGGGGGTGAGGATGGTGTGGGGTTGAGGATGGTGTGGGGGTGAGGATGGTGTGGGGGTGAGGATGGTGTGGGGGTGAGGATGGTGTGGGGGTGGAGGTGGTGTAGAGGTCAGGATGGTGTGGGGGTGAGGATGGTGTGGGGGTGAGGATGGTGTGGGGGTGAGGGTGGTGTGGGGGTGAGGATGGTGTGGGGGTGAGGGTGGTGTGGGGGTAAGGATGGTGTGGAGGTGAGGATGGTGTGGGGGTGAGGATTGTGTAGGTCTGGAGGTGGTGAGGCGGTCAGGATGGTGTGGGGGTGAGGATGGTGTGTGGGTGAGGATGGTGTGTGGGTGAGGGTGGTGTGTGGGTGAGGATGGTGTGGGGGTGAGGATGGTGTGGGGGTGAGGATGGTGTGGCGGTGAGGGTGGTGTGGGAGGGAGGATGGTGTGGGGATGAGGGTGGTGTGGGAGGGAGGATGGTGTGTGGGTGAGGATGGTGTGGGGGTGAAGATTGTGTGGGGGTGAGGATGGTGTGGGTGTGAGGGTGGTGTGGGAGGGAGGATGGTGTGGGGGTGAGGATGGTGTGGGGGGGAGGGTGGTGTGGGGGTGAGGATGGTGTGGGGGTGAGGGTGGTGTGGGGGTGAGGATGGTGTGGGTGGGAGGATGATGTGGGGGTGAGGGTGGTTTGGAGGTAAGAATGGTGTGGGGTGAGGATGGTGTGGGGGTGAGGATGGTATGGGGGTGAGGATGGTGTGGGAGTGAGGGTGGTGTCGGGGTGAGGATGGTGTGGGGGTGAGGATGGTATGGGGGTGAGGATGGTGTGGGAGTGAGGTATGTGTGGGGGTGAGGATGGTGTGGGGTTGAGGATGGTGTGGGGGTGAGGATGGTGTGGGGGTGGAGGTGGTGTGCAGGTCAGGATGGTGTGGGGGTGAGGATGGTGTGGGGAGGAGGATGGTGTGGGTGTGAGGATGGTGTGGGGGTGAGGATGGTGTGGGGGTGGAGGTGGTGTGGAGGTGAAGATGGTGTGAGGGTGAGGATGGTGAGGGGGTGAGGATGGTGTGGGGGTGGAGGTGGTGTGGAGGTCAGAATGGTGTGGGGGTGAGGATGGTGTGGGGGTGAGGATGGTGTGGGGGTGAGGATGGTGAGGGGGTGAGGATGGTGTAGGGGTGGAGGTGGTGTGGATGTCAGGATGGTGTGGGGGTGAGGATGGTGTGGGGGTGAGGATGGTGTGGGGGTGAGGATGGTGTGGGGGTGAGGATGGTGAGGGGGGAGGATGGTGTGGGGGTGAGGATGGTGTGGGGGTGAGGATGGTGAGGGGGGAGGATGGTGTAGGGGTGGAGGTTGTGTGGATGTCAGGATGGTGTGGGGCTGAGGATGGTGTGGGGGTCAGGATAGTGTGGGGGTGAGGATGGTGAGGGGGTGAGGATGGTGCAGGGGTGGAGATGGTGTGGATGTCAGGATGGTGTGGGGGTGAGGATGGTGTGGAGGTCAGGATGGTGTGGGGGTGAGGATGGTGTGGGGGTGAGGAAGGTGTGAGGGTGAGGGTGGTGTGGGGGTGAGGGTGGTGTGGGGGTGAGGATGGTGTGGGGGTGAGGGTCGTGTGGGGGTGAGGGTGGTGTGGGGGTGAGGATGGTGTGGAGGTGAGGATGGTGTGGAGATGAGGATGGTGTGGGAGTGAGGATGGTGTGGGGGTGAGGATGGTGTGGAGGTGATGATGGTGTGTGGGTGAGGATGGTGTGGAGATGAGGATGGTGTGCGGGACAGGATGGTGTGGGAGGGAGGATGGTGTGGGGGTGAGGGTGGTGTGGAGGTGGGGATGGTGTGGGAGGGAGTATGTTTTGGGGGAGTGGATGGTGTGGGAGTGAGGATGGTGTAGGGCTGAGGATGGTGTGGGAGGTGAGGATGGTGTGGGAGGTGAGGATGGTGTGGGGGTGAGGATGGTGTGGGGGTGAGGATGGTGTGGGGGTGAGGATGGTGTGGGGGTGAGGATGGTGAGGGGATGAGGGTGGTGTGGGGATGAAGATGGTGTGGGGGTGAGGATGGTGTGGGGGTGAGGATGGTGTGGGAGTCAGGCTGGTGTGGGGATGAGGGTGGTGTGGGGATGAAGATGGTGTGGGGGTGAGGATGGTGTGGGGGTGAGGATGGTGTGGGGGTGAGGATGGTGTGGGAGGGAGGATATTTTTGGGATGGGGATGGTGTGGGAATGAGGATGGTGTGGGGGTGAGGATGGTGTGGGGGTGAGGATGCTGTGGAGGTGAGGATGGTGTGGGGGTCAGGTTGGTGTGGGGGTGAGGATGGTGTGGGGGTGAGGATAGTATGGGGGTGAGGATGGTGTGGGGGTCAGGTTGGTGTGGGGGTGAGGATGGTGTGGGGGTGAGGATAGTATGGGGGTGAGGATGGTGTGGATGTCAAGATGGTGTGGGGGTGAGGATGGTGTGGGGGTGAGGATGGTGTGGGGGTGAGGATGGTGAGGGCGTGAGAATGGTGTAGGGGTGGAGATGCTGTGGATGTCAGGATGGTGTGGGGGTGAGGATGGTGTGGAGGTCAGGATGGTGTGGGGGTGAGGATGGTGTGGGGGTGAGGATGATGTGGGGGTGAGGGTGGTGTGGGGGTGAGGATGATGTGGGGGTGAGGGTGGTGTGGGGGTGAGGGTGGTGTGGGGGTGAGGATGGTGTGCGGGTGAGGGTGGTGTGGATGTCAGGATGGTGCGGGGGTGAGGATGGTGTGGGGGTGAGGATGATGTGGGGGTGAGGGTGGTGTGGGGGTGAGGGTGGTGTGGGGGTGAGGATGGTGTGGGGGTGAGGGTGGTGTGGGGGTAAGGATGGTGTGGAGGTGAGGATGGTGTGGGGGTGAGGATTGTGTAGGTCTGGAGGTGGTGAGGCGGTCAGGATGGTGTGGGGGTGAGGATGGTGTGTGGGTGAGGATGGTGTGTGGGTGAGGGTGGTGTGTGGGTGAGGATGGTGTGGGGGTGAGGATGGTGTGGGGGTGAGGATGGTGTGGCGGTGAGGGTGGTGTGGGAGGGAGGATGGTGTGGGGATGAGGGTGGTGTGGGAGGGAGGATGGTGTGTGGGTGAGGATGGTGTGGGGGTGAAGATTGTGTGGGGGTGAGGATGGTGTGGGTGTGAGGGTGGTGTGGGAGGGAGGATGGTGTGGGGGTGAGGATGGTGTGGGGGGGAGGGTGGTGTGGGGGTGAGGATGGTGTGGGGGTGAGGGTGGTGTGGGGGTGAGGATGGTGTGGGTGGGAGGATGATGTGGGGGTGAGGGTGGTTTGGAGGTAAGAATGGTGTGGGGTGAGGATGGTGTGGGGGTGAGGATGGTATGGGGGTGAGGATGGTGTGGGAGTGAGGGTGGTGTCGGGGTGAGGATGGTGTGGGGGTGAGGATGGTATGGGGGTGAGGATGGTGTGGGAGTGAGGTATGTGTGGGGGTGAGGATGGTGTGGGGTTGAGGATGGTGTGGGGGTGAGGATGGTGTGGGGGTGGAGGTGGTGTGCAGGTCAGGATGGTGTGGGGGTGAGGATGGTGTGGGGAGGAGGATGGTGTGGGTGTGAGGATGGTGTGGGGGTGAGGATGGTGTGGGGGTGGAGGTGGTGTGGAGGTGAAGATGGTGTGAGGGTGAGGATGGTGAGGGGGTGAGGATGGTGTGGGGGTGGAGGTGGTGTGGAGGTCAGAATGGTGTGGGGGTGAGGATGGTGTGGGGGTGAGGATGGTGTGGGGGTGAGGATGGTGAGGGGGTGAGGATGGTGTAGGGGTGGAGGTGGTGTGGATGTCAGGATGGTGTGGGGGTGAGGATGGTGTGGGGGTGAGGATGGTGTGGGGGTGAGGATGGTGTGGGGGTGAGGATGGTGAGGGGGGAGGATGGTGTGGGGGTGAGGATGGTGTGGGGGTGAGGATGGTGAGGGGGGAGGATGGTGTAGGGGTGGAGGTTGTGTGGATGTCAGGATGGTGTGGGGCTGAGGATGGTGTGGGGGTCAGGATAGTGTGGGGGTGAGGATGGTGAGGGGGTGAGGATGGTGCAGGGGTGGAGATGGTGTGGATGTCAGGATGGTGTGGGGGTGAGGATGGTGTGGAGGTCAGGATGGTGTGGGGGTGAGGATGGTGTGGGGGTGAGGAAGGTGTGAGGGTGAGGGTGGTGTGGGGGTGAGGGTGGTGTGGGGGTGAGGATGGTGTGGGGGTGAGGGTCGTGTGGGGGTGAGGGTGGTGTGGGGGTGAGGATGGTGTGGAGGTGAGGATGGTGTGGGGGTGAGGATTGTGTAGGGCTGGAGGTGGTGAGGAGGTCAGGATGGTGTGGGGGTGAGGATGGTGTGGGAGGGAGGATGGTGTGGGGGTGAGGGTGGTGTGGGAGGGAGGATGGTGTGTGGGTGAGGATGGTGTGGGGGTGAGGATTGTGTGGGGGTGAGGATGGTGTGGGGGTGAGGATGGTGTGGGAGGGAGGATGATGTGGGGGTGAGAATGGTGTGGGGGGAGGGTGGTTTGGAGGTGAGGATGGTGTGGGGGTGAGGATGGTGTGGGGGTGAGGATGGTGTGGGGGTGAGGATGGTGTGGAGGTGAGGATGGTGTGGGGGTCAGGATGGTGTGGGGGTGAGGATGGTGTGGAGATGAGGATGGTGTGCGGGACAGGATGGTGTGGGAGGGAGGATGGTGTGGGGGTCAGGATGGTGTGGGGGTCAGGATGGTGTGGAGATGAGGATGGTGTGCGGGACAGGATGGTGTGGGAGGGAGGATGGTGTGGGGGTGAGGGTGGTGTGGAGGTGGGGATGGTGTGGGAGTGAGGATGGTGTGGGGGTGAGGATGGTGTGGAGGTGAGGATGGTGTGGGAGTGAGGATGGTGTGGGGGTGAGGATGGTGTGGAGGTGATGATGGTGTGTGGGTGAGGATGGTGTGGAGATGAGGATGGTGTGCGGGACAGGATGGTGTGGGAGGGAGGATGGTGTGGGGGTGAGGGTGGTGTGGAGGTGGGGATGGTGTGGGAGGGAGTATGTTTTGGGGGAGTGGATGGTGTGGGAGTGAGGATGGTGTAGGGCTGAGGATGGTGTGGGAGGTGAGGATGGTGTGGGGGTGAGGATGGTGTGGGGGTGAGGATGGTGTGGGGGTGAGGATGGTGTGGGGGTGAGGATGGTGAGGGGATGAGGGTGGTGTGGGGATGAAGATGGTGTGGGGGTGAGGATGGTGTGGGGGTGAGGATGGTGTGGGAGTCAGGCTGGTGTGGGGATGAGGGTGGTGTGGGGATGAAGATGGTGTGGGGGTGAGGATGGTGTGGGGGTGAGGATGGTGTGGGGGTGAGGATGGTGTGGGAGGGAGGATATTTTTGGGATGGGGATGGTGTGGGAATGAGGATGGTGTGGGGGTGAGGATGGTGTGGGGGTGAGGATGCTGTGGAGGTGAGGATGGTGTGGGGGTCAGGTTGGTGTGGGGGTGAGGATGGTGTGGGGGTGAGGATAGTATGGGGGTGAGGATGGTGTGGGGGTCAGGTTGGTGTGGGGGTGAGGATGGTGTGGGGGTGAGGATAGTATGGGGGTGAGGATGGTGTGGGAGGGAGGATGTTTTGGGGGTGAGGATGGTGTGGGAGTGAGGATGGTGTTGGAGTGAGGATGGTGTGGGGGTCAGGATGGTGTGGGGGTGAGGATGGTGTGGGGGTGAGGATGGTGTGGGGGTGAGGATGGTGTGGGAGGGAAGATGGTGTGGGGGTGAGGATAGTGTGGGGGTGAGGATGGTGTGGGAGGGAGGATGTTTTGGGGGTGAGGATGGTGTGGGAGTGAGGATGGTGTTGGAGTGAGGATGGTGTGGGGGTGAGGATGGTGTGGGAGGGAGGATGTTTTGGGGGTGAGGATGGTGTTGGAGTGAGGATGGTGTGGGGGTGAGGATGGTGTGGGAGTGAGGATGGTGTGGGAGGGAGGATGTTTTGGGGGTGAGGATGGTGTGGGAGTGAGGATGGTGTGGGAGGGAGGATGTTTTGGGGGTGAGGATGGTGTGGGGATGAGGATGGTGTGGGAGTGAGGATGGTGTGGGGGTTGAGGATGGTGTGGGGGTGAGGATGGTGTGGGGATGAGGATGGTGTGGGGGTTGAGGATGGTGTGGGGGTGAGGATGGTGTGGGGATGAGGATGGTGTGGGGGTTGAGGATGGTGTGGGGGTGAGGTTGGTGTGGGGATGAGGATGGTGTGGGGGTTGAGGATGGTGTGGGGATGAGGATGGTGTTGGAGTGAGGATGGTGTGGGGGTTGAGGATGGTGTGGGGGTGAGGATGGTGTGGGGATGAGGATGGTGTGGGGGTTGAGGATGGTGTGGGGGTGAGGTTGGTGTGGGAGGAAGGATGTTTTGGGGGTGAGGATGGTGTGGGGATGAGGATGGTGTGGGGGTTGAGGATGGTGTGGGGGTGAGGATGGTGTGGGGGTGAGGTTGGTGTGGGAGGAAGGATGTTTTGGGGGTGGGGATGGTGTGGGAATGAGGATGGTGTGGGGGTGAGGATGGTGAGGGGGTGAGGATGGTGTGGGAGGGAGAATGTTTTGGGGGTGGGGATGGTGTGGGAGGTGAGGATGGTGTGGGGGTGAGGTTGGTGTGGGAGGAATGATGTTTTGGGGGTGAGGATGGTGTGGGGGTGAGGATGGTGGGGGGGTGAGGATGGTGTGGGGGTGAGGATGGTGAGGGGGTGAGGATGGTGTGGGAGGTGAGGATGGTGTGGAGGTTAGGATGGTGGCCTTTTCCTGGAGAGTGGTGCTGGGGAACTTAAAACACAGTGTTAGGCAGTCTGACACATGCAGCCCAGCGGGTGGGCAGCTGGTGACCTCAGTGGTCTGAGCATCCGGCCACGGCAGCCGGCTATAGTGCATGGTGGGGGGTTTGGCCGGCCATTTCCACAAAGTTGTTTTTAACGTTATATACATCATGACCATAACCGCTAAGTTTAATCTTTACCAGTTCCATCCTCATACAATCCACCTCACCTTTATGGAAGGTTATGTTCTATCTTACACTACAATAACTCAACCTATATTTCAAAGGAAATCTCTAATTAATGGTGGATGTAGCCATAAGGATATTCACGAACATCAATGCCATGATGTTTGCATAATTTGATAGCATAGGAACATAAAAATACAGTGAGAATATTACCTTTATAGATCCTTAATTAATGTGCTGTGGCACTTCTGCCCTCTGGTGGATTTTCTGTGCATGTTTGTTTGGATTTTATTGCAAGGAAAACTCCAGTCTGTCATAGAGTAGATATTATTACAGCAGCTAGGTCTCAGACCTTAGATGTGAAATTTATATAATTGTAGTGGCTGAGCAGACTCTCACATATATTCCTTAGAGACATTTCTAACCTTGATCCAAATTTTGTGAGTTTCTCTTACCATTGCAGGTTTGCAGGTTGTGATTTAATATCCGCATTGCGCTGAAGCGAGAGCACGACGAGGCCGTAAGATTGCGGGAGAGGTCAAAAGCGATAACCACGCTGGGCGGTGATCGGTTTGCGATCTAACCGGCCCTCTCCTATTGGTGAAATCAGGATACCGCCGTAGCGTGGCAGGAAACCAATAATCACCACTTAAGGCCAATCTCCACACAATTACCGGGAGTGACCCCCTATCTAATGGCCTCCCGTGATCTAACCGCCTCCCCAGCAAGTGGTCACGTGGGCACCAATTAGTAAACCTTTTCAAAAACAGGAAGGTATCGGAATGACTGCTGTGGGTATCCGGGGAGGTGAGTAGCCATCTTCGGTCCCGGGCAATGAGCGAGGTGTGAGGGAGCCCCCAGGGAGCTTGTCTTGGATGGGGTGCCATTGGTAGTGAGGGGAGTGTCATAATATACACCAGTATATCATGGTGCTGCCACACACACTGATGGACACACAGTGGGACCAATCAACACACACAACACCACAGCCAATCACCAGTTAGAGCACACTCACTATAAAGACAGGGGGCATCAGATCTCCCGCCCATTCGAGCTGCAGCTAGCCAGTAGGACAGATCTGACAGCCTGCAGCACAGACATTCACCATGTGCTGAGTGCATTGACTGGTTAGGACAAGGCAAAGGTCTTTAGTTAAAGCTAGTATCGTGTTAACCCACAGTGAGAGTATGTTAAACTGTTAATGACTCAATAAAATAGTGTTGCACTATTTCAATTGTTGGTGACCGATATGTGTTCCACGGATCCAGAGTGTCCAACACAACATGGACAGCACGGTAGCACAGTGGTTAGCACAATTGCTTCACAGCTCCAGGGTCCCAGGTTCGATTCCGGCTTGGGTCACTGTCTGTGCGGAGTCTGCACATTCTCCCCGTGTGTGCGTGGGTTTCCTCCGGGTGCTCCGGTTTCCTCCCACAGTCCAAAGATGTGCAGGTTAGGTGGATTGGCCATGATAAATTGCCCTTAGTGTCCAAAATTGCCCTTAGTGCTGGGTGGGGTTACTGGGTTATGGGGATAGGGTGGAGGTGGTGACCTTGGGTAGGCTGCTCTTTCCAAGAGCCGGTGCAGACTCGATGTGCCGATTGGCCTCCTTCTGCACTGTAAATTCTATACCAGGAGTTGAGGGATATTAGCACTTCTTAGAACTACCTGCAAGTGATCTGCCTTCCGCCAGCATTCCGACATCCTGCAACATGGACAAAAGCTGCCCGCCGCCACCGCTCCGCATCACCGGTGTGGTGAATATATAATTACTGATAATTCACCAGTGCACTGTAGAGCATAGAACATCGAACATAGAACATTACAGCGCAGTACAGGCCCTTCGGCCCTCGATGTTGCGTCGACCTGTGAAACCACTCTAAAGCCCATCTACACTGTTCCCTTATCGTCCATATGTCTGTCCAATGACCATTTGAATGCCATTAGTGTTGGTGAGTCCACGACTGTTGCAGGCAGGGCATTCCACGCCCTTACTGCTCTCTGAGTAAAGAACCTACCTCTGACATCTGTCTTATATCTATCTCCCCTCAATTTAAAGGTATGTCCCCTCGTGCTAGACATCACCATCCGAGGAAAAAGGCTCTCACTGTCCACCCTATCCAATCCTCTGATCATCTTGTATGCCCCAATTAAGTCACCTCTTAACCTTCTTCTCTCTAACGAAAACAGCCTCAGGTCCCTCAGCCTTTCCTCATAAGATCTTCCCTCCATACCAAGCAACTTTCTGGTAAATCTCCTCTGCACCCTTTCCAATGCTTCCACATCCTTCCTATAATGCGGCGACCAGAATTGCACGCAATACTCCAAATGCGGCCGCACCAGAGTTTTGTACAGCTTCAACATGACCTCATGGCTCCAAAACTCAATCCCTCTACCAATAAAAGCTAACACACCGTACGCCTTCTTAACAACCCTCTCAACCTGGGTGGCAACTTTCAGGGATCTATGTACATGGACACCGAGATCTCTCTGCTCATCCACACTGCCAAGAATCTTACCATTAGCCCAGTACTCTGTCTTCCTGCTACTCCTTCCAAAATGAATCACCTCACACTTTTCTGCATTAAACTCCATTTGCCACCTCTCAGCCCAGCTCTGCAGCTTATCTATGTCCCTCTGTAACTTGTAACATCCTTCTGCACCGTCCACAACTCCACCAACTTTAATGTCAGCTGCAAATTTACTCACCCATCCTTCTACGCTCTCCTCCAGGTCATTTATAAAAATGACAAACAGCAGTGGCCCGAAAACAGATCCTTGTGGCACACCACTAGTAACTGGACTCCAGTCTGAACATTTCCCATCAACCACCACCCTTCGTCTTCTTCCAGCCTACCATGGGGAACCTTATCAAATGCTTTACTGAAATCCATATACACCACATCAACTGCTTTACCCTCATCCACCTGTTTGGTCACCTTCTCAAAGAAATCAATAAGGTTTGTGAGGCACGATCTACCCTTCACAAAACCGCGTTGACTATCTCTAATCAAATTATTCCTTTCCAGATGATTATACATCCTATCTCTTGTAAACCTTTCCAAGATTTTGCCCACAACAGAAGTAAGGCTCACTGGTCTATAGTTACCGGGGTTGTCTCTACTCCCCTTCTTGAACAAGGGGACAACATTTGCTATCCTCCAGTCTTCTGGGTCTATTCCTGTAGACAAAGATGACTTAAAGATCAAAACTTAAAAATTCAAAGCCAAAGGCTCAGAATTTCCTCCCTAGCTTCCCAGAGAATCCTAGGATAAATCCCATCCGGCCCAGGGGACTTATCACACTTTCCAAAATTGCTAACACCTCCTCCTTATGAATCTCAAGCCCTTCTAGTCTAATAGCCTGAATCTCAGTATTCTCCTCGACAACATTGTCTTTTTCCTGTGTGAAAACTGACGAAAAATATTCATTTAGCACCTCTCCTATCTCCTCGGACTCCAAGCACAACTTCCCGCTACTGTCCTTGACTGGCCCTACTCTTAGCCTAGCCATTTGTTTATTCCTGACATATCTAAAGAAAGCTTTAGGGTTATCCTTGATCCTACCTGCCAAAGACTTCTCATGTCCCCTCCTGGCTCTTCTTAGCTCTCTCTTTAGGTCCTTCCTAGCTAACTTGTAACTCTCGAGCGCCCTAACTGAACCTTCATGTCTCATCTTTACATAAGCCTCCGTCTTCCTCTTGACAAGTGTTCCGACTGCTTTACTAAACCACGGTTCCCTTGCTCGACCACTTCCTCCCTGCCAGACAGGTACATACTTATCAAGGACACGCAGTAGCTGTTCCTTGAACAAGCTCCACATTTCCATTGTGCCCATCCCCTGCAGTTTTCCTCTCCATCCGATGCATCCTAAGTCTTGCCTCATCGCATCATAATTGCCTTTCCCCCAGATATAACTCTTGCCCTGCCTTTCCATCACTAAAGTAAACGCAATGGAATTGTGGTCACTATCACCAAAGTGCTCACCTACCTCCAAATCTAACACCTGTCCTGGTACATTACCCAGTACCAAATCCAATATGGCCTCGCCTCTCGTTGGCCTATCTACATACTGTGTCAGGAAACCCTCCTGCACACATTGGACAAAAACAGACCCATCTAAAGTACTCGAACTATTGCGTTTCCAGTCAATATTTGGAAAGTTAAAGTCCCCCATAACAACTACCCTGTTGCTTTCGCTCCTATCCAGAATCATCTTTGCAATCCTTTCCTCTACATCTCTGGAACTTTTCGGAGGCCTAGAGAAAACCCCTAACAGGGTGACCTCTCCTTTCCTGTTTCTAACCTCAGCCCATACTACTTCAGTAGACGAGTCCTCATCAAACGTCCTTTCTGCCACCGTAATACTGCCCTTGACTAACAATGCCACCCTCCCCCTCTTTTACCACCTTCCCTGAGCTTACTGAAATATCTAAACCCCGACACCTGCAACAACCATTCCTGTCCCTGCTCTATCCATGTCTCCGAAATGGCCACAACCTCGAAGTCCCAGGTACCAACCCATGCCGCAGGTTCACCCACCTTATTCCGGATGCTCCTGGCATTGAAGAAGACACACTTTAAACCATCTTCCTGCCTGCCGGTACACTCCTGCAACTTTGAAACCTTACCCCTGACCTCACTACTCTCAACCTCCTGTATACTGGAGCTACAATTCAGGTTCCCAAGCCCCTGATGAACTAGTTTAAACCCTCCCGAAGAGCATTAGCAAATTTCCCCCCCAGGATATTGGTACCCCTCTGGTCCAGGTGTAGACCATCCCGTTTGTAGAGGTCCCACCAACCCCAGAATGAGCCCCAATTATCCAGAAATCTGAAACCCTCCATCCTGCACCATCCCTGTAGCCACGTGTTCAACTCCTCTCTCTCCCTAATCCTCGTCTCGCTATCACGTGGCACGGGTAACAACCCAGAGATAATAACTCTGTTTGTCCCAGATCTAAGTTTCCACCCTAACTCCCTGAATTCCTGCCTTACATCCCTATCCCTTTTCCTACCTATGTCGTTGGTACCTATGTGGAACACGACTTGGGGCTGCTCCCCCTCCCCCTTAAGGATCCCGAAAACACGATCCGAGACATCACGCATGCTAGCACCTGGAAGGCAACACACCAACCGCGAGTCTCTCTCGTTCCCACAGAATCTCCTATCTATCCCCCTAACTATGGAATCTCCAATGACTAATGCTCTACTCCTCTCCCCCTTCCCTTCTGAGCAACAGGGACAGACTCCATGCCAGAGACCTGTAGCCCATGGCTTACCCCTGGTAAGTCCCCCCCCCCAACAGTTTCCAAAGCGGTATACTTGTTACTAAGGGGAACGACCACAGGGGATCCCTGTACTGACTGCTTCCTCCCAGCCCCTCTCACCATCATCCATCTATCTTTATTCTTCGGAGTATCTACATCCCTTCTATCTATGGCCACCTCTGCCTCCCGAATGATCCGAAGTTCATCCAGCTCCAACTCCAGTTCCCTAACGCGGTTTCTGAGGAGCTGGCGATGGGTGCACTTCCCACAGATGAAATCAGCAGGGACACTGACAGCGTCCCTCACCTCAAACATTCTGCAGGAGGAACATTGCACTACCTTCCCTGCCATCCCCTCTAGATAAAACAAGAAAAAGAAAGAAAGAGCTTACCTGTTATTCACTCCCCTTCTCAGCAAGCACTCACTCAGCAACCTCTGCACCCCGCACGATAACACCAGCCAATGAACTTATTGTTTTGCTGTGATGTCACTCCTGAATTGTTTTTTAATTTCAGCCTGCTGTCCAGAGGTGTCCCTCTCAGCTCCCGCTCTTTTTAAATCTCCGCTCCGACTCGCAGCTCCTGCTCTTTTCAAATCTCCGCTCCGACTCGCAGCTCCTGCTCTTTTTAAATCTCCGCGACTCTCAGCTCCCGCTCTTTTTAAATCTCCGCTCCGACTCGCAGCTCCTGCTCTTTTTAAATCTCCGCGACTCTTAGCTCCCGCTCTTTTTAAATCTCCGCTCCGACTCGCAGCTCCTGCTCTTTTCAAATCGCCGCTCCGACTCGCAGCTCCTGCTCTTTTTAAATCTCCGCGACTCTCAGCTCCCACTCTTTTTAAATCTCCGCTCCGACTCGCAGCTCCTGCTCTTTTTAAATCTCCTCGACTCTCAGCTCATGCTCCTTTTAAATCTCCGCTCCGACTCGCAGCTCCTGCTCTTTTTAAATCTCTGCGACTCTCAGCTCCCGCTCTTTTTAAATCTCCGCTCCGACTCGCAGCTCCCGCTCTTTTTCAATCCCCGCTCCGACTCGCAGCTCCTGCTCTTTTCAAATCTCCTTGTCTCTCAGCTCCCGCGCTTTTTAAATCTCCGCTCCGTCTCTCAGCTCCCGCTCTTTTTAAATCTCCACGACTCTTAGCTCCCGCTCTTTTTAAATCTCCGCTCCGACTCGAGGCTCCCGCGCTTTTTAAATCTCCGCTCCGACTCTCAGCTCCCGCTCTTTTTAAATCTCCGAGACTCTTAGCTCCCGCTGTTTTTAAATCTCCGCTCCGACTCGCAGCTCCCGCTCTTTTTAAATCTCCGCTCCGACTCGCAGCTCCTACTCTTTTTAAATCTCCGCGACTCTCAGCTCCTGCTCCTTTTAAATCTCCGCTCCGACTCGCACCTCCCGCGCTTTTTAAATCGCCGTGTTTCTCAGCTCCCGCGCTTTTTAAATCTCCGCTCCAACTCTCAGCTCCTGCTCTTTTTAAATCTCCGCTCCGACTCACAGCTCCCGCTCTTTTTAAATCTCCGCTCCGACTCGCAGCTCCTGCTCCTTTTAAATCTCTGTGACTCTTAGCTCCCGCTCTTTTTAAATCTCCGCTCCGACTCGCAGCTCCTGCTCTTTTTAAATCTCCGCTCCGACTCCCAGCTCCCACTCTTTATAAATCTCCGCGACTCTTAGCTCCCGCTCTTTTTAAATCTCCGCTCCGACTCGCAGCTCCCGCTCTTTTTAAATCTCCGAGACTCTTAGCTCCCGCTCTTTTTAAATCTCCGCTCCGACTCGCAGCTCCCGCTCTTTTTAAATCTCCGCTCCGACTCGCAGCTCCTACTCTTTTTAAATCTCTGCGACTCTCAGCTCCTGCTCCTTTTAAATCTCCGCTCCGACTCACAGCTCCCGCGCTTTTTAAATCTCCGTGTTTCTCAGCTCCCGCGCTTTTTAAATCTCCGCTCCAACTCTCAGCTCCTGCTCTTTTTAAATCTCCGCTCCGACTCGCAGCTCCCGCTCTTTTTAAATCTCCGCTCCGACACGCAGCTCCCGCTCTTTTTAAATCTCCGAGACTCTTAGCTCCCGCTCTTTTTAAATCTCCGCTCCGATTCGCAGCTCCCGCTCTTTTTAAATCTCCGCTCCGACTCGCAGCTCCTACTCTTTTTAAATCTCCGCGACTCTCAGCTCCTGCTCCTTTTAAATCTCCGCTCCGACTCGCAGCTCCCACGCTTTTTAAATCTCCGTGTTTCTCAGCTCCCGCGCTTTTTAAATCTCCGCTCCAACTCTCAGGTCCCGCTCTTTTTAAATCTCCGCTCCGACTCGCAGCTCCCGCGCTTGTTAAACCTCCGCAACTCTCAGCTCCCGCGCTTTTTAAATCTCTGCTCCGACTCTCATCTCCGGCTCTTTTTAAATCTCCGCGACTCTCAGCTCCTGCTCCTTTTAAATCTCCGCTCCGACTCGCAGCTCCCGCTCTTTTTAAATCTCCGCTCCGACTCGCAGCTCCTACTCTTTTTAAACCTCCGTGACTCTCAGCTCCCGCTCTTTTCAAATCTCCGCTCCGACTCGCAGCTCCCGCGCTTTTCAAATCTCCGCTCCGACTCGCAGCTCCCGCGCTTTTTTAATCTCCGCTCCGACTCGCAGCTCCTGCTCCTTTTAAATCTACGCTCCGACTCGCAGCTCCCGCTCTTTTTAAATCTCCGCTCCGACTCGCAGCTCCTACTCTTTTTAAATCTCCGCGACTCTCAGCTCCCGCTCTTTTCAAATCTCCGCTCCGACTCGCAGCTCCCGCGCTTTTCAAATCTCCGCTCCGACTCGCAGCTCCCGCGCTTTTTAAATCTCTGCTCCAACTCGCAGCTCCCGCTCTTTTTAAATCTCCGCTCCGACTCGCAGCTCCTACTCTTTTTAAATCTCCGCGACTCTCAGCTCCCGCTCTTTTCAAATCTCCGCTCCGACTCGCAGCTCCCGCGCTTTTCAAATCTCCGCTCCGACTCGCAGCTCCCGCGCTTTTTAAATCTCTGCTCCGACTCTCATCTCCGGCTCTTTTTAAATCTCCGCGACTCTCAGCTCCTGCTCCTTTTAAATCTCCGCTCCGACTCGCAGCTCCCGCGCTTTTTTAATCTCCGCTCCGACTCGCAGCTCCTGCTCTTTTTAAATCTCCGCGACTCTCAGCTCCCGCTCTTTTCAAATCTCCGCTCCGACTCGCATCTCCGGCTCTTTTTAAATCTCTGCTCCGACTCGCAGCTCCCACGCTTTTTAAATCTCTGCTCCGACTCGCAGCTCCTGCTCTTTTTAAATCTCCGAGTTATCTCTGTGTTGTGTTATTAACCCTGTTGGCTCTACCTATGGGCCATTGTGTGGCTTCACCCACAGGAGATATGTTGGGGCATGTACGGGCTCTGCCCATGGCTCCACCCCCTTCACAGGAAGCATAAGATCTGCTGACCTGCGGGGCCGCCTTCAGTGTTGTACCGGTCACAGGCAGGCTCAGTTCTAAGCTGATTAAAACCACGGTTTATTCTCCACGTGTCTTCGAGTGAATTGATGGTCGCATCAATTTAATCAGCTTAAAATACTACTATGGAATCTGCCCTCAAACCTGACAGACTGGAACTCGATCCACAGGCCGCGGAGGCGAAATAAATGTTTTCACATTGGCTTCGATTCTTCAAAGCCTATCTCACCGCGTCGTCTACGCCATCCGTCACTGACGAACAGAAGCTGAGCCTCCTCCACGCACGGGTGAGCCATCGCATTTCTGTCCAGCTCGACGAAGCCGTTTCCTATGCAGAGGCCCTCGCACTATTCGAACGCTTCTATGTGCGGCCTGTGAACGAGGTATACGCGCGACACGTCTTCACCACTCGTCGCCAGCGCCCTGGGGAGTCGCTAGATGATTACCTACGCGACCTCAAAGCCCTCGCGCGCAACTGTAACTACCAGGCCATTACGGCCACTCAGCACATGGAGCTCGTCGTCCGAGACGTTTAGGTGGCGGGGGTCCGATCGAACTATGTGAGACAGCGCCTGCTCGAAAAAGGGGCCCAGGACCTGGACGACATGGTAAAACTGGCTACCTCTCTGGAGGCCGCTTTTCAGAGCCTTACTGCGTTCCCGGCCAATCACGCAACCCCCTCGTGGGCCCCCGACCCGAGACTACCCCAGGCCTGTGCCGCACGGCCACCCACCCATCATGGGGGGCTACCCTGCTACTTTTGAGGCCAGTCCCAACACCCCCGCCTGCACTGCCCGGCCCGCAACGCAAACTGCAGCAGCTGCGGGCGAAAAGGACATTTCGCTTAGGTCTGTCTGGCCAGGTCTAAGAACTCGAACTCACAGACCCGATCCACAGACTCACAGGCCCGCAGTCCCCGCAAGGTGGCAGCGTGTCTGCCGACTTCGCCTCCACATAACATGTGCGACTCATGGGGGCCGCCATCTTGGCCATTCTCCCCCACGCGGCCGGCCACATGCGATCCATGGGGGCCGCCATCTTGGACTCCATCTTCCTCACCGCCCGCCACGCTCGACCAACGGGGGCCGCCATCTGCTACGCCGCTCAACGCGTATGACCTACACAGACAGCCATCGCGGGGCCGCCCCAGCACGTCCGATCACGCCGCCGGCCACCCTCACCTCAGCGCGGTCACCCTGGACCAGTCGCGACCTAAGCACCTCCGGAGCTCCATGATGGCCGTCCGGGTTCACGGGTACGAGATACCTTGCCTTTTCGACTCCGAGAGCTTCATTCACCCGGACATGGTAAGACGCTGCTCGCTCCCAATATTCCCCACACAACAAACCATATCCCTCGCCTCTGGGTCTCACTCGGTGCAAATCCAAGGGTGCACTACTGCAACCCTAGCAATACAGGGCGCTGAGTACGCTAATTTTCAACTATATGTGCTCCCAGACCTCTGCACCCCTCTCCTTTTGGGACTCAACATCCAGTGCAACCTCGGGAGCCTAACTCTTAAGTTCAGGGGGCCCCTGCTCCCACTCACCATATGCAGCCTCGCGACCCTAAAAATCGACCCCCCCCCCTCTTCGCAAACCTCACCGCCGATTGCAAGCCAGTAGCCACCAGAAGCAGGCGGTATAGCATGCAGGACAGGACGTTCATTAAGTCCGAGGTCCAGCGTCTCTTGCGGGAGGGGGTCATAGAGGCCAGCAATAGCCCCTGGAGAGCTCAGGTCGTCAAGACCGGGGAAAAGTTCTGGATGGTGGTTGATTACAGCCAGACCATTAACCAGTTTACGCAACTTCGATGCGTACCCCCTTCCCCGGATTGCAGATATGGTAAATCAGATCGCGCACTACCGCGTGTTCTCCATGGTGGATCTGAAGTCTGCATACCACCAGCTCCCAATCCGCCCAGGGGACCGCCACTACACGCCTTTTGAGGCAGACGGCCACCTTTTCCATTTCCTCCGGGTCCCCTTTGGCGTCACGAACAGGGTTTCGGTGTTCCAACGAGCGATGGACCGAATGTGGAAGCCGTGCGGCACTGTAGGCACTATCTCGCTGGTAGGAGGTTTACCCTCGTCACCGACCAACGATCGGTTGCCTCCATGTTTGACAATACGCAGCGGGGCAAGATCAAGAATGATAAGAACTTGAGGTGGAGAATCGAACTCTCCACCTATAACTACGATATAGTATATCGTCCTGGGAAGCTCAACGAGCTCCCAGATGCCCTGTCCCATGGCACATGCACCAGCACGCAAGATGGCCGACTACGGGCTATCCACGATGACCTTTGCCACCCGGGGGTCACCCGGCTCGCCCATTACATCAAGGCCCGCAACCTGCCCTACACCACCGAGGAGGTCAGAGCTATGACAAGGGACTGCCAAATCTATCGACCGGATAAGGCCCACCTGGTAAAGGCATCCCGGCCCTTTGAACGCCTCAGTGTCAATTTCAAAGGGCCCCTCCCCTCCAATAACTGAAACACGTACTTCCTTAACATCATAGATGAGTTCTCCCGCTTCCCGTTTGCCATCCCCTGCCCTGATATGACCACCCCCACTGTCATTAAAGCCCTGCATCGTGTCTTCACCCTGTTTGGTTTCCCCAGTTATGTCCACAGCGACAGGGGCTCGTCGTTCATGAGCGACGAACTGCGTCAGTACCTGCTGAGTAAGAGCATCGCCTCGAGCAGGACTACCAGTTATAACCCCAGGAGAAACGGGCAGGTGGAGAGGGAGAATTCGACGGTCTGGAAGACCGTCCTGCTGATCCTGCGGTCCAGGAATCTCCCAGTTTCTCACTGGCAGGAGGTCCTCCCCGATGCGCTCCACTCTATTAGGCCCCTCCTTTGCATGGCCACAAACCAGACTCCTCATGACCGTTTGTTTGTTTTCCCTAGGGGAACTACCTCAGGGGCTTCGCTTCCACCCTGGCTGATGACACCGGGTCCAGTCCACCTCCGAAAACATGTTCGGAGCCATAAGACCGACCCCCTGGTAGAGAGGGTCCAGCTCCTGCACTCCAACCCACACTATGCATACGTCGAACACCCTGATGGCCGGCAAGATACCGTCTCCCTCAAGGACCTGGCGCCCGCAGGCTCCAACACCACTCCCACTACTGCATCCCCCACACTATGTCCCGTCCAACCTCCCATGTTCAGCGCCCCCACCCCTATATTGTTCCCGCGCTCCCTCCCACCCACCGCACCGGTCCACAGGAATGAAGCTCCGGAAGAGCTGCTCCCGGAGTCCACACCTGTGCCTGCTCCGGACCCACTTCCACAGCCACCCGAAGCGGCTGCAACAGCAGTGCTTCGGCGGTCGCAACGTACGATCCGGGCACCGGACCGGCTGAATCTATGAGCCCGTCACCCCCGCCGGACTTCATTTTTAAACAGGGGGTGTATGTGGTGAATGTATAATTACTGATAATTCACCAGTGCACTGTGTTATGTTATTAACCCTGTGGGCTCTACCTATGGGTCATTGTGTGGCTTCACCCACAGGGGATATGTTGGGGCATGTACGGGCTCCGTCCATGGCTCCACCCCCTTTACAGGAAGTATAAGAGCTGCTGACCTGCGGGGCCACCTTCAGTGTTGTACCAGTCACAGGCAGGCTCAATTCTAAGCTGATTAAAACCACTGTTTATTCTCCACGTGTCTTCGAGTCAATTGATGGTCGCATCAGGAAGCAACCTAGGGGCAAACTGGAAGATATTCAAACAGCGCTTCCAGCTCTTCCTTGAGGCCACAGACTGGGAGGACGCCTCGGATACCAGGAAGATTGCTCTCCTCCTATCCACGGCCAGGGACCATGCCATCCACATTTTCAATTCTCTCACCTTTGCGGATGATGAAGATAAAACAAAGTACAAGACGGTCCTCCTCAAGTTTGACACTCACTGCAGCGTAGAGGTGAATGAAAGTTTCGAGCGTTACGTGTTCCAACAGCGTTTGCAGGGTAAGGATGAACCTTTCCAATCCTTTCTCACTCACCTCCGCATCCTTGCGCAGTCTTGCAGCTACGGGCCCACCTCCGACTCCATGATACGCGACCAGATCATTTTCGGTGTTCAGTCGGACCCTCGACAACAGCAGCTCCTCAAAGTAAAGCAGCTCACCCTAGCGACCGGCATTGAGACCTGTGTCCTACACGAAAACGGCACGAGTCGGTATTCCCACATCCAAGCGGCTGAAACGGCGTGGCAAGGTCCCCACGAGGCAGAACGGGTCCAAGCAATTGAGCAACTCCAGGGCCTCAGCCTGGACGAGGGCGGCCATTTCGCGTGCTTTTCGCATACTCCCGCGCTTGTGCGCACCAAACGAGGGGACGGCGACGTCCAAGAACGTAATGCGCAGGCGCGCACCACGCACGACTGCACCGCACATGCGCGGTGGCGCAGCGAACATGCTGACGCTACGACGTACGGCAACTGTGGCTCCGCCCATTTAAAACAGCAATGCCCTGCCAAATCTCGACAATGCCTAAGATGTGGCAGACTTGGCCACGATGCTGCTTTATGCAGATCAGCTCAGCCTGCCAATTCATATCGCTTCAGCCAGCCTCGCAGGAATGTCCGAGCAATTCAACCCACGGTCACCGAGTCCGATTCCGACCTCCCACACAGCAGTGACACCGAGGACCCAAAGGCGCCTTTTCGAGTCGGTATCGTGACAGAAAACAGGGTGTCCCCGAAGCAAAGACACCAGCCGCTGTCGGTATACAGCATCGATCCAGACGATGAGTGGTGTGCCACCCTGACGGTCAACCGGTCCCAAATCCGATTCCGCCTGGACACTGGTGCCTCCGCCAATCTCATTGCGCGGTCTGACTTCCAAAGCCTTCGTGTCAAACCAGCCATCCTTCCATCAGCCAGCCAGCTATTGGATTACAATGGCAATGTCATTGATGCCAGCGGCTCGTGCCAACTTGAAGTGACGCGCAGGTCACGCAAAGCCATCCTTCCTTTTGAAATCATGGGCTCCTCGAAAGCCTACCTGCTTGGCACGCAGGCATGCAAGCTGTTGAACCTAGTTCAGAGAGTTCACTCTTTCTCTCCTGATGACACGTCTGCCTTTCAGGACACCAACTTCAGGGCGCAGCTCGACGCCATCATCAACCTGCACCATGACGTCTTCGAAGGCATGGGCACGCTCCCATACACCTACAAGATCTTATTGAAACAGAACGCCACGCTTGTGGTTCACGCACCTCACAGGGTCCCAGAACCCATTAAGGACCGCCTCAAGCAACAGCTGCAGGACCTCCAGGACCAAGGAGTGATTTCCAGAATCATGGAACCAACCGACTGGGTCAGTTCCATGGTATGTGTAAAAAAGCCTTCCGGCGAATTGAGAATTTGCATTGATCCCAAGGATCTAAATCGCAATAACATGAGGGAGCATTATCCAATTCCGAAGCGCGAAGAGCTCACATGCGAGATGGCTCGCGCCAAGCTCTTCACCAAACTCGACGCCTCAAAAGGATTCTGGCAAATCCAGCTCGACAAATCCAGCAGGAAACTGTGTACATTTAATACCCCCTTTGGCAGATATTGTGACAACAGGATGCCGTTTGGGATCATATCTGCTTCAGAAGTGTTCCATACGATCATGGAACAAATGATGGAAGGCATTGAAGGTGTTCGCGTCTATGTCGACGACATAATCATTTGTTCCCTGCAGGAGCATGTCAGTCGCCTCCAGCTCGTATTCAAACGTATACATGAGCAGGGCCTCTGCCTCAACAGGGCCAAATGCTCTTTTGGTCAGACGGAACTCAAGTTCCTCGGGGACCATATCTCCCAGTTGGGTGTGCGGCCGGATGCGGACAAGGTGGCTGCTGTCAATGCCATGAAAACGCCAGAGGACAAGAAGGCGGCCCTCTGATTTCTGGGCATTGTTGCTAAATTTGCCTTGGTTTAATTGCTCTGTTTTATTACCTTTGCTCTCGAGTCGCCAGGTATCTTTATGATACCGCCACGTGATTCAAGTCCGAGTAATGATCAATAGTCCAATACACCGATTAGTAAGATTTAAATCAAAGCACATTTATTATACACAGTAATCACTACTCATGAACAAATTCTACGTTTAAGCTACTTCTACAACTAACAGGCCTATACTTAACTTGGAACTGGCCCACCAGGTCAGGGAAACAAATGGCCTTTGTTCGGGTTCTGAGCCTGCGGGATTTGAAGTTGGTACAGATTGATAGCTAGGAGCGCCTATCTCGTAGCAAGCGTTGAAGTAGGACTTACAGTTTCGACCAGCTGCTGGAGAGTGAAGAGCTGGAGAAGCGGTGGTGAAGAGCTGAAGAGAAGAGCGATTTGAACTTGGGGCTCAATTCTTATAGTTCCCAGGGGCTTCCCGCCTTTCAGGGCGGACCCTGTACCTGGTCCCAAGTGATTGGACTTTGTCCCAATCACTTGGTTCGATTTTCTCCAATGCTGGAGCGGTTCCCTGATCGATGAGCGGCCTTGAGGTGCTCGTTCACCTCCTTTTGTGTAGGCTTCTGCTGGCGCCGAAGAGTCTGGTTTTGCTTTGTGTGTCTAAATGTTGCTTATTGTTCCCGGGGATTGCTCATTAGTATGCAGATGGCTGTTGTTTTGTTATGCTGATGGTTGCTGGTATCGATAGTGTCTGGCCTTTCCAGAGGTAAATACACAGCCAACCTGCAGCTGCTCGTTTTTGTCCTGTTGGCTGACTTTCCCATCAGCCTTTGCCGTTCACCATTTTGAATTGGGAGTTGGCCATTCTAAGTGGCTACACACCCTCCTTGTGATCCTAACGCGAAGCGTGAAGGATCACATAACTATGTTGCTTTCTATTCCCTGACCTGGGGGTGGGAGGCACTTCCTTCATGGCCTCTGCACTGACCATAGCTATGCAAAAAAGTTTTAACTGACAATTCTAAGGGCGCTATGTTGTAGAAGCCAAGTATTTCAAATACAACTCGTATAGGTAAAAGATAGCTGTTTAAGCATAAATGTTGAGCCCCAGTTTTTAATACCCATTTATACAGCATAATTCACTTATACTGAAGTCCGTTGTTCTGGCAAATGCATATTTTCAAAGACAGTGTGACATTAAAAAAAGCACAGTTGCAAGATAATTTGACACTGTCTTGTGCTAATTGTCAAGGTCAAGGGATTGAATACACAGCAACATGAAGGCACCATTGTTCACAATGGTGATAACAGCTGGGTCAGAAAAGCTGATGTTGCACATTGAAGATGGACGGCTTGCCATCAAATCAAATGTGTTTGAGTCTAACCCAAACCAATTAGGATTATATTGGGGTGTAATTAGATGACTTAAGACAGATATGAAAGTGTATAACTAAAAAGTTTCTCCCCGCCATTTTGGGGTTTTTGTTGTCTTTGTGAGTATTGTCTTTGTAGGTTAAGTTTAGTTTTTAGTGTGTTGTCTGTGGTTTTATTGTCTTTGAAGGTGTGTTGTGCTGTGTTGTCTTTCTGTTAGTTTAGTCAGTTTTTGCCTTTGATTCTAGTCTCCAGTTTTGTTTTAGTGTTTAGATTTTAGGTTTATGTCTTTTGGGGGTTGTCAGTCTAACAGTCTGTGTCAGTGATGTTAGTCCACTTTTGACTTTGAGTTTGAGTTTAGCTGAAGATTAGCTTTCTCTCTCTCTTCATGTTTCATTGCCAGACTTTGACCTTTTAAAAGTTACTTTCGAGCTGTCTGCCTAAGCAAAGAAAGATAATGTCTGTAATTCTCTGAAAGCTTCGAATTGTCTACGAATTGCCTTTTAAATGACTTTCAAATTGTAATCCAGCGACTACAAATAAAACAATTCTTTTTGGCACCTGAGGAGTTTATACTGCAAATTTATGCTGAGTTCCAGTATTCGCAAAGTGCTACTGATAACCGAATAGCAGAGACGATATAAATTCCTTCAACTATACACAGTCGAATAATACAAGGAATCGAACAACTTAACACAGTCTACAAATATTACAAATCTTATAACTTGTCGTATTGCGCCAGGACTTGATTCATCAACTAAGCTTCCCCCAAACTTGGCGTATTTCGACAGGTTAAGATCCCTATAAATTAAAGATTCCTTCATTTTGGCGTAGTCGGCAGGCAGTCGGGGGGGAGTACTGAGGACGACCTTCGGAGGCCCAGATGACGACGGAAAGCTTCAAAGATAATCGGAGGAGGTCGGGAACCTTCGGGAAGCTTCGGAGATACTCGGAGGAGGCCCAGAAGACAGCCGGAACCCACGGCTAGACTGGGGTAAGAAATATCTTTTTCACCCATTAAAAGTCTTAAAGCCGCATCAATCAGTACTTCGACCCTTGAAAAGAACATTTTTTATAGACTGTGTTAAATAAATCAAGTGCCAGTCGGTCGGTCAGACTATCAGACGTGACTGGAAGATGAGTCACTGCAGTAACTAAAATAAAACGTCAGTCAGCGGTCAAGAAAAGTTATGGCTGATCCTAATCAAAGTGTAGATTCAGAGCCTTTAGCAGACTGAAAATTACTCCCCACTACATCCAAGGGGGGTGCTGGAATACCAGATGTTTCTGTTGAAGATATGTTGGGGGATTGTAGATCTTTCACTCGTAGACATTTTAACCTATGTGAAACCTCAAAAAAAATTGAATCAAAGTATGATATCCCCAGAGGACAGTGGTCCTTCAATAATATCAAGAGAGCATGGGGAAAATGCACACGATTACACGGTGCAGAACGTGTAAAATGGTCCCTGGTAATTACGGGACAGATACACAGTCAGCAAGAGATCATTGTTAAAAATAAAAGTGATCATCAGCTTCAGTCCACTAAAGACCAACTAAGTGCAGTTCTTGAAGATTTGCAAGATGCAAAATCCAAACTTGAGCATTATGATGAAATTAGAACAGATTTGCAAAATAAAACCTCTGAACTCCAGCAGTTAAATGTTCAAATCGCAGAATTTCAAAATCAAGTTTTTAAAGTGGAGTCAGAATTCCAAAATCAAGTTTTTAAAATGGAGTCAAAATACCAACAGCTGCAATTAAATACTGAACGAAGTGATGATGAGTATAGATCTACTAAAAGGCAACTAATTGCAGTTGTTGAAGAATTGCAAGATGCAAAATCCAAACTTGAAACAGATTTGCAAGATGCAAAATCCAAACTTGAGCATTCTGATGAAATTAAAACAGATTTGCAAGTTGCAAAATCCAAACTTGAGCATTATGATGAAATTAAAATAGATTTGCAAGTTGCAAAATCCAAACTTGAGCATTATGATGAAATTAAAACAGAATTGCAAGATGCAAAATCCAAACTTGAAACAGAATTGCAAGATGCAAAATCCAAACTTGAGCATTATGATGAAATTAAAACAGATTTGCAAGTTGCAAAATCCAAACTTGAGCATTATGATGAAATTAAAATAGATTTGCAAGTTGCAAAATCCAAACTTGAGCATTATGATGAAATTAAAACAGAATTGCAAGATGCAAAATCCAAACTTGAAACAGATTTGCAAGATGCAAAATCCAAACTTGAGCATTCTGATGAAATTAAAACAGGTTTGCAAGTTGCAAAATCCAAACTTGAGCATTATGATGAAATTAAAACAGAATTGCAAGATGCAAAATCCAAACTTGAAACAGATTTGCAAGATGCAAAATCCAAACTTGAGCATTATGATGAAATTAGAACAGATTTGCAAAATAAAACCTCTGAACTCCAGCAGTTAAATGTTCAAATCGCAGAATTTCAAAATCAAGTTTTTAAAGTGGAGTCAGAATTCCAAAATCAAGTTTTTAAAATGGAGTCAAAATACCAACAGCTGCAATTAAATACTGAACGAAGTGATGATGAGTATAGATCTACTAAAAGGCAACTAATTGCAGTTGTTGAAGAATTGCAAGATGCAAAATCCAAACTTGAAACAGATTTGCAAGATGCAAAATCCAAACTTGAGCATTCTGATGAAATTAAAACAGATTTGCAAGTTGCAAAATCCAAACTTGAGCATTATGATGAAATTAAAATAGATTTGCAAGTTGCAAAATCCAAACTTGAGCATTATGATGAAATTAAAACAGAATTGCAAGATGCAAAATCCAAACTTGAAACAGAATTGCAAGATGCAAAATCCAAACTTGAGCATTATGATGAAATTAAAACAGATTTGCAAGTTGCAAAATCCAAACTTGAGCATTATGATGAAATTAAAATAGATTTGCAAGTTGCAAAATCCAAACTTGAGCATTATGATGAAATTAAAACAGAATTGCAAGATGCAAAATCCAAACTTGAAACAGATTTGCAAGATGCAAAATCCAAACTTGAGCATTCTGATGAAATTAAAACAGGTTTGCAAGTTGCAAAATCCAAACTTGAGCATTATGATGAAATTAAAACAGAATTGCAAGATGCAAAATCCAAACTTGAAACAGAATTGCAAGATGCAAAATCCAAACTTGAGCATTATGATGAAATTAAAACAGAATTGCAAGATGCAAAATCCAAACTTGAGCATTATGATGAAATTAAAACAGAATTGCAAGATGCAAAATCCAAACTTGAAACAGATTTGCAAGATGCAAAATCCAAACTTGAGCATTCTGATGAAATTAAAACAGATTTGCAAGTTGCAAAATCCAAACTTGAGCATTATGATGAAATTAAAACAGAATTGCAAGATGCAAAATCCAAACTTGAAACAGAATTGCAAGATGCAAAATCCAAACTTGAGCATTATGATGAAATTAAAACAGAATTGCAAGATGCAAAATCCAAACTTGAAACAGATTTGCAAGATGCAAAATCCAAACTTGAGCATTATGATGAAATTAAAACAGAATTGCAAGATGCAAAATCCAAACTTGAAACAGATTTACAAGATGCAAAATCCAAACTTGAGCATTCTGGTGAAATTAAAACAGACTTGCAAGTTGCAAAATCCAAACTTGAGCATTATGATGAAATTAGAACAGATTTGCAAAACAAAACCTCTGAACTCCAGCAATTTCAAATCCAAGTTTTTAAAGTGGAGTCAAAATACCAACAGTTGCAATTAACTACTGAGCGAAGCGATGATGAGTATAGGTCCACTAAAAAGCAACTAATTGCAGTTGTTGAAGAATTGCAAGATGCAAAATCCAAACTTGAGCATTCTGATGAAATTAAAACAGATTTGCGAAACAAAACCTCTGAACTCCAGCAGTTATCTTTTCAAATAACAGAATTCCAAAATCAAGTCTTTGAAGTGGAGTCAAAATACCGACAATTGCAATTAAAAACTGAGCGAATTGAACTTGAAAATTGCAAGTTAGTGAAAGAAAGATGTGTTTTAGAAAGAAATATAACCAGCGTGACTGAACATTGCAATTCTTTGACAAACATGCTTTCTGTACAAAAGATTGAACAAACTCAGAAAGCAGTCCAAGCCACTCACCTAGTGGCACAATCGGCAATTGCACAGCCAAGATCAATTGTTAAACATAAATCATTTTCTCTGTCGGATGAATCAGACGAAGATAGTGTTCCTACAATACAAAATACTAAAGCAATTCGACTAGCCCCTTTAAAACACAAACGGGTTAGAGTTGGAAGCAAAAAAATAGAGGAAGATGGTGAAACTATCACTAGAAACATATTTGACCACCAATGGGTTCATGAACAAATTGATCCTTCTAAAATTGACGAATGGTCCAAGGGTCTTCCACACCCTAAAAAGGGTGGTAAGACCACATGGGATGGAATTCACAGATTACAAGCCATTTACAGTCTCCACCCATTTGATGGAGTACAAATTCTGACTATCATGCTAGGTACTCGTATAAGTTCAACCCTTAGAAATGAAGTAGAAGTTGCCCTTGGAGACGATTTGCAAAATTTAGAAGCTGGTTGGCTAACAATCAAGAATTGGCTATTACAATTTCGCCCCCCGAGGACCAATTGGTCTAAGATCACAGCTTGCTTTCAAAAAAATGATGAAGATATTCAGGATTTTGAGGAAAGATTTTTACATACTTGGATGGAATATTCAGGGATGACACTCGACCAGGAAAATGACACATGGGATGCAAGCACTTTAAGTCCATTAAAAACGGCTTTTATAGCCGGTGTTAAACCTGGAGTTTCTGCTGCCTTGAATTTGGTTTTACCAGCTTGGGCCACAGCTGGCACATACCGAGACATAGTTGACCGATGCATTCAGATAGATCGTGGTTTGCACAATCAGGCAACTTTTAACACTGCAGCTGCTCAAATGCAGCCTATTGCTCAAATCCAGCCCATGTTACCTGCTGCTCCAGCGGCGGCTGTTGCAGCACCTGCAGGAATATCAGCAGTAACTACAATTTCACCACCAGCGCCAGAGCAAACATGTACCCTTGCTCCATTAAAATCACGTAAGAAAATACCACAATGTCTTTTCTGTGGTAGAGTAGGACACTGGATGGCAAAATGCTATCAAAAACAACGGATAGATTCAAGAGATGATAATGAAGTAGACAATGTTCACTACAATACATCTCCACCTCGTGGTCAACCATGTAACACGTACCAACAAGACACACCCAGTTTGGCTTCTGGTCAGCAACACTGGCTAAACAACTACAACCATGGTTTGCTTTTACAGTTAATCAACAACAGTATCATAATAGCCCAACTGTTTACCACATGGCTTTACAGAATCATCTCAGGCAACTGCCTGTTCGGCCTTCCACCATTATCCAATATGAAGATGATGTTCTGATAACCTCTATCAATAAAGATGATCATGACAAAGATTGACGGGTGGTCTTGAACCACCTCAGTACTAACAGTCACAAAGCTAACTTTCACAAAGCACAAATTGCCCAGAAAGATGTTTACTTGGGACAGAAAATTTCCAAACGAAAAAGGGAACTTACTCAGAAGAGAACGGCTGCCATCAAAGCAGCTAAAGAACCCTCAATGTATCGCTAAAAAGTTGCCAAGAACTGTCAACTTAAGAAAACTGTCATTCTGAACGTTGCTTTATTAATTTAAAGAAATTAACATATCTTGTTAGCTGTGTTTCCTTTAACAGAATCGGCAAATTCATCTACAGAAAATCAAGATACAGCACAAGATTGGTTCAGTTATATATTTAATAAGTTATTGTATTTGATATTTTAAAATAAATGTTTGGAATTAGCCTGGAAATTAAAACTTCAAACAATGTGGAAGCTGGTTTAAAAAAAAACCCAACAATCTTTGATTAAAAGCCAAAAGAACAGATCGTTCAAAGAAATTTGATAACGGGAATTTGGCAGCAATCCAACTTTTACTCCCAGTCCATTTGAGTGACAAAAAAAAAGTTTAAAGATGCGAATGGCATCATTCCAAGCTATACGCCTCTTTTTGTCTCTGCAAGAAAATTAACCCTTTCAACAAGCTTTTGTGTATTATCCAGAAGATGTCAAAGACTTGACATCAATTTTGATAATCATTTTACCATTTATTACTAGATCATATGTTCAACTTTTATTGTATAATCATTTTACAAGAAGTTATTATTAATTACCAATGTGATCAAATTTGATTAATTTATTAATTATAATAATTATTTTGAAATGCCTGTTGCAATGTTAATTCCATTTTATTGTTTAAAACTGCAATGATTCTTTGCGCTTTTACCTATCCTATCGCATTAATGATGTATTTTAATCTTTTCTGATATATCTCAATTTTTCGATTTATCAAAGGGCCGACTGTAGAAGCCAAGTATTTCAAATACAACTCGTATAGGTAAAAGATAGCTGTTTAAGCATAAATGTTGAGCCCCAGTTTTTAATACCCATTTATACAGCATAATTCACTTATACTGAAGTCCGTTGTTCTGGCAAATGCATATTTTCAAAGACAGTGTGACATTAAAAAAAGCACAGTTGCAAGATAATTTGACACTGTCTTGTGCTAATTGTCAAGGTCAAGGGATTGAATACACAGCAACATGAAGGCACCATTGTTCACAATGGTGATAACAGCTGGGTCAGAAAAGCTGATGTTGCACATTGAAGATGGACGGCTTGCCATCAAATCAAATGTGTTTGAGTCTAACCCAAACCAATTAGGATTATATTGGGGTGTAATTAGATGACTTAAGACAGATATGAAAGTGTATAACTAAAAAGTTTCTCCCCGCCATTTTGGGGTTTTTGTTGTCTTTGTGAGTATTGTCTTTGTAGGTTAAGTTTAGTTTTTAGTGTGTTGTCTGTGGTTTTATTGTCTTTGAAGGTGTGTTGTGCTGTGTTGTCTTTCTGTTAGTTTAGTCAGTTTTTGCCTTTGATTCTAGTCTCCAGTTTTGTTTTAGTGTTTAGATTTTAGGTTTATGTCTTTTGGGGGTTGTCAGTCTAACAGTCTGTGTCAGTGATGTTAGTCCACTTTTGACTTTGAGTTTGAGTTTAGCTGAAGATTAGCTTTCTCTCTCTCTTCATGTTTCATTGCCAGACTTTGACCTTTTAAAAGTTACTTTCGAGCTGTCTGCCTAAGCAAAGAAAGATAATGTCTGTAATTCTCTGAAAGCTTCAAATTGTCTACGAATTGCCTTTTAAATGACTTTCAAATTGTAATCCAGCGACTACAAATAAAACAATTCTTTTTGGCACCTGAGGAGTTTATACTGCAAATTTATGCTGAGTTCCAGTATTCGCAAAGTGCTACTGATAACCGAATAGCAGAGATGATATAAATTCCTTCAACTATACACAGTCGAATAATACAAGGAATCGAACAACTTAACACAGTCTACAAATATTACAAATCTTATAACTTGTCGTATTGCGCCAGGACTTGATTCATCAACTAAGCTTCCCCCAAACTTGGCGTATTTCGACAGGTTAAGATCCCTATAAATTAAAGATTCCTTCATATGTCAAACAGGGACATGCATTACAAAACAATAAACTGGGAACCTCTAACTATTCTTAATACACTACACTCACTTAAACATTTCATCATTCTACCTTCCTCAACCATACAACAAAGTCATAGCAGTTTATACACAGTTTTCCTGGCTTGGCAGTCAAGCTCAGGATCGTACAATTTGCTCATGAACAGTTCTTTACATTTCTTTATTTACAATAAAACGCAAGTGAATGCTCTTTATTATAGATCGCGGGGGTCTGGTCGTATCCGAAAATAGGGGATCTGATCCTATATACCGGGGTTCGAGCGCGGAAGGCTCTCCTTCTCCAGTTCCTTAGACGCATAGTCTGCACGATGCAGCAGAGTATCGCTAATACCAGTAAGGTTTCTATTACATAGGACAGAGAGTACCAGGTTATAAACCTGGCACACCAAGATGGTGTGGTGTCGCTGGTGACTGGGCTCTGGGTACTGCGGGAAGTGAAACATTAACGGCTGGGGGCTTGAGGTCATGGGGTTCGCGTTCACTCGCAACCAAATGTCCATAAAGATGATGCTGATCCATGTGAAGGAAGTCCTCATAGCTCTTCTCTTTTCTTTCCTTCTCTTCTCTTCTCCGGTCCTGGAGCTTCTGGAGTTCTGTGGAAACCAGCATAGTGTCTGTAACTATCTTTATTTAAGATCTCGTATGATAGTCTGTCTGTCCTGTAGTGCCAATTACTCCCTTTATAATTGGTCATTATGTGTGGCTCCCTCATTTTTTTCAAAAAAATCGAATCTTAGGACAAGACACACTTCCCAATAATGAACCAGTGCGAGCCGTCTCGCAGACTGTGCAATTTACCATCCAAATGTTTCAGGATGTAAATAGCATGTGGTTGGCAACCTAAGGGTTACCTGAAATAAAACAAAACTTTTTGAACTAAAATTTCCAAAATGAGGTGCGTATGGGCCGCGACGGGTAAGAGTTGGATGGAGTCCCTGGGGAGGACGGCTACCAATGCCGTGTCTCTCCTGCCCGAGTGTAGTTGACCAGAGGGGGGGTTCCCAGGCAGGACGGGTCCCAAGCCGTTTCTCCACTGCCTGAGCAACCGACAAGAACGGGCAAGAAATGTAGTCATCATGGTGGGGCTGTCGTAGTGGTTCTACCGTCGAACCAGAAGGGCAGTTACGAACGGGCGTCTGGTACCTTAACCAGTCTCTGCAGACAAGTCCTCAGAGGTTTCTGGTGAAAAGGCGTGGGGCAGTGAAAAAAAAAAATTCTTCCTGTCGGACATACAACATTTAACAAACTTACAAACAACATAAAACATTCTGCAGGTTCCATCAGAAAGAACACCACTTCTCCCAAGCGGTTTCTTTAAAACATCATCTGGACACCTCAGTTCTCGGTTGCGAACAGGGTCGCAAAGGGGTTCTCAGTTTGGGAGTCAGACCCAAGGTCGCCATCTTCTTCCGGGTGCCAAACTCTTGAGTGTATCAGGGCTGAAAGGGCTGCATGGTGTGAGGTGGGGTCACTCTCGTCGTTTCGGATGAGTCGGAACGAGTTATCTCGGTGCCAATAATTGGTGTCTAGCTGTGTGGGGACAAAATTGGGGTCGTCAGTGTAGTTTGGTGGTCGGTGGTGGGGTTTGTTCAGGAAAGTGATCATGAAGGGATCACTAGGATCGTAGTTCGCTGGGTGTGGGTCCTGTTGCATGGGGATAGTAGGGAGGCGTGCTGTGGCTATCGTCCGAGTCACAGTCGCTGTCTCTGCTGCTGCCGTCGGTGGGGGTCCCGGGGCGGAGTGTATATTTAGGGGGTGGAGTCGAGGTCGAGTCCGTGGCTGGGCTGGTAGGGTTACGTTGGCTGTGGGCGGGGCGTGGTGTGCTGCGTCGAGCGTGACGTGGTGTGCGTGGTTAAACTGTGTCCCATATGCCTTCAGCTGGTTGATATGGAACCACGCAGTCTTACCGTTGGGGTACTTTATTTTATATACGGAAGGGCTTACTTTGTCCGCAATGGTATACGGACCCGAGTATTTTGGTGACAGGAATGTGCTGGGGTTATATACAGAGAGCATAACTTGCTGTCCTATACTGTACTCAGTCGCATGCACTGTCTTGTCGAAACAAGCCTTGCTCTGTTTCTTTCTGGTGCCCAATTTTACTGCGGCTGCTAGCTGAGCCGTTTTAACATTTTCAACTAATTGCTCTACTGCTTTCTCGTGTGTGAGGGCCGCCACTTCGGGGCTGGTCAAGTCTAATCCTAATAAATATTCTGTGCCTTTCATGGGGCGTCCGGTCATGAGAGTGTGTGGGGTGTAACCTGTGGAAGTAGAAATTGTGTTATGCAAAAACATCAGCGCAAAAGGGAGGACTGAGTCCCAAGTGGTGTTGTTCTGCTGGACCATTTTTCTGAGGGTGGATTTTAGGATCCGATTCATGCGCTCCACGATACCACTCGACTGTGGGTGGTATGCTATGTGGAATTTTTGGGTGATGCCAAATATCGTGAGGACGTTCTGCATGACACATCCCGTAAAATGGGAGCCTTGGTCGGATTCAATGCTGCGGGGGAGTTCCCATCTTGTAAAGATGTGGTGGGTCAAAATCTTGGCTGTGGTTTTTGCAGTGTTTGTGCAGGCTGGGAATGCTTCCACCCATTTCGTAAATGTGTCAATTACCACAAGTACATATTTATAGCCATTCCTGCAAGGGGGCAATGGTCCTATAAAATCGATCTGGAGGTTAGTCCAGGGGCCATTAACGGGTCGGGTGTGGCTGAGTTGAGCCTTTTTGGCATATCTGTCCGGATTATTCTGGGCACAGATAAGACAATTCGTGATGTAGTGGTTTACATCGTCCTTCAAATTCAGCCACCAACAAAGCTGCTTGAGATGGGCTGTAGTGGGATCGATTCCCTGATGTCCATGACCGTCATGGAACAAACCATGGAACAAATCAGTTGATTCCTGTCCTGTTCAGGAACCACATAAAGGGTGTCTTTTAACACCACACCGTCATGTGTGGTCAGTGCATTTTTGAATCACTCATAGGGTGCTGGATATTTTCCTTTTACAATCTCCCTGAGATTGCTGTCCTGCTTCTGGGCCTCCACTAGATCCTCGATATTTGTCTGTGAGACCTGAACTGCATTCACTGGTGCGCTTTCGGGGGGGTGTCCAAAAATATCCATGCCTGGAACCTGCTTTAGCCAGTGCGTCGGCTTTCACATTTCCGGGGGGGAGGAACGATGGTGGCAGCGAACTTTGATGATCCCAAAAGTCCTGTTCCGGGCTCTCTCTAAAATGTGGCGGAGCAATGGGGCTGACGGGAGGGGTTTTCCGTCTGCGGAAACAAATCCTCCTGCTTTCCTCAGGGACAGGAATTCCGTGAGGCTGTTGCAGACTAGCGGCTGTCCGAGTATATGTCTGCTGGGCTGGGGAAGGAATCTGGGTGTTCAACTATATATGTGATGGCCGCGAGCTCTGCTGCTTGCGCACCTAAGTGGCCTAATTTAACGATATTTCCTCAAGGGCGCGTCCCTGCACGTCCTCGACATAGATACCGCAACCTGTTATGCGCTTCCCATCCAAGACTGTGGAAGATCCATCCACATAGATCTTTATGGGCTCGCACGTGTCTGTGTGCTGTGGGATCTGGGTTGAACTACCTATCTTTCTGGGGGGTGTTTTAGCGACAAAGGGGCCTGTGTCGTGGTGTGGAGAGATAATTTCGCATTCATGGGGCGTTCCGGGGTACTGTAAGTTGTCGGCTAAAAAGGTGTGCGTCTTTGTCCTTTTCACAGTGATGCCCCGTCCCTGCAAGAGAAGGGTTCATCTCGCTGCTCTAATCTGGCTTACTGTACCATCCTTGAGTCGTCCGTCCAGTAAAAGTTGGGTGGGGGTGTGATCGGTGAGAATTGTAATGGGGTTCAGTCCGGTAATATATGAAAAATACTGCACTGCCCAAAATACTGCGAGCAGGTGCCTCTCATAGGCTGAAAATCCCTGCTCCACAGCGTCCAAAATTCTAGAGACGTAAGCTACGAGCATTCACTGGTCGTGCCGTTCCTGGAGGAGCACGGCCAAAAGGCTGCGGTCTGTGGTCGCTACCTCTATGGCGTAAGGGGAAAGCGGGTCTGGAACTTGGAGTGCGGGGGCTACTCTGAGTGCCTGTTTTAAAGAGTCCACAGCATCCGTATGCTGCGGAAGCCATTCCCTGGGGACTCCTTTCTTTAGGAGGTCTGAGAGGGGTGCTGCCTTGCTGGCAAAACCGTCAATGTGGTTTCGGCAGTAGCCAACCAGTCCTAAAAACGACCGGAGGGCTGAAACGTTCTGGGGAAGGGGTAATTTAGCAATCGAGTCAATCCTTTTATGCTCGATCTCGCGTTTACCATGTGTGATAATTGTTAACAAATATATCACTTTTACTTCCAAAATTTGGGCCTTTTTGGGGTTTACTTTACAACCGACTGAGTGTAAGAGTGCCAGGAGTTCGGACAGAAGCTCAATGTGCTCTTCCTTGGTATCTGTGTGCAGTAGTAGGTCGTCTACGTACTGAACGAGACATTCGGGGCGAGAGAATTTGGTTAAATCATTTGCCAGCTGTCGGTGGAAAATGGAGGGGGAGTTGTGGAATCCTTGTGGCAGGCATGTCCACGTGTACTGCTGTGCTTTAAAGGTGAAGGCAAATTTGTACTGGCACGCCTTTGCCAATGGAATGGACCAGAATCCATTACTGACGTCCAAAAGCGTAAAGAATCGGGAATTGAGTCCCTGCTTGAGCATGGTCTCGGGACTTGTGGCTACTGTGGGGGCTGCTGCGGGGGTGATTTTGTTGAGTTCCCGGTAATTGATGGTCAGTCGCCATGATCCATCGGGCTTTCTCACTGGCCAAATCGGGGCATTATTAGTGGAGGTTACTGATCTAAGTACGCCCTGCTCTAATAAGCTTTCTATTACCTTGGAGATTTCTCCCTCTGCCTCTTGGGGAAATCCATACTTTTTTGGGGGTCTAGGGTCAGGTCCTGTTATTTGTACTGAGCCAGTCATTCGTCCACAGTCGTGCTTGTGGGTCGCGAATGCTGCCCTATTCTTTTGCAGAACTGCCCTAACCTACTTGTCCGTACTAAGCGTGGGCGGGTTGAACCAAAATTCGCCTACGGCGCTAATTTTGTTCGCATACTCTCCTATGTTGAGCGTTGCGGGGGCTCTTGCGGATTTTGCCATCTTCCAGACACACTGGTTGACTGGATCGAATGAAAGATTATGGGAATTCATGAAATCGATTCCCAGAATGTGTTCTGCTGTGTGGGGCAGGTCAACTAAAACTACGGGGTGCTTGGTGGTGATGTTACCGATTTGAATGGGTACAGGGGCTGTGATGTGTCCCTGCTGTGAGTGGCCTGTAAAGCCTCTGAGGGTGATAGTGGCTGTAGTGGGCCACGTGTCTTTTTGAAACTGGGTGGAGGAATTTATCGTGGTGCGGGACCCTCCTGTGTCCCATAGAAATTCGATGGGCTGTCCCCGAATTTTCGCTGCAACTACCGGTCGTCCGGACCTATCCCAAAGGGTGTTGCAGACCCAACTGGGGGAGCCCATACACCGTCAGTCCGTTCCGGTCAAGGGTCAAGGCCGTCTGATCTGAACGGGCGCTGACGCTATGAATGGGCTCTGTCTTTTTCTTACTCAGAGTGCCCGTCTGCTGCGCTCTCTGTGGCTTTTTAGGGGCATTGCACTCTTTTGCGAAGTGTCCCAACTGTCCGCAGTTGTAACACTCCTATGACTTGGGTGGGGGGCTGTTCTTTCCCTCATTCACCCATGCGGGGTTGTGGTGTGTTGTCTTTACTGCCTGCATATCTGCTCCGGCCTGCTTTTCCTCGGTATTCTTAACAGCGGGTTTGCTCTGTATAGATTGCTCCCAAGTGCGGGACAATCTTTTCACTGCCCACTTCTCGTTATGGGCCTCCTCTGAGGGATCATAACTCGTGCAAGCTTTCTATCCTGTTTCTGTGGCATGGGAGATAAGGGTGCGGGTCCATTTGGCCATGTTGTCTGGGGACAAATGGGCACGGTCTAAGTCTCCAAAGACTGTTGCAAAGTGAATCCACAGGCGTCCAGCAAACGCTGTGAGGTGCTCGGATTTCTTTTGCCTACATTTGTTGAGGCCATCAACGGGGTCACCCCAGTTATACCCGATCGCATCCAGGATCGCGGTATGCATTTCTGCAAGGGTGCCTCCTCCTACATTCTGTGGGTTGGGAAGGGCTGCTGCTACTGAAGGGTCTGAACTCAAAACTGTGAGCTTTACATGCTCTCGCTCATCCAGGCCGTACATGGTCGCCTGATGCTTAACTGTGGCAAAGAAATGGTGGGGGTCTGAGGTGGGAGGAACGGTGTGACCTTATCGCATGCGTCCCGTAATTGGGTCACTGTTAAGGGGGTGGAGTAGAGAAATTCCGCATCGTCTGATATGGCTGTGAGGTGGGTGGTTACTGGGTTCATTGGAGCTTGAACTATCTGCTGTGTGGGGGGTTGGGGTGCTTTTCTCCTTTGTGGCTTTCCCTGAACATATCTCTGCACTGTTTCGTTCAATTCTTCCCAATAAGGGCCGTCTTCCTGATCTAATTTTCCCCCAAACGTTTCCTGGAAACCTTTCTGAACTGAAAGCAGAGATTGCAGCTCTGCAATCTGCTTCCGGCACTTTGCGTGATCTAACGTGCTTTGTCTTTGCTCTGTGGTGGCAGCATGGAGTGCTCTTAATGCTGCCTTTAGATCGCTACACTGTCTCTGTAATGCTTCTACCTGCTTTTCTGTTTCTTCACGTACCAGGATTGCACGTTGCGTGTCCTGATAGGCCTTTTCATATTGAGACTGGAAGCTGTTTAAGTGTGCCAGACAAGACTGGTGTGCCCTTTTGGCATCCTCCACCTCTCCAGCTTTTGCTGCCAACTTCCTTCTCAATTCCAAATTCTCCTTTTCTACCTCGCTTATGTCGACCTTACTCATTCGATGTATGCCCTCAACTTCTTTCCGGAGCGTCGTAACGACCTCCTCTGTGCCTCGCAATTGTGCCAAGCAGGACACGATTGCCACTGGCTTGCGAGCTTTCCCTAAGCTCTTTTTGTGGATCTCGCTCAGGTTCTCCCACCAAGTATGTCCTATACTCCCGGGGCCTGATTCCTTGTTGTCACAGAATTCATTCCAAAGGGGCCATCCTTTCCCTTTGAGATATTTCCTGATCTCTTCCGCCCAAATGGGACATTGTCCCACTCTACTGCTGCTGGTCGCTGCGACCGCAAATTCCTCTGGGTTCATTAGACGCTGCATTGCCTGAATTGCCATCTTTCCTATCCGAATGCTGCTTTTCAAATTTGGGACAGGGGTATTAAGGCGGTGCTGTAAATACGGGTACGGCTTTTGCTACTTTCCGATATACAAACTTCCGACAGTTTTGTCGCAGCAAAAAATCTACCAGTTTTACCTTATCGCCCTGTTAGTTACGCATGCATACACACACTTCCGAATTATGAGTATTGATCAGAACTGCTTGAACACTTGTGGTTTTCTGTTTCCAATTGGATCTCTAATTCAAATTCTGGGTTCTCCCGGAGTGGTTTTCCACTTCTAGATCGGGTCCCGTCAGGATGTCGCCAAATAAATGTTGCTAACTTTGTCTTGGTTTAATTGCTCTGTTTTATTACCTTTGCTCTTGAGTCGCCAGGTATCTTTATGATACCGCCACGTGGTTCAAGTCCGAGTAATGATCAATAGTCCAATACACCGATTAGTAAGATTTAAATCAAAGCACATTTATTATACACAGTAATCACTGCTCATGCACAAATTCTACATTTAAGCTACTTCTACAACTAACAGGCCTATACTTAACTTGGAACTGGCCCACCAGGTCAGGGAAACAAATGGCCTTTCGTTCGGGTTCTGAGCCTGCGGGATTCGAAGTTGGTACAGATTGATAGCTAGGAGCGCCTATCTCGTAGCGAGCGTTGAAGTAGGACTTACAGTTTCGACCAGCTGCTGGAGAGTGAAGAGCTGGAGAAGCGGTGGTGAAGAGCTGAAGAGAAGAGCGATTTGAACTTGGGGCTCAATTGTTATAGTTCCCAGGGGCTCCCCGCCTTTCGGGGCGGACCCTGTACCTGGTCCCAAGTGATTGGACTTTGTCCCAAACACATGGTTCGATTTTCTCCAATGCTGGAGCGGTTCCCTGATCGATGGGCGGTCTTGAGGTGGTCGTTCACCTCCTTTTGTGTAGGCTTCTGCTGGCGCCGAAGAGTCTGGTTTTGCTTTGTGTGTCTAAATGTTGCTTATTGTTCCCGGGGATTGCTCATTAGTATGCAGATGGCTGTTGTTTTGTTATGCTGATGGTTGCTGGTATCGATAGTGTCTGGCCTTTCCAGAGGTAAATACACAGCCAACCTGCAGCTGCTCGTTTTTGTCCTGTTGGCTGACTTTCCAATAAGCCTTTGCCGTTCGCCATTTTGAATCAGGAGTTGGCCATTTTAAGTGGCTACTGCATGGTCAACTTTTTAGGGAAGTTCATCCCTAACCTCGCCTCTCATACCACGGCTCTCATGAACCTGGTCAGGAAGACAACAGACTTCCAATGGCTCCCTGCCCACGAGCGCGAATGGAGGGAACTCAAAACCAAACTCACCACGGCCCCGGTCTTAGCCTTCTTTGATCCAGCAAAAGAGACCAAAATTTCGACCGATGCCAGCCAATCTGGCATTGGGGCAGTACTCCTTCAACGCGATGAGGCCTCATCTTGGGCCCCCGTTGCATATGCGTCACGTGCCATGACCCCCACGGAGCAGCGCTATGCACAGATAGAAAAGGAGTGCCTGGGCCTTTTGACCGGTGTGGTTAAGTTTCACGATTGTGTGTACGGACTGTTAAGTAATGGGTTAAGAGACATTGCAATTAGTTGTCTCATTTATGTTAAGTATCCATTAATTGACACTGATATGTAAAGGGGCTTCAGGTGGCCTCTGTCAGGTGATGTATAGTGAGAGATTTGTGCAAAGGCTGTTGGAAGGAAATAAATGTGTGTTTGTGAAAAAGGAACAGAACTTTAGACTCTTCATATCACAGCAACTAAAACGTCTAACAATTGGTAGCAGAGGATGGTTGCTGTGTAAATGTGAAGTGTTGAAAGATACAACTTTTCCAGGTCAAACCAAGGAGTGAGTGAGAAAAGAAAAAAAAAACAAAGGGATGTATGGCTGAACCGAGGATAAAGGTGGCTGGATATGACTTACCTCCCTTATTTTCTGAAAGGGAATCATACGACCAATGGAGAAGTGCAGTAGTTATGTGGACTAAAGTAACTGCTTTGGGAAAGAGAAAACAAGGTATGGCATTGGCTCTTTCTCTACCATATGGCAGTAAAATCTGAAACAAAATGCTTTCTGAGCTGGAATTGGAAGAGTTAGACTCAGAAGAAGGGGCGAAATTCTCCGTTATCGGCGGAAAGTCCGCCGATCGGCGCAAAAAACGGCGCAAATCCCACTTGCGTCACGTCATAAAAATGGATCGATAGTCTCTGGCCCGAAATGGGCTAGCAGCGACGTAACGGGATCCGCGCTTGCGCAGTGGTTCACGCCGTGCAGCGTCATACGCGCTCCACGGCGTGATGGCTCATAAGGCCGCGCTGCTCCCCCCCCCACCCGACCGCAACACCCGACCGCAACACCCGACTGGATGGCTGGCCGTCGCTCAGCCCCGAGGTTCGAGTCACGCGATTTTGGAGGCGCTCCTGGACGCGGTGGAGCAGAGGAGGGACGCCCTGTATCCCGGGCACGGCCGCAGAGTTGCCCCACGCCACAGCCGGCGTCTGTGGAGGGAAGTGGCAGAGGCCGTCACCGCTGTGGCCCTGACACCACGGACAGGCACCCAGTGCCACAAGAAGGTGAACGACCTCGTCAGAGCAGGCAGGGTGCGCCTCCCCCATATCCCCCCTCCCCATATCCCCCCTCCCCAATATCCCCCCCTCCCCCATTTCCCCCCTCCCCCATATCCCCCCTTCCCCCATATCCCCCCTCCCCCATATCCCCCTCCCCCATATCCCCCATATCCCCCCTCCCCCATATCCCCCCTCCCCCATATCCCCCATATCCACCCCTCCCCCATATCCCCCCTCCCCATATCCCCCATATCCCCCCTCCCCCATATCTCCCCTCCCCCATATCCCCCCTCCCCCATATCCCCCCTCCCCCATATCCCCCATAGCCCCCATATCCCCCCTCCCCCATATCCCCCTCCCCATATCCCCCATATCCCCCCATATCCCCCCTCCCCCATATCCCCCATATCCCCCCTCCCCCATCTCCCCCATATCCCCCCTCCCCCATATCCCCCCCTCCCCCATATCCCCCCTCCCCCATATCCCCCATATCCCCCCTCCCCATATCCCCCCTCCCCCATATCCCCAATATCCCCCCTCCCCATATGCCCCCCTCCCCCATATCCCCCATATCCCCCCTCTCCCATATCCCCCCTCCCCATATCCCCCCTCCCCCATATCGCCACCTCCCCCATATCCCCCCTCCCCCATATCCCCCATATCCCCCCTCCCCCATATCCCCCTCCCCCATATCCCTCATATCCCCCCTCCCCATATCCCCCCTCCCCATATCCCCCCTCCCCATATCCCCCCTCCCCCATATCCCCCACTCCCCCATATCCCCCCTCCCCCCTCCCCCATATACCCCCTCCCCCATATCCCCCCTCCCCCATATCCCCCCTCCCCCATATCCCCCCTCCCCCATATCCCCCCTCCCCCATATCCCCCCTCCCCCATATCCCCCCTCCCCCATATCCCCATATCCCCCCACCCCCATATCCCCCCCTCCCCCATATCCCCCATATCCCCCCTCCCCCATATCCCCCTCCCCCATATCCCCCATATCCCCCCTCCCCCATGTCCCCCCTCCCCATATCCCCCATATCCCCCCTCCCCATATCCCCCCTCCCCCATATCCCCCATATCCCCCCTCCCCCATATCCCCCATATCCCCAAGTGAATCCAGCCCTAACCTTAACCTCTGCAATGCACGCGCAACCGATGGCGTGCATTCATATACCTGCCTAACACTGTTGCCTTTTACCCCTCCCCCCCCCACAGGAGAAGCGCGCACACAACAATAGGGAGCATGTGAGGACTGGAGGAGGGCCCGCTGATGAGAGGCCACTGACCGTACACGAGGAAAGGGCCCTGGAACTGGCTGGCGGACCTGAGGACCGGGCGGTTGCTGATGCAGAGGTCGGGGGCCCACCAGCAAGTGAGCCACCGACAGCCCGTCCCCATATCCCCCCTCCCCTATATCCACCTCCCCCGTATCACCTGATCACTGCCTGATGTCTAACCATGCATGCTTCATTGTGTATCGCAGGACCAAACGTCCAGGCACCCATCCCCGCAGATGCACACCACCCGCAGGATGCCCCTCGTACACCACGGGAGACGGAGAGACCCGGACCCTCCAGCATGCGACGCCCGCAGGATGCCCCTCGGACACCACGGGAGACGGAGAGACCTGGAGCAACAGGGAGACGACACCCCCGTCACGTGCGGGAGCGACCACCCAGCGATGAGGGGGGCAGCCACAGGCCCCCGTCACATCCGAGCCAGGACACCACTACCCAGGACACCACTACCCAGGACACCCCTACCCGGGACAGCACTACCCGGGACAGCACTACCCAGGAAGACGAAATACCGGACAGTGACTCAGAGTGGATGGGTGGAGACGAACCCCCACCCCAAAGTGCCATGGACTCAGAGTGGGACGAAGACCACGACACAACGCCACTGCTGTCACCAACACCCTCCACCATCGCAGAAACACTCACCACGGTTGGGCACTTTAGTGATGAGGCGTCAGGTACACTCACTGGTGCGCACAACACAGCCGTCCCGGTACAGCAGGTGGAGGTAGGAGCAGCAGAGGGACCGGATGGTCGGAGGGCAGCCCAGGCCAAGCGAACATCTGCCGCCCAGATGGATCCCGGGTTCCTGCAGTTACCACACCCACACATAGATCCGATGCAACCACCGACCCGGAGACGAGCGAAGAGGGTGACGGGCGGCTTGCGGCGGCTGCGGTCGCAGGTGGAGGAGTCCACCCGCGTCCAGGAGCTGGGAGTGGTCCCGGTCATGCGTGCCACCCAGGCTGACACCGCACGGGTGGCGTCCGCGGTGGAGGCAATGGTTGCGACGGTGTCAGACATGGGGAACGGTTTGCGAGGCCTGGGGCCTTCCGTGCAGGCGGCGTCTGTGGCCCAGGAAATGGCTGCCCACTCACAGGAGGCCATGAGCCAGTGCCAGCGCCAGATGGCAGAGGCGCTCAACGCCATAGCCCAGTCTCAGCAGGCCATGGCCCAGTCTCAACAGGCCATGGCCCAGTCTCAGCAGGCCATCGCTGAGGGCATCGGCGCCAGTGGCCATGTGCGAGCCGGCGTCGCACTGTCACAGACAGGGTTTGCCAACACCCTGGGCTCCATGGCTGCAAACCTGCAGACCCCTGTCGATACCAGCACGGGCCTCCAGGACTGGCAGCGCCAGATGTCGGGGGGGCGTCGGATGGCCAGTCCGTTCGCATCCCCCACCCATGTAGAGGCTTGGGGGCCATCGGGCACCCCGAGGGAGGAGGAGGTGGTGTGGTCCGTCCCGGCTCCCTCTGTAGGGGAGGTCTCGGTACACTGCGACACCTCGGACTCCCCCCCCCCTTCCGTCCCAGGTGCATCGGGTGGGCAACGGGCAGGACAGGCTGGCAGCTCGCCATCCCAGTCGCCCGGGCCGCAGCCTGGCCCATCTAGGCCAGGACGCCCCAGGAAACGGCCGCCAAAGGGATCCAGTGTCAGAGGGCAGGAATCACAGGAATCCACCTCCAGTTCTGCTGTACCGTCTGGGGAACCACGTAGACGTAGTCAAAGGGCCCGTAAGGCCAAACAATTAGACACTGAGTAAGTTGGCACGGGTGCAGGGCACAGATGAGTTTTAGGGGCTAGGGCACGTGCATGAACTCCTTTGGTTATTAAAGTCAATGTTACACCTACCAAAGCTGCCTTTGTGCTCTGTCCAAAGTGTGCGGGCATGTCATGTACGTTGAGCGCAAGTGTGTGTGTGAGGGGTGATCTTACCTCAGCCCCAGGTGAGTCTGCCCCCTTCCCCCTGGGCCGCCATCAACATCCCCCGGGCAGAGGACGGGACCGTGCGCTGCAGTGTCACAGCCGCATGCAGGGATGGTCCGGGTGGATGGTGGTACTGTGGCCATGGGTCAGACATAGTCCAACGATGTAGAGCCAGGAGCTCATCGCAGGGCGGGTTGTCATCATCCTCCATGGCCTGCGATAGACACGCGTCCACCCGCAACTGTGTGAGCCCGGCCCGTTGTGCCGCCGGTGGATCGGCAATGGGGGGGGGTGGTGTGCATGCGGGTGGGGTGGGTGGGGTTGGGGAGGGGGGTGAGGGTGCTGGGTGGGTGGATGGGTGGGGGGTGTGGGTGGTCGGCTGTTGCCATGGTGTGCGGTCTGTGGCCATACTACCCGATTCCCACGCCCATCTAGTCAGTGAAGCGGGCGTCTATCAGTCTGTCCCGTGCCCGCTGGGCCAGCCGGTAACGGTGGACAGCCACCCGCCTGTGTCTACCCCGTCTGCCCTGACCATTGCCCCCATCCCCCTCATCTGGGTAGGACTGTGCCTCTTCCTGCTGCTCCTCCACTCCGCCCTCCTCTGCCTGCGGCACATCGCCCCTCTGCTGGGCTATGTTGTGCAGGACGCAGCACACCACAATGATGCGGCCGACCCTATCTGACCGATACTGGAGGGCGCCCCCAGAGAGGTCCAGGCACCTGAAACGCATCTTCAGCACGCCAAAGCACCTCTCGATCACTCCCTTTGTCGCTACATGGGCATCATTGTAGCGGTTCTCCGCCTCATTGCGTGGCCTCCGTATAGGCGTCATCAGCCACGATCGCAATGGGTAGCCCCTGTCGCCCAGCAACCAGCCCCTCAGCCGGGGATGGCGTCCCTCGTACATGCCAGGGATGGATGACCGCGACAACACGAATGAGTCGTGTGCACTGCCTGGGTGACGGGCGCAGACGTGCAGGATCATCATGCGGTGGTCGCAGACCACCTGTACGTTCATCGAATAGGTCCTCTTCCTATTAGTGAACACGGCCCTGTTATCTGCAGGTGGCCGCACGGCGACGTGCATCCCATCGATCGCGCCCTGGACCATGGGGAACCCGGCCACGGCAGAGAAGCCCACGGCCCGGGCATCTTGGCTGGCCCGGTCCACGGGGAAGCGGATGTAGCGGTGCGCCATGGCATATAGGGCATCTGTCACTGCCCGGATGCACCGGTGCACCGATGTCTGCGATATGCCGGACAGGTCCCCACTCGGTGCCTGGAATGACCCCGTTGCATAAATGTTCAGGGCCACCGTTACCTTGACGGACACGGGGAGAGGGTGTCCCCCGCCAGTGCCACGCGGTGACAGGTGTGCCAGCAGGTGGCAGATGTGTGCCACGGTTTCCCGGCTCATCCGGAGTCTCCTCCTGCATTCCCGGTCCGTGAGGTCCTGGTATGACTGCCGGGGCCGGTACACACGGGGCGCCCTCGGGTGCCTCCGTTACCGTGGTGCCGCGACGTCCTCCTCCCCCTCCTCGTCCTGTCGGTCAGGTGTCCCTCCAGCCTGGGCGGCTGCCGCCTGCCCCTCTGCGGCAGCCTGCGCCGCCTCTCTGGCACGCTCCTCCTCCTCCTCCTCCTCATCCAGGGCAACATAGACATGAGCGGCTGCCACCACGGCGGCCAACATCGCTGGATGATCTGAAAACATGACGGCCTGGTGGGGGGGAGGGGAACGACGACATGTCATCATTGCCCATATCCCCTCCTCCCCCCAGCCAGGTGGCATGGACCGCATGGGTCCAACTGTTGGAGGCTGGCACCTGGCCAGGTGGACCAACTCACTTGCCCTCCCATCACCCTCCTCGGCACGGACCCCCCCCCACCTCCACCCCGGCACGGACCCCCCCCCAACCTCCACCCCAGCACGGACACCCCCAACCTCCACCCCGGCACGGACCCCCTCCCCAACCTCCACCCCAGCACGGACCCCCTCCCCAACCACCACCCCAGCACGGAGCCCCTCCCCAACCTCCACCCCAGCACGGACCCCCCCCAACCCCCAACCCCCTCCCCAGCACGGACCCCCCCCCCCCAACCCCCAACCTCCACCCCGGCACGGACTCCCCCCAACCCCCAACCTCCACCCCGGCACGGACCCCCTCCCCAACCTCCACCCCGGCACGGACCCCCCCCCCAACCTCCACCCCAGCACGGACCCCCCCCAACCCCCAACCTCCACCCCAGCATGGACCCCCCCCAACCCCCAACCTCCACCCCAGAATGGACCCCCCCCAACCCCCAACCTCCACCCCGGCACGGACCCCCTCCCCAACCTCCACCCCAGAACGGACCCCCTCCCCAACCTCCACCCCAGCACGGACCCCCCCAACCCCCAACCTCCACCCCGGCACGGACCCCCTCCCCAACCTCCACCCCAGCACGGACCCCCTCCCCAACCTCCACCCCAGCACGGACCCCCCCAACCCCCAACCTCCACCCCGGCACGGACCCCCTCCCCAACCTCCACCCCGGCGCGGACCCCCTCCCCAACCTCCACCCCAGCACGGACCCCCTCCCCAACCACCACCCCAGCACGGACCCCCCCCCCCAACCTCCACCCCAGCACGGACCCCCTCCCCAACCTCCACCCCAGCACGGACCCCCCCCAACCTCCACCCCGGCACGGACCCCCTCCCCAACCTCCACCCCAGCACGGACCCCCTCCCCAACCTCCACCCCAGCACGGACCCCCCCCAACCCCCAACCTCCACCCCGGCACGGACCCCCTCCCGGCACTCCCCCGGAGCCCAGCCTACTCTAACCACCCCCCCCCCCGCCACACAAACACACACACAAGCCGAGACACACCTCTCCTCACGCAATCAGTCTGCGGCCACGCCAATTCCTGCCCAGAGCCAACCCCCCAGGCAGTCACTCACCTCCACACTGGTCGGCGTGAACCTGGAGCACAGGGTCACGCCGATGAAAAGGAGGTTTGATTCACGTCGACGGGAACGGTCATCACGTCGACGGGACTTCGGCCCATCCGGAAGGGAGAATATCGGCAGGCCGAAAATCGGCTGCCTTGCGCAGACCCGTGACATTCTCCGCGGCAGCGGCGCCATTAACGCCCCGCCGACTTTTCTCCCTTCGGAGACTTCGGCGGGGGCGGGGGCGGGATTCACGGCGGCCAACGGGCATTCTCCGACCCTCTGGGGGGTCGGAGAATGACGCCCAAGGTCTGGAGACTTTATTCCATTATATGGATAAGATTTATAAGAAAGATGACTTGTTAAGTGCGTATGAAGCATGGTCGGATTTTGATAAGTTCCGGAAAATGGAGGCTATCTCCATGGAAGACTATATAATGGAATTTGGCAGACTATATAAAAGGCTGCAGATACACAACCTGGAATTTCCACAGTCTGTGTTGGCCTTTAAATTACTTGACTGTGCTAGAGAGAGCAACATGGGTAGGCTCCTGGTTTTGACAGGTGTTCAGTTTACTGATAAGGATACCTTATTCGAACAGATGACAAAAGCTTTACAAAAGTTTCTGGGGAAACATTCGATTCCGATGGCTCTGATGACCCAAATAGGTCAGCATGTATTAAGGCAGAATATGGAACATAGACTACTAACAGGATGGTGAAATTGTACGGCTACGAACAGGGCTCAAGACTACAAGAAGGAGACCAAGACAAGGAAATTATGAAGACAGAAACCCAGTTAGAACATATAATAGGAAGATGAACCCCAGAAATGCACGGGGCATGATAAATCGATGTTTTTGATGTGACTCTCAATATCATTATGCTTTCAACTGTCCAACTCGTTATGATAGAGTGTTTGAAGCGACACATGACACGGAAGAGTCAGAAGAGGAAAAAGATAATGACCAGGAAGAAGGCATTGTCCTATTGACAAGCAGTTTTACGCCGGGAATGAGGGTGTTGGTTGCAGAATCAACTGTGCTGTATTGGACAGTGGCTGCACATCTACTATGTGTGGAATTGACTGGTTAAAATGTTACCTGGACTCTTTGAATGCTTAAAATCGTAACAAGGTTAAGGAATTTGAAAGTTCCACAAGTTTCAGGTTTGGAGATGATAATACTCTGAAGTCGCTGAAAAGAGCGGTGATCCCTTGCAATATTGCTGGAGTGAACCATTTCATTAGAACAGATGTTGTATCAAGTGAGATACCTTTGCTTCTGAGCAGACCGTCAATGAAGAAAGCACACATGAAACTGGATATGGAACAGGATAAGGCAACAGTTTTTGTAAAGACGGTGGGCTTACAATTTACACAGTCGGGACACTATTGTATTCCATTACTGACAAATAATATTTCAAGTAGAGTGGTTAAGGATGTGTTAATGGCAGTTGAAAAGGGGACTTTAACTGATAAAAAGTTTGTGGTATTAAAACTGCATAGGCAATTTGCACATCCGTCTCCTCGGAGGCTAAAAAATGTATTAAAGGATGCAGGGGTAAGGGATGACGGCTATACTAAACTGATAGAACAGGTTAGTGACCGCTGTGAAGTTTGTAGGAAGTGCAGAAGGACACGAGCACGACCGATAGTAACCCTACCTTTGGCCAGGGATTTTAACGACATTGTGGCCTTGGACCTTAAGATCTGGGATAAAGCAAATAACATATTTATTTTGCATTTTGTAGATTTAGCAACCAGAATTAGTCAATCAGTGATTGTACGAAGTACAGAAAAGAGAATAATTCTGGATCAAATCGTGGAAAAATGGATAGGGACAGGAATGGGTCCACCGGCAAAATTCCTTCAGGACAATGGGGGAGAATTTGTTAATGATGAGTTTAGGGATATGTGTGAAAACATGAATATCAGAGTTATGAATACAGCTGCAGAAAGCCCATTTAGTAATGGTGTCTGTGAAAGAAATCATGCTGTCACCGATGACATGCTTCACAAAATTTTGGCAGATCGACCAAATTGCAGACTAAATTCAGCTTTAGCATGGGCAGCACATGCAAAGCATTCATTGCAGATGGTTGGGGGCTATAGTCCTTATCAATTAGTGTTTGGTAGAAATCCTAAAATTCCGTCCATTTTGGATGACCAGCCTCCAGCTTGGGAGGGGACTACAATTAGCTCTGGTTTTGCTGAACATTTAAATGCATTACATAGCAGTAGAAAAGCTTTTTTGGAAGCAAACGTTTCTGAAAGATTTCGCTGAGCTTTAAGACATAACGTGCGGCCATCAGATGCTGTTTTTCAGCAAGGAGGCATGGTATACTATAAGAGAGACAATTCTAATGAATGGAAAGGCTCAGGGAAGATCATAGGCATAGATGGCAAAACAATTATTTTGCAACATGGTAATCAAACAGTTAGGGTACATTCATCAATGATAATGGGTACAGATTACAAATTTTCAAATTTAGACAGAGCAGACAGACATGACGAGGAACCAGAGTCATCTGGTATGCATGTGTTACAGAACTATGAGGACCAATTAACTGATATAGACAGGGTTTCTGTGGAGGAACACAACACTTCTGATGAATTAGAACAGGCCATTTTTCCAAAAGGGCAACTGCCAAAAGTTGGTATAAAAGTGACATACTTGCCTGAAGGGTCTAGTCAATGGAAGGATGCAACTGTTATTAGTAGAGCAGGGAAGGCCACTGGAAAGTATAAACATTGGTTGAATGTACAGCATTCAGGGGAAGGAGTCAAGACAATGGATTGGGAAAACGAAGTTCAAAAATGGAGGGCACAGAAACGCAGTGCCAATTCAGATAGTACATCGGATAGTGAACAGGTCCGCAGGAAAAGGTCGAGAACTATTGAAAGGACATCCCACAGCAGAAGGGAAAGATCAAGCAGTAGCAGCACAGAACGAGATACCAGGCGGGAGAGGGGACGTAGTTTATCAAGATCTCGGAACATGAGTAAGACTACGAATACTAATAGGAGTAGAAGCCCACATGCATGTGAGATTTTGGTGGCTTCAAATAAATTAGATGAAAAAGTTATCAAAGAAGCTAAACAGCAAGAATTGCATAGTTGGAGTGAATTTGGGGTATACATGGAAGTACCGGATGGGGGACAAAGAGCTCTATCCCACAGATGGATTTGCACGGAAAAGGTTCTTCCGGATGGAACTTATAAGGCAAAGGCCAGGCTTGTGGCAAGGGGATTTGAAGAAAACTTAGAAGATCAGGATTTAAAGGTAGATTCACCTACAGCAGGAAAGGTTATTTTAAAGATCTTCTTGGCTCTATTAGCCACAAAGGCATGAGAATGCAAATCTATAGATATAAAAGCTGCCTTTTTGCAGGGGCATCAGCTCCAGAGAGATATTTTTCTCCGTCCTCCTAAAGAAGCAGCTAACACAGAAGGGGTACTCTGGAAGTTGAACAAATGTGCATATGGATTAAATGATGCGTCTAGAGTCTGGTATTTTTCGGTAAGGTCAGTTTTGTTAAAGTTAGGCTGTTGCCAGTTGAAAGCAGTTCCTGCAATGTTTTACTGGCACTAAAAAGGAAATCTTTCTGGTATTTTTATGATGCATGTTGATGATTTTTTGTGGGGTGGGACTAGTGATTTTGAAGCTATTGTAATCTCTGGTTTGAGGAAAGAATTCAGGGTTGGAAGTCAGGCTTCCGGTGCATTAATGAAGACATAGCCAACACAGTGCTCAACTGCCCCACTTGTCAGCGCTTCCAGCCGGCCCAACCACGTGAGACCCTGCAGCCCCATGAGTTGGTCACGTCACCTTGGACTAAGGTGGGCATCGACCTGTTCCATGCACTGGGTAGAGACTACTTTTCAAATTACCCGGAGGTGATACGGTTGCACGATATCACATCGTCTGCAGTCATCCGTGCATGTCAGGCCACCTTTGCTCGACACGGCATCCCACTCACGGTTATGTCGGACAATGGCCCCTGCTTCGCAAGCCAGGAATGGTCCAACTTTGCCAGGTGGTACAATTTTGCCCATGTGACATCCAGTCCCCTGTACCCCCAATCCAACGGCAAAGCGGAGAAGGAAGTCCATAGAGTCAAACGGCTCCTCTGCAAGGCTGCCGATGCTGGGTCCGATTTCTACCTCGCCTTGCTGGCCTATCGCACCACCCCACTGTCCACTGGTCTGTCGCCAGCCCAAGTGCTCATGGGTCGTATCCTGAGGACGACGGTGCCGTCCATTCATGTCCCAGACCTCGACCACGTTCCGGTCCTTCGCCGGATGCATCTGTCTCGTGCACAGCACAAGGCGGCTCATGACTCCCGTGCAGCTGATCTCCCTGCCCTGGCTCCAGATGACAACGTCCGCATCCATCTTCCGGATGGTGGCTGGTTCTCAACCGCTGTTGTCCTTCGGCAGGTGGCCCCCCGCTCGTGACATTCACATGTGCTGAGTGCACCGACTGGTTAATACAATGCAAAGGTCTTTAGTTAAAGCTAGTATCGTGTTAACCCTCAGTGAGAGTATGTTAAACTGTTAATGACTCAATAAAATAGTGTTGCACTATTTCAAGTGTTGGTGACCTGTATGTGTTCCACAGATCCAGAGCGCCCAACACAACAGGGAGAGGGGGATGCGTGAAGTTGGGTGCCCGCCCCTGGCCCGGTGGGTAGGGAGGTGGGTGTTTCAGTGCCCACGGGTCTGCTATACCACCCTCTGGATTGTGTGTTTCCATTCCGGGGACCCCAGCCCCTGTCGGTCTGCCCCATAAATACCCAAAACTCCCACTGATCGCGGCTGAAGGCTATTGTTAATAGGGAATTGGCAATCGTAGTTAAGTGAGCACTTCACACATTCCAAGTGGATAGGCATGTGTGCCATGTGGGAGTTATTGCCTAGCATCCCAATCAGACCATGATACCCGGACACTATGCCTGCACACTGTGCCTGGAGGCAACACCACAGATACAGCGGCGAACATCAGAACACCCAGGGGTTGGGCCCCAGCACCGGGGACATTTCCAGGACCACAGGATGGGTGTGTGCACTAGGAAGGGGTCCAACGCCCGGTCCAAGTAATGTTACGTGCGGGTGTCTGGGGTACAGCGTGTGGGGTCTGATGAGCAGGAGCTCCCGCCGTAGCTGGGGGTGCATGGGTAGGGTGTGTCGGATGGCAGGCGGTGTGGGGTACGGGGGGGGGAGCAATGGGGGAATGGGGGCTCCTGGGGTGGAAGATACCACAGGTTGTCAGTCTCACACCGTCTCCAATTCCGTACAGATATTACACAGAATGGATCCCATAGAAGCTGCCCTCATGGTGCTGCTGGCAGGCCAGCTGGCCAGACGCCGGAGGCGGCGGCAGCAGCATCGTCGACAGAGGTTTAAGGCAGTATCCCATGTGCAGGGCACCGCCCTATGCCCTGAGGACCTACCACTGATCAGGCCAGGGAGGAACCGAGAGAGGGTGGCCGGCGACAGCCCAAGGTGTACAGGCACTGCTGGTCTTTCGAACAGATAATGGACGGCATGTGCCACAGGAGGCTCCGCCTCAACAAGGCGATGGTGTGGCACCTGTGCCATGTCTTTGCAGACTTGGCACCACATGGAGGAGGAGGATATCTGCTCCCAGTAGCCGTCAAGGACACCACAGACCTGGGGCTGGATTCGCCGCTCTCCGAAGCTGGAATCGCGTTCGGTGATGGGGTGGAGAATCCGTTTTGGTGCCAAAATCGGGAGCGGCGCCGGCGTTCTCCACCCCTGAAAATCGGCGTACTCATGGAGTATGTCGTGCCGAGTATCCACCGCCTCAGGCAATGCTCGTTGCCGACCAGCTGAATTCCCGACACCGTGGCTTATGTGTGTTCACCCCTCAGTCCGGGGCCGCCACAGTCAGGGAAGGGCCGATCGGCGGGCAGGGGGGTCTTCATTCGGGGCTGGGGGCAATGTGAGCTGGTGCTCCGGGAGGCGCGCGAGTGGCCGATGCGGGGCACTACTTTGCCGGTCCAGGTCCACGGGCTGACTCCGCCATGGAGCACGGCACGGCCGCTGCATGCCGCCGCCGTGCGCATGCGTGGCCTCTGACCCAGAAGTGCTGGGGCCGTATCAGCAACTAGAGCTGCAAGCTCTACGATGACTGCCTGCTAACCCCCAGCAAAACGGTGAATCTGTGGCTTTCTGATGCCAGTTGTCCTGGCGTAAAAGACCACGGTTTTCACAACGGCGTAGGGACATAGTCCCAAAAACGGAGAATCCAGCCCATGAACTTTTACACCTCAGGATCATTCCAGGGCTGGAGCAGGGATTTGTGTGGCATCTCACAAGCTACAGCCCACAAGTGCATCCCTGAGGTCATGGACACCCTGTTTACCCGGGCATAAACTTTGACAAGGACCAGGCCCAACAAGATGCCTGGGCAGCAGGTTCTACGCCATCGCCGTGATGCTCCAGATCCAGGGGCTAATAGATAGCACGCATGTCACCTTGCAGTCACCAGGCCGTCTCGGAGTGCTTTACAGCAACAGGAAGGGGTTCCACTCCCTCAACATCCAGTTTGTGTGCAAACACCACATGAAGATCGTGCCCATTTCCCAGGGAGTATGTATGACTGCTACGTCCTGGGGTAGTCAGACATCCCCAGCCTCTTCGAGGACCACCGAGGATGGTCTGTTGGCTCTTGGGGAAGAAGGGGTACCCACTGAGGACCTGGCTAATGACGCCAGTACACTGACCGGTCCAATGCAGGGACCCAAAACAATGCGGCCCATGTAGCCACCTGGTCTGTCATTGAGCGGTTCATTGGACTGTTCAAAATAAGATTCTTGTGGTGATGTGCATCAATGTAAATGCATGTCAGCTAGCTAAACACTAGAGGGAGCACCAGAAACATCACACACACACACACTCAACCAATAGATCAGTTAGATAGGACGCGACCAATGGACATTCACGATACACTCAGAGGTGACACCACCACAGGAGGGCATTACACCAACCCATATATAAAGGACACCACACACATGATCTGCCTCTTTCCAGAGGAGACAGTCAGTGAGTAGAGACACAGGGTTGATTCAATATTACACCCACCAACAGTTGATTGCAGCAACTGGTTAGTCAGTCTGGGTAGCTATAGTAGGATTAGCAGTAGTGTCGAACCCGAGTAATAGAAGTGTAAATAGTTTAATAAATGTGTTGAAGTTATCTCCACGTCTGAACCTTCCTTTGTCAAGTGCACCACAAGGAAGCCGCTTATGCTACACCTAGAGCATAACAAATCAATTCTGTTACCTCGATCACTCTGGTGGTGCACTGCAGTACACCCCCTGGAGGATCGCCCACTTTGTGATGGTCCGCTGTGCCCTCCACAACCTAGCACTGCAGCAGGCGACGTGCTGGAGATGGAAGGGGAGCAACTTGTGGCCACCTCTGAGGAGGAAGAGGGTGAGGACGCACCATGATGCACTATCAATTACGACGAGGCGAGAGTAGAGTGTAATCGAGGCTTTATTACGTAGAGATGTGTAGCCTGCCGCAGCTACTGCCGAAATGGCTGCAGCTCGGAGAGCCCACACATTTATACTCCGCCTACTGGGCGGAGCCAACAGGCAGGATCTACCCCCATACCTGTAGTACAGGAGCCTTACAGTAATACCCCTCGTATGCGGTATATACAATACAACAGTGGTGACTGCCACATTCACCCCCTGTTAAAAAAGAGTCCTACAGGGGTGGTGGAAAACTATTTACATTCAGGTGTTTAACATTTTAAGGAAAAGTTTACAAATTCAGACGATCGGGCACCTTGATCCGTCGTTGCGAGCGCCACAGTTCTGGTGCCGATTTTGGCGTCGGTTCGATCGTCGGTGACTCCGGGAGCATGTCGACCTCATCTTCATCCCCGGGTGGGACCAAGGGGAGGACGGATCGTCCTGGAGCGGGGGCTGTGGTGGGGTGCGCTGGGGGGAGGGAAGGTGGTGCCGGAGCAGAGGGGGGGGTTGTGTGGGGACCCAGCTGGTGCCAGGTCCCTGAGGGAGTCTGTGTCTTGGCGGCCATCGGGGTACGCTACGTAGGCATACTGCGGGTTCGCGTGAAGTAGCTGTACCCTCTCAACCAATGGGTCCGCCTTGTGTAGCCGAACGTGCTTGCAGAGGAGGGCGGGTCCTGGAGCTGCCAGCCACGTTGGGAGCGAAACCCCGGAGGTGGACTTCCTGGGGAAGCCAAAGAGACGTCCATGGGGAGTTTCGTTAGTCGCCATGCACAGGAGCGACCGAATGGAGTGAAGCGCGTCGGGGAGGACCTCCTGCCAGCGGGAGGCTGAGAGATTTCTGGACCGTAGGGCCAGCTGGATGGCCTTCCAGACCGTCCCATTCTCCCGCTCCACCTGCCCGTTTCCCCGGGTGCTGTAGCTGGTCGTCCTGCTCGAGGCAATGCCCCTGTTGAGCAGGTACTGGCGCGGCTCATCGCTCATAAATGAGGATCCCCAGTCGCTGTGGATGTAGGCGGGGAAACCGAACAGAGCGAAGCTGGTGTTGAGGACTTTGATGACGGTGGCAGACGTCATATCAGGGCATGGGATCGCGAAGGGGAATCTGGAATATTCGTTGACCACATTAGAAAGTACGTGTTTCGGTTGGTGGAGGGGAGGGGCCCTTTGAAGTCCATGCTGAGGCGTTCAAAGGGGCGGGAGGCCTTCACCAGGTGCGCTCGGTCTGGCCGGTAGAAGTGCGGTTTACACTCCGCGCAGACCTGGCAGCCTCTGGTGATAGCTCTGACTTCCTCGATGGAGTCGGGCAGATTGCGGGCCTTAATGAGGTGATAAAAGCGGGTGACCCCTGGGTGACAGAGATCGTCGTGCAGGGTCCAGAGTCGGTCCACTTGTGTGCTGGCAGAGGTACCTCGGGATAGGGCATCGGGGGGCTAGTTGAGCTTACTGGGGCGATACAAAATCTTGTCAATGTAGGTGGAGAGCTCGATCCTCCATCTGAAGATCTTATCATTTTTGATCTTACCCCGCTGTGTGTTGTTGAACATGAAGGCAACCGACCATTGGTCAGTGAGGAGAGTGAATCTCCTGCCGGCCCGGTAATGCCCCTGATGCCGCACAGCTTCAATGATAGCTTGGGCCTCCTTTTCGATGGAGGAGTGCCGAATTTCAGAGGCATGGAGGGTGCGGGAAAAGAATGCCACGGACCTGCTTGCCTGGTTGAGGGTGGCGGCTAGAGCGATGTCTGATGCATCGCTCTCGACTTGGTCTCGTCGACCGCGTGCATTGCGGCTTTGGCGATGTCGGCCTTGATACGGTTGAAGGCCTGGTGAGCCTCGGCCGTCAGGGGGAAAACGGTGGATTGAATGAGTGGGCGGGCCTTGTCCGCATAGGGACCCACTAGGCGTAGTACGAGAAGAAGCCCAGGCATCATTTGAGTGCCTTGGGGCAGTGGGGAAGGGGTGTTCCATGAAGGGGCGCATGTGATCGGGGTCGGGCCCTAGCACTCCGTTCTGGACCACATAGCCAAGAATGGCTAATCGGTTCGTGCTGAACACGCACTTCTTGTTGTAGGTTAGGTTGAGGAGTTTAGCGGTGTGGAGTTTGGAAAGGTTGGCGTCCTGGTCCTGCTGGTCGTGGCCACAGATGGTGACGTTATCCAGGTATGGGAAGGTGGCCCACAGTCCGTACCGGTCAACCATTCGGTCCATCTTCCATTGGAAGACCGAGACCCTGTTAGTGACGCCAAAGGGAACCCTAAGGAAGTGGTAAAGGCGGCCGTCCGCTTCAAATGCGGTCCGCCTTGTGAATTGGGAGCTGGTGGTAGGCAGATTTCAGGTCCACTGTCGAGAAGACCCGGTACTGTGCAATCTGATTCACCATATCAGATATGCGTGGGAGGGGGTACACGTCGAGCTGTGTGTACCGACTGATGGTCTGACTAGTCAATGACCATCCTGTTTTTCTCCCCAGTTTTCACAACTACTACTTGGGCTCTCCAGGGGCTGTTGCTGGCCTCGATAATACCTTCCCGTAGCAGCTGCTGGACCTCAGACCTGATGAAGGTCCTGTCCTGGGCGCTGTACCATCTGCTCCTGATGGCGACGGGTTTGCAATCCGGGGTGAGGTTTGCAAACAGAGAAGGCAGGTCGACCTTAAGGGTCGTGAGACCGCAGACAGTAAGGGGTGGTAGGGGCCCGCCAAATTTCAGGGTTAGGCTCTGGAGGTTGCACTTGAAGCAAGGCAGCGCAGAGGTCGGGGAGGCCGTAGAGCCGGAAGTCGCTGAACTCTACGCCCTGGATGGTGAGGGTGGCAGTGCAGTAGCCCGGGAGGCCAGGGAGATTTTCTGGTTAATGGGGTGTACCGTGAGGGAGCAGCGCCTTACCGTATGGATGAAGCTCTCAGTGCTCCCGGAGTCCAGAAGGCAGGAGATCTTGTGCCCGTCGACCTTCACTGTCGTCGCGCGGCCGCGAGGTAGTGTGGTCGGGACTGGTCGATCATGATGGAGGCGAGACGCGGCTAGTCGGCGGCAGTTGCAGGCGATGGGCGGCCCGATGGGGTGGCCAACGAGCAGGGGTCCTGAGGCGGGGAATATGGCGCCGCCCACGGGCCACACGTGTCCTGAGGCAGGCAAGATGGCAGTGCCCACGGGCCGCAAGTGTTGTGAGGCGAACAAGATGGCAGCGCCCACGGGCCGCACGTGTTGTGAGGCGAGCAAGATGGCGGCGCCCACGGGCCGCACGTGGTCTGAGGCGAGCAAGATGGCGGCGCCCACGGGCCGCACGTGGTCTGAGGCGAGGAAGGTGGCGGCGCCCACGGGCCGCACTTGGTGGGTGCAGGGACAATGCAGCGATCGAGCGGGCCTGGCACACAGCAGCGAAATGTCCTTTCTTCCCGCAGGCCTTGCAGAGCGCGCCCCGCGCCGGGCAGCGCTGCCGGGGGTGTTTTGTCCGTCCCCAGAAGTAGAACTTGGGTCCCCCAGGGTTGGTCGGCTGCCGCGCGGCGCAGGCCTGGGGTTGGCTGGGGGCGGTCGCTGATGGGGTCCACGATGGGGTGTTCGCTGGCGGGGTCCACGATGCCCAGGAGAGCTGGGCCGTGCGGTCGGGGGAATACGCCTGTACATTGCGTGAGCAAGATCGCTAGTTTCTAGGTCACCGGGAGGTCGAGGTAGCCCCTTCTAAGTGGCGCTGGCGGATGTAGGCCGACCCTATGCCCGTAATGAACGCATCCCTAACTAGCAGGTCAGGATGTTCAATGGCCGAAATGGCCTGGCAATCGCAGTCTCTCACCAGGGAGTGCAGGACACACCAGAAATCTTCCACAGACTCACCGGGGAGTTGATGCCGCATGGACAGGAGGTGCCTGGCGTAGCTTTTGTTGGTCTGCTGAGTGTCGTTCTCCTTCAGTAGCGCCATGGCCTCAGCGTAGGTCGGCGTGTCCCGGATGAGGGGAAAGATCTCGGAGCTCAGCCGCGTGTAAAGGATCTGGAGCTTCTGTGCCTCTGAGGGTGGTCCTGTCGCACATTCGATGTAGGCTTCAAAGCAAGCTAGCCAATGTGCGAAGGCCGACTTGCCATTGTCTGCTTGAGGGTGCAGCTGCAGGAGATCAGCTTGATGCGGAGATCCATCGCTGTAAAATCTGTGTAATAAATTGATGCACTATCAATTACGATGAGATGAGAGTAAAGAATAATCGAGGCTTTATTACGCAGCGATGTGGAGCCTCCCGCAGCTGCTGCCGAAATGGCTGCAGCTCGGAGAGCCCACACATTTATACTCCGCCTACTGGGCGGAGCCAGCAGGCAGGGATCGACCCCCGTACCTGTAGTACAGGGGCCTTACCGTAACACCCCTCGTATGCGGTATATACAATACAACAGTGGTGACCACCACATACCAGACCAGGAGGGCTGCAGGATGACCCTGGGGAGGACCCATAGGACCAGCTGGAGGATGGAGGACAGGCGGCAGCCTCGTTGCCCACTTCACATCGGATGTGGCCTCATCCGTCATTAACCCCTTTCCCCCTTCCCCCTCCCCTCCCATCCCTCATCCTTTCCCCACGCCCTTTCCCTCCCCCCTCCATTCCCCCTCATCACATTCCCCTGCCCCCTTCCCACCCCCCACCATCCCACAGTCTGTGTAACATCACTCCAGGGTGCTGGGACTGTGTCGGCACTGTCAGCGGGTCACTATTGAGGGCAGGAGGATGATGATAAACCGCAGAGAGCTGATTGCTGGTGTTCCTCAATCTATGCCAACGTCTGATCTCTGCCTGTCTGGTGAATGTTCTCTCACACCCATTGCCCGCACATGGTGTGCGTTAGCAGTGGGGGGAAGAGGCATCCAGCTCCTCCATACCTGGGCATATGGGACAGGAGATTGGTGCTCAACCTGTATTACAGAAAAAAGTGCCAGAGGTGTCATATTTCTCAAGTGCAGCATTTTTAATGCTTTACATATGTGTCCCCAAATTCCCCAATCCCCCAATGGTGCTGCCCCTCCTTCCTCACCCCTCCCAACCCCTCACCCCACCTCTAGCCCCTGCCAAGGCACCCTGCCCCCTTTTCCCAAAAACGCCCGTGCCCTCCCAGTGATCCTCGACCTGCAGAGCCTTCCATGCTCCACCACCGCACCTAGGTGTGTCGCCAGGATGCACATCAGATGTGGAGGCAGCCTGCTGCCTACCATGGCCTTTGATGCCCCTAGCCGGCGTTCTCTGGGGGCCTGGGGCCGAAGGTCCCCAGCCCACTTCCCACCGGCACATGCCCCACCGTGCCACACTCTTCCGGGTGCTGACTTCGAGACGCGCCATTGTCAGGGGGGTGGAACTCGGGGGAGATAGTGGTCGCCATCGCCACTCCATAGGATGGCTCCAGGTTGGCACCTAGTGCGCCCTTCTCCCAGTCAGTGCCCATAGGGCCCTGGGGTTCACCTTGGGATAGTAAAAGTGAAAAAAAAAGAAAATCGCTTATTGTCACAAGTAGTCTTCAAATGAAGTTACTGTGAAAAGCCCCTAGTCGCCATATTCTGGCGCCTGTTCGGGGAGGCTGGTACGGGAATTGAACCGTGCTGCTGGCCTGCCTTGGTCTGCTTTAAAAGCCAGCTCTTTAGCCCTGTGCTAACCAGCTCAGAAGGGCAGCTGCATCGAGCCCCGGCTGCAGCCCTGGTGGCTCCCCAATGTCTGCAGCACAGTTCTAATGCCCTCTGCAATGCTCCTCAGTGACTGGGACCTGCTCTGGAGCATTCCGGCAATGCCCACCTACGACTGAGACAAGCTCCGCAGCACCTCATCGAGGTGCAGCTGGTACTGGATCACAATCCCCAGTGACTGAGGCGTGCTGTCGAGGTGCTCAGCATTGGCCGTCCCTGACGCCTTGGACACCTCCACTCATGCTGCCAATATCGTGGCACCAAGCTCTCCATAGCGAGCGCCATAGCAGTGTTGCCCTCGGTGCCACACATTGCCGGCGCCATATCCTGCACCCATAGCCTCTGGGCCTCCTCCGGTTGGCTATGAACCTGCTGGGATCGCTGTCATCCCCCTCTAAATATCACGGCCGCACCCTAGCATCTGCATCAGCTCCGGGTAAACCTGTTCCAGAGGCTCAGCATCTGCCTGGGACCCGGCTGGGTCCTGAGATCCAGCAGACTTCCGACAGCTGTCTCGCCTGGGCGTTCATGCCTCCACCTGAGGTGCTACTGTGTGGTGCTACCAGAATGTGGCCCAGAAGCCTGTCCCCACCACTGTCGCCCATTGAGGTGTGTGTCTCTGTGCTTGTGGACGGTGGGGTGACAGCCTGTGCCACCAATCACATTGTCTCACATTCCCATGGGAGGCAGGGGAGGGACCACCCCAGATGGACCGGCACCATTGGATGAGAATCCTGCAGGAGAATGGACATTTTTTTAAAAATAATTCTAATTAAGGGGCAATTTAGCGTGGCCAATCCACCTACCCTACACATCTTTGGGTTGTGGGGGTGAGATCCAAGCATACACGGGAGAATGTACAAACTCCAGACGGACAGTGACCCGGGGCCGGGATAGAACCCGGGTCCTCGGTGCCGTGACGCAGCAGTGCTAACCACTGCACAGCCATGCCGCCCTGCGGGTTAATGGACATGTGGTCAGCGGGAGATGGGTCATTCTGTATGGCTCACGCGTGATAGGTCATCTGGGTGTGGCCCGGTGGATTCTCACCTCTGCACCATATGCCAACCTCTACGTCAGTGAGGGATCTGTCCTCGGCCACCCCCGCAACCTCCAGGGCCCATTCCTCATAGGGGGTGAGGACTCTGATGTCCGGCATCCCGCCACCTGTCTGCGCCTCTCCATCTGTTATGGGCCAACTTCTCCTGTGGGGACACAAGAGGGGTCATCGTGAGCTGCATGCGTCGTTCATCGCAGGGTTGGAGAGAAAGCTTTTGGGGGGGCAGGATAGGGCACATGGGGGGATAGGGAGTATGGGGTGATGGGGAGTTTGGGGGGGTGCGAATTGGGGGGTGGCGTGGGCGCCACTGCTGGCCATGGGTGGGTTTGGACACTGAATGGTGCTGGGCAAAGGGAGGGGGATTGGGGGTGGCAGATGGGGCCGATGCCAGGGTGCCAATGCCAACCCACCCATGTGGTCCGGTGGAAGTCTTTGACCTTCTTACAGCACTGGGTTCCAGTCCTCCTGGTGATGTTCCCCGAGCTGACGATCACTGCTGCTTCCACCCAGGCAGTACTGGCTGCCATGTGGCTGACCCTCTCAGATTCTCGGGAGAACAGAGCATCCCATCTGATTTTGACCACGTCCAACAGTCTGGCCAGGTCAGCATCCCCGAATCGTGGGGCTGGTCTCTTCGGTTCCATGGCTGCGAGCTGAGTGGGGTTGGCTGTGCTGGAGTGGTTTAAGTGCTGCTCTCACTTGTTAGCAGGGGTCTGGTGAGCGCGGTCCTGGCAAATCAGCTGGTGGGACAGTCATTCGCGGTGTGAAGCCCCTGGGGTCTCGTTAAGTGGTCCAATTATCACTTTATAGTGGTGACAACCTCGTCAGGCTGAGCAGCTGGAAGCTCACGGCAGTTCCCGTTCGCTACCACACTTCAAAACATTTCCATTAAATCACGCCCATAATCTGTGCTTTTGTAGTTATACTCTCTCCCTGGCCTGATGATTGTTAGTTCAATTCGCACTGCAGGGACCTGAGCACAAAATTTTGATTGACACTCCATGCATCCATGCAGCAATGTTGGAGATGCAGCCTTGTTGATGATGGCACAGCGGTTAGCGCCAGGGACCCAAGTTTAATTCGGACCTTGGGTGACTGTGTGGAGTTTGCACTTTCTCCCCGTGTCTGCGTGGGTTTCCTCCGGGTGCTCCGGTTTCTTCCAACTGTCCAAAGATGGGCAGGTTAGGTGGATTGGCCATGCTAAATTGCCCCTTAATGTCCAAAATGGTTAGGTGGGGTTATAAGTATAGGGCAGGGACCTGGGTCTGGGTGGGGTGCTCCTTCGGAGTGTCGGTGCAAATACAATGGGCTGAATGGCCGCCTGCTGCACTGTAGGGATTCTATCAGGTAAACCATGGAAGTGTCCTACTGCAGTATTTTGCAGCAGAGTAGGGGTGTTTTCTGGACCATTCTGGACATCATGTACTTTCAACCAATATGATTGAAACTGATTATCCAATCAGTATCACATTTCTGGTTGTGGGACCTGATAGTGTACACATTGGTTGCTGTGTTACCTGCATGTCATAAATACATGTCATGGAAAAAACCCTTTATTAGGTGTAGAGTGCATTGATCATAAAAGGAATAATAATTGCAGAAACGCGAAGAACCCATTCAGCCCTTGAGCCTTGTCTGCTATTCAACCAAATCATGACTGATCTGAATCTTAACTCTAATAATCTCTTATTCACGTATATAACAAAACATTAATTAACTTCAGGTTGAAATTTCAAACTAATTCTTCTTTGAAGCTTTTTAGGGTGAGAGCTCTGGATTCCTATTGCCTTTTGAGTCAGCAACTCCACCTGCCCCATCCTATTATCTCATCCAGTATGCCTGCTGGGGACTAATTGTGCCAATTTTCTCCCAATTCAACTCATCTCTCTCAATGCTGAGCCTGTGTGCTTCACCATGGGACAAGCTGTCACAACCCCTCTCTGCATCCATCTCCACAATGTCCATTAAATTGTCAACAAAGCTCTTGCCACCTAGAACATAGAACATAGAACATTACAGCGCAGTACAGGCCCTTCGGCCCTCGATGTTGCACCGACCTGTGAAACCACTCTAAAGCCCATCTACACTATTCCCTTATTGTCCATATGTCTATCCAATGACCATTTGAATGCCCTTAGTGTTGGCGAGTCCACTACTGTTGCAGGCAGGGCATTCCATGCCCTTACTACTCTCTGAGTAAAGAACCTACCTCTGACATCTGTCTTATATCTATCTCCCCTCAATTTAAAGGTATGTCCCCTCGTGCTAGACATCACCATCCGAGGAAAAAGGCTCTCACTGTCCACCCTATCCAATCCTCTGATCATCTTGTATGCCTCAATTAAGTCACCTCTTAACCTTCTTCTCTCTAACGAAAACAGCCTCAAGTCCCTTAGCCTTTCCTCATAAGATCTTCCCTCCATACCAGGCAACATTCTGGTAAATCTCCTCTGCACCCTTTCCAATGCTTCTACATCCTTCCTATAATGCGGCGACCAGAATTGCACGCAATACTCCAAATGCGGCCGCACCAGAGTGTTGTATAGCTGCAACATGACCTCGTGGCTCATAAACTCAATCCCTCTACCAAAGCTAACACACCGTACGCCTTCTTAACAACCCTCTCAACCTGGGTGGCAACTTTCAGGGATCTATGTACATGGACACCGAGATCTCTCTGCTCATCCACACTGCCAAGAATCTTACCATTAGCCCAGTACTCAGTCTTCCTGTTATTCCTTCCAAAATGAATCACCTCACACTTTTCTGCATTAAACTCCACTTGCCACCTCTCAGCCCAGCGCTGCAGCTTATCTATGTCCCTCTGTAACTTGTAACATCCTTCCGCAGGATACACCTATCTTGTATTTGAATGCGTTGACATCACAATCCGGTCGAAACCTTGTTGAGGGTCGCCCAGACCCCGGCAGTGACATTGACATGGCACTTAACACCAGTAACACCTTGGTCTGTGTCCTTCCTCTTTTGGTATTTTCCCCTCTTATGAACTTCCCACTTTTTTCACTCACTCTCTTTCTCACTTAAAATCTCTTCTACCCAACAAAGTACCACAAAAATGTTCTCACCGTGATATTTTCACTGCTTTCCTCCCTCAGCCTCTGTAATGACCGGCTTCTCATTAATGTCCATCTCAATTCATTATGCTCTCTCTCCTCTGATTTCACTTCTTTCCTAAACTTAGAATAATAATATAATAATCTTTATTGTCACAAGTAGGCTTACATTAACACTGTAATGAAGTTACTGTGAAAAGCCCGCAGTTGCCACATTCCGGCGCCTGTTCGAGTACACAGTGGGAGAATTCAGAATGTCCAAATTACCTAAGAAGAGTTAATACCAAGAAGAGTTAATACCAAACACAACTATCCAGGTTGACTCCTCGCTCAGACTCCCCGAAGTTGCAGTGTCACGTGGTGCAGTTCTACTGCTACTTGCTGGTTGGAGGTCTAACATATTAACATACAGAATTGCTTATGCATATCACCACAGAGATGGCACAGACATAAGTGGCCAAAATGGCCTCCTTCGTGCTGTAACAATTCAATGATTCTAGGATTTTGGTACTGAGTCAAAAAAAGAGACAAGTAACTTGGTCAGTCACTGAAGACTACCATCAATGCTGAACCAACCATTCCTGGGTGGCTTGCAGGTATCAAATATTTGTAATTCCATACTTCCGTAGTTTCTATTACTTGACTAACAGTATATTAAATGTATTGCGAAAAGAGTAATAAATATTTTTAATGGCTGAACTGAAGCTTTAGAGTGTGATCTCAATACTTATGTATTTCCTGGGTCAGAACTCTAAAGACTGTTAGCACTAAGAAAATTCTTATAGCCTACAGGTCCCAGAAAGTGGTGGGGACAATTTTGTTGCCTCGAGGTGGCCTCCTGATGGCAGACTGAGAGACAAGCACTCTAGGCGGGCTGAGTCGCCACCCCCTAAGACTGCCTGCATTCAGCCGCCACTCGAGGCCACCCTTTAGAGAGCCTCCCTCTTATCACAGTGTTGAATCCACTTTTAACTTTAACTTGGAAAAATGTGGAGAGTGCCTCCATTTTAAGGTGTTGTTTCCCACACTTACCTGCCATGCCATCCTCCTATTGGCCCTTCAGCTTTGAAAGCCTGCCCACCATTCTTACTTCACTGGATGGTGAATCCGTCCTCTGTGATGCACGATCAATTACAATCAAAGACGAGGTTGTATCATAACTGAAGGCTTTAATCGACTAGAACTGTTCCCCAGCAGCTTCGGTACAGAAAATTAGGGCTGCTGGGACGGCACTGGTTCTTATACCCCACCTGTCAAGGCGGAGCTACATACCAACAGCCAATGATAAACTCCTAGGTTTAACCAATGGTCTTCAGCCTCTTGGGTACTGTAATACCTGATAATACCACATTCACCCCATGTTAAAAAAGAGTCCAGCGGGGGTGGTGGCCAGTGGTTACAATTGCATCTAACATGGTATGATCAGATACGGAGGTACCGTGATACCTCTTTACAGAGTTGTCGAGAATATTTACAAGCGTGGAAGATATATACAGTCAGTGTTCATTTACAGTTACAGTTACAATGAAGCAATCAGTCGGTCGGGTGGCCTGGTCATCCTTCTGGATCGTCTGGGCTTCGGTGGTGATTCTGGTGGGGGTCCGGGCGTCTGCGACTCCGGGAGCGTGGCGTCGGCCTCCATGGCAGCTTCGTTACCCCTAGACAGCGCTGGTGGGGCCAACGGTTGGCCCGAGAGGGGGGCGCCTGTGGGGGCGTCGGTGGGTGGGAGGGGCTAGGCAGGAGTGACGGAGGACTGACCCTCCAGTGAGGTGCTGTGGGGGGTGCGGGGGGGGGGGGGGTAATGGTTCAGGTGCACGTGGGGTTCCGGCGGGCGCCAGGTCCCGAAGGGAGACTGTATCTTGCCGGCCGTCAGGGAACGCCACTTAGGTGTATTGGGGGTTAGCGTGCAGCAGGTGGACCCTCTCGACCAACGGGTCCGACATGTGCGCCCGCATGTGCTAACGAAACAGGATGAGTCCGGGTGTTGCTAGCCAGGTTGGGAGCGAGGTCCCGGAGGAGGACTTCCTGGGGAAGACAAGGAGACGTTCATGAGATGTCTGATTGGTGGTTGTACAGAGCAGAGACCGGATGGCGTGGAGGGCCTCCGGGAGGACTTCTTGCCAGCGGGAGACTGGGAGATACCTGGACCGTAGGGCCAGTAGAACGGTCTTCCAGACCGTTCCGTTCTCCCTCTGTACCTGCCCGTTTCCCCGGGGGTTGTAACTGGTCGTCCGGCTTGAGGCAATGCCTCTGTTGAGCAGGAATTGATGCAGTTCGTCGCTCATAAAGGAGGACCCCCTATCACTGTGTATGTACGCGGGGAACCTGAACAGTGTAAAGATACCCTAGACGGCCTTGATGACGGTGTTTGCGGTCATGTTGGGGCAGGGGATGTCGAATGGGAACCGGGAGTACTCGTCAATCACGTTCAGGAAATATATGTTGCGGTCGGTAGAGGGGAGGGGGCCTTTGAAGTCCATGCTGAGGTGTTCAAAGGGACGGGAAGCCTTTATCAGGTGCGCCTCTCTGGCTGGTAGAAGTGCGGTTTGCACTCCGCGCAGATTTGGCAGTCCGCGCAGATTTGGCAGTCCCTGGTGACTGTCCTGACCTCCTCGATGGAGTAGGGCAGGTTGCGGGTCTTAATGAAGTGGAAAAAACGAGTGCCCCCGGGTGGCAGAGGTCCTCGTGGAGGGCTCGGAGGCGGTCCACTTGTGCGGTGGCACATGTGCCGCGAGACAGGGCATCGGGAGGCTCGTTTAGCTTCCCAGGACGGTACAAGATCTCGTAGTTGTAGGTAGAGAGTTCTATCCTCCACCGTAAGATCTTGTCGTTTTTTATCTTGCCCCGTTGTGCATTATCGAACATGAAAGCAACCGACCGTTGGTCCGTGAGGAGAGTGAATCTCCTGCCGGCCAGGTAATGCCTCCAATGTTGCACAGCTTCTACTATGGCTTGTGCCTCTTTCTCGACTGAGGAATGGCGAATTTCCGAAGCATGGAGGGTACGGGAGAAGAAGGCCACGGGTCTGCCCGCTTGGTTGAGGGTGGCGGGCAGAGCTACGTCGGACGCATCGCTCTCAACCTGGAAGGGGAGGGACTCGTCGATGGCACGCATCGTGGCGTTTGCAAAGTCTGCTTTGATGCGGCAGAAGGCCTGGCGGGCCTCCGTCGACAGGGGGAAGGTTGTGGACCGGATTAGGGGTCGAGCTTTGTCTGCGTAGTTAGGGACCCACTGGGCGTAACAACTGAAAAACCCGAGGCAGCGTTTCAGTGCCTTGGGGCAGTGAGGGAGGGGGAATTCCATCAGGGGGCGCATGCGTTCAGGGTCGAGGTCTGTAAATCATGACTGATCTGAATCTTAACTCTAATAATCTCTTATTCACGTATATAACAAAACATTAATTAACTTCAGGTTGAAATTTCAAACTAATTCTTCTTTGAGCAGTGCGGGTTGTGATCGGGCAGCATGTAGTCGGTCCTGCTGGGGGCCTGGGGCCCCATCCAAGATGGCGTCTCACATGGAAAGCAACATGGTGGTCGGGGATGGACAAAATGGCGGCGTGGATGGACAAAATGTTGGCGCCCATCCGTCCAGCGTGGTGTCCGAGGGGCAAGATGGCCGCGCCCGTGGGTCGCACGTGGCCCTAGGATAGGGGGGCGGCGGTGAGTGCTGGCCACCTGGGGCCCGAAGGGGAGGTTGCCGCGGCGGTCCGGAGTCGCTGGAGACCGCCATGGTTTGTGCCTGGTAGACCCCCACAAAATGGCCCTTCTTGCCGCACCCTTTGCAGGTGGAGGCGCGGGCCGGGCAGCGCGGGGGGGGATGCTTCGCCTGCCCACAGAAGAAACAGCGGGGCCCGATGGAGTTAGCAGGCCGTCTTACAGCGCAGGTCTGTGGGGCTGCCACTGCGGGATGCTACGCAGCCCAGGGGGCCGCCGCTAGGTCATAGAAGGCAGAGAGTAGCAATGGAAGGATGCTTTTCTAATTGGAGGGCTGTGACCAGTGGTGTTCCGCAGGCATCAGTGCTGGGACCTTTGCTGTTTGTAGTATATATAAATGATTTGGAGGAAAATGTAACTGGTCTGATTAGTAAGTTTGCAGACGACACAAAGTTTGGTGGAACTGCGGATAGCGATGACGACTGTCAGAGGATACAGCAGGATTTAGATTGTTTGGAGACTTGGGCGGAGAGATGGCAGATGGAGTTTAATCCGGACAAATGTGAGGTAACGCATTTTGGCAGGTCTAATGCAGGTAGTGAATATACAGTGAATGGTAGAACCCTCAAGAGTATTGAAAGTCAGAGAGATCTAGGAGTACCGGTCCACAGGTCACTGAAAGGGGCAACACAGGTGGAGAAGGTAGTCAAGAAGGCATACGGCATGCTTGCCTTCATTGGCCGGGGCATTGAGTATAAGAATTGGCAAGTCATGTTGCAGCTGTACAGAACCTTAGTTAGGCCACACTTGGAGTATAGTGTTCAATTCTGGTCGCCACACAGAAGGATGTGGAGGCTTTAGAGAGGGTGCAGAAGAGATTTACCAGAATGTTGCCTGGTATGGAGGGCATTAGCTATGAGGAGCAGTTTAATAAGCTTGGTTTGTTCTCACTGGAACGATGGAGGTTGAGGGGCGACCTGATAGAGGTCTACAAAATTATGAGGGGCATAGACTGAGTGGATAGTCAGAGGCTTTTCCCCAGGTAGAGGGATCAATTACTAGGGGGCATAGGTTTAAGGTGAGAGGGGCAAGGTTTAGAGTAGATTTCCGAGGCAAGTTTTTTACACCGAGGGTAGTGGGTGCCTGGAACTCGCTACCGGAGGAGGTGGTGGAAGCAGGGACGATAGTGACATTTAAGGGGCATCTTGACAAATACATGAATAGGATGGGAATAGAGGGTTACAGACCCAGGAAGTGTAGAAGATTGTAGTTTAGTTGGGCAGCGTGGTCGGCACGGGCTTGGAGGGCCGAAGGGCCTGTTCCTGTGCTGTACATTTCTTTGTTCTTTGAGACGAGTTAGGAACCTCATAGTTATTTAGCTTCTTAACTTCAGCAATGGAAGCCAGAACTTCCAAAAACACAGCGACTACATACAAACGTTTGGTTGACACAGCAAGTGTGTCTTTACATCTACTTTCTGGATGCAGAGGGTCTGTCAGAGTAACTTTTGAAATCGGGTAATCTATCTTCACAATGTGGCCTTTTTCCCACCCGTCCTCTGACACCGAGACCTCAAATTCAATCTGACCTCTTTCCCTCCCACGCCCAGACCACGGATCCCTTCAAAGAGCCACAAATGCACCTCTAACCCTGAGACCTCCGGTTCCCCCGCAGACCCCCCTCCCCCAGTGAGGCTTTTGACCCCTGGCTGCCGCCCTCCCCCCACCCCTCATTATAACCGCCACAAAACCCACCCGGAGAACCCAATCGATTTCCCTGTGAGACTCGTGGAATCCAAGCTCACCCGCTGAGGGACGGAGGCCCAACAGTGGGGCTCGTTAATTCCCAGAGATTAAAAAAAAGCCGGCCCAAGAGGGAGCTGGCACCTTGGGATGGTCCCGTCTGGGACTTGGAGTGTTGCTTTATTGCTGTATTTCCGAGGAAATAAACTTTGTTTTCCGGGGCTCCTCATTGACTACAATACCCACCATGCCCACTAGGTGTCTCCTACACAGGTTCCTAACCTCCTCGCTTCAGATAATCTGGTGCCGTGTTAACATTCTGCCATTCTAACTTTTGGAACAGGTGGGTTTGGGTTGGGTGGGGGTTTTCGATGTGAGAAATCTGTTTCCCAACCAAACCGACCTCAAACCATCCAATACTGGCCTTAACTGAATAATCATAAGACTGTATTAGTATTCAGTTGTATTTCCAATAGTCAAATGTTTTATTGCAGGACAGTTTGATAAGAACATTAACAGTTACATCCATATACACCATAAATAAAAAATAGTTCAACTTAGCCCTTTAATTAAGAAAATTATAACATGTTCAGCTAGAATTCCACAGTAACAATCAAACAAAGTCTGAACATTTAGTGAAAATGTTCCCAAGTGATGAATAGTGTTAGAAACATATTGTGCACTTCATTATTTACATTTTGGAACATCCTAATGGAAAATATTTGAAATATACTATCATTCCAAGCAATCATACTTATTCATAGGCACTGCAGGTGAATGATTTACTGTTCAGTTCTCATTAGTTGTGAGCATTTCCTCTAATATAGAAAGAAAACAATAAAAGAAGCTAATTAACAAAGAATATAGCTAATCTACATGTCACCAATTAATCACCTCCTAATAAGCAATAAGCCAGCAAGTCCTTCCTGACTCTCAGAATCTGAGGTTCCCATGAACTTGTCACCATGGCAAACTTCTGCAAATGTCTTTGTAAAAATATTTATATTTTAACCGTGAACTAATGTCCAGATCATTACTTGAGTAATATAGGATTCAGAATCTAGACGCTGTGTCTAACTGTTTGGGAATTGCTGGAAAAGCATTCCTATTTTTAGACATGGAAAGTACTTTCTTCTCGTCAGTGCAGTTGATAGTAATTATTTTATAACCGGGTGAGCTCTTCAAGTGTATCACTCAAAGATGTGTTCAGTGGCAGAGTTTGTTTTCCAAAGTGTGGTTGAACAGCAGTTTTCTCTTCCAGCAGTGACACTACAGTATGTATTGTTGTCTTTGGATCAAGAAACGTTACGAGTGGCAAGTTGATGTTTTTTTCCTGATAAATACGATTCTGCACTGTCATACTGAGCATGGAATCAAGGCCAAAGCTGGAAAGATATGATTCTTTCGTAAACTCTGCAGGGTCAGTATTACTGACATCAGACAACAATGCAATGACATACTGCTCAGGTGTCATTGCTGAATTACTCGGTAAAACCTGCTGTTGGATGAGCTGTGTTTTACTGATTTCATCCTGTACAAGTGAAAGGAATCGTGCTTTGAGAAATTGATTCTGAGAGACAACATTCTGATATAAATTCGAGAAATTGAATTTACAGACAGCTTGTTGTGGACTGTTCAATACCAAGCAGTGTTCAAGGCATTCAGAAATTTCTGAAACTTCCAGTGTCATTATCCCTTTCGATTCGAGAAATCTTTGGGTGCTGTCCTTATTGAGTAACAGGCCGAGGTTTAACGCACCCCAGTTTAAAGATTGCCCTACAAGCCCTTGGTTTCTCCGATAGTGGACAAAGAAATCAAGAAATGAGTTTGCTGCAGAATAGTTTGACTGGGCAGAATTCCCACTAAATGATGCAATTGAGGAGTAACATACAAAGTAGTCCAACTGGAGGGACTGTGTTGTATAGTGAAGATTCAGGACACCTGCAATTTTGGGATTCAGAACTTTTTCAAACAACGTTTGATTTAGACTTTGAAGAAGGCCATCATGCAATACAACAGCACTGTGAAAAACTCCTTTAATTGCAATCTTTGGAAAAATGTCATGAAAGGCATTGATGGCTTTCTCAACATCCGACAGCACTGAAATGTCACAGGCCATGCTAGTTACCCTAGTCCCAAACAGATTCCAGAGATTTCTAAATTCTCCCTGCTTCTCATTAGATGGAGTGCTTCTTGACAGAACAATGACATATCCACCACCATGTTTGGCAATGAAATTTACTGTGAGGAAGCCAAGCCCTGTAAGTCCCCCTGTCACTATATATGCAGCATCACTTCTAAAAAGTTGCTTTTGGCTGTGATATACTTGTATCTGTGACATCCTACTATTTGGTGCCTGCGCGCTCTTCAGGTCAACAATTGAAACAGCTTTGCAGGTAAAGTATGATTCTGCCCTGCATTCATCCACATCAGAGATCACTTGCTGAAAATCAACTTTTGGTAAATCAAGCAGTTTTCTTTCGAAATGCATTGATCTCACCCACTTGTAAATATCACGCACAGATTTTCTAAGATATCCCTTCTGAAATATGTTAGCTACCTGCAAAAAGTGAACATAAACATCGTCCTTTTCACAACCAGGAATGATTTGCGAAGAACCAAACACCTGGTTGTTGTCAAATAGAACAACAACATGTTTAGCAGAAGAGCTGTTGACAGATGTTGCAACTAAAGATGTATTAATAGGGGGCAGGAAAAGCAATGCATCAGAATGAGTGAAAGCAGGTGAAAAGTCATGAGATTCATTCTGAACTCTCCACCCCAATCCATTGGCTGCCATGGACAGCACTTTAATCAGACATGATTCTGGCTCCATGGAAACAATTAGCAAACGTTTGTGATATTTAACGCGAGGCAAAATGTTGTGCAGTATTTCCCATGCAAGGACAAAGTATGAAACACATGGTGTCTGCTTCAACATTGGAATCTTACTGCTCTTGTAACAAACAGATGCAGAAAGCGTGACTGTGGAAAGTGCTGCAACTGGGTAACATGCAGCAACGTGATCTCCTATTTTACATGTCTTTACATCACTGCTGACTGCTGTGACTGTGCCACTGAAATCTAGAGCAAGTAGTTTGTGCCCCTCTGTCATTGATTTGTTCCAGTACATTGTCTGTCCAAAGTGCATTTCTGATACACTGATTGGAAAGTAATCTGATGAATGGATGCAAATTTTATCAATTTTAATATGCACAGTTTGTTTTGTTGGTTCATTCACTTTCCCTTGCTGTGGTGTTGCATGGAAATTTACAACTTTGTAGGGATCAAATGTTTGGAAACTAACATTTTCAAAACCAGAGTAAGGAACCATGCTGTGAACATTATCAGACATTTCATTGGGCATCCGTGTGATGTGGCCTGTATACAGCTTTCCTCGCCTAATCATTACTTCAGGATAATTGTCAGGCAAGGTAATTGCATTTGCTAATGCCCCAATATCTGCATCAATGGCAGAGCTGATGTCAATCAGGTGAAAAGTAACCTCTTGAATTTCTGCGGCACATGATCTGGTCATGCCCCATAACGCAAAGCCTGCCGTGATCTGATCTATTGTTTTGTCTGATGTCCTGAATGTGATTGTTCTGATTGACTTTGTGGAATTTTCCCCTTGAACTAGTTGAAGGAGTTGACGGTAAATCTCACAGCAGCTGCTAATGTGCTCCACCACTGCTTTGCTGTTCTGGGCAGTTACGTTTTGCATCCCCCACATGAATAACACTTCATCAAAGCTGCTCAAATCATTTATATTGTGCTGCCTTAGAACCTGTGAAATTTCTGTATCCATCAATGTCTTAGGTTCTTGGTAAGGAATATATGAGGACTGCTTGTGCAAGTACCTTTGAAGGCTACCAGCAATTCCACAGTTATCTGCAAAGACCAACAATTTGGGGGCAGAAGGATGATCCATACCTGTCGGAAAGTGAACTATTTCCTCCCACTTATTTTGGTAAAAATAGTCTTTCAATTCTGAAGAATTCTGTTTGCCAAGAAATGTAATTCTGACATTTTTTAGTTCTGCAATGAGGGCTCCCTTTGTATCTGTAAACCCCCCGGAGACCTCATAAAACTCTGCAGTGCTTTTACATGTCCTCATATACATCATCATTTCCTGTTGCATTGGTCGGCATATTGTCAAACTCCCCACGGATGTCGGGAATCCTGCTCTAGAATTTGACATTTTCATTGCTACGACAGCTGTCATTTGCATATAATAATCTAAAATGACTGGATGAATGTGGTAATCGTGCATCTGCAGCACAATCTCGTCAGGTACCTTAATACATGTTATAGCTTCCTTTAATTCATCTCCACAGAACACATCCCCAAGGCGTCTGAAAACTGAACCATATTGGAAACCTAAAGAGGAGAGCTCATCATAGATGTCTTCTGCCTTTATCCTTTCCTTGGCCCTTTGTGAAATATTTTGAAGAGCGATAGTATTTTCTTCAACAATGCATTCCGGTACTTGACGAACCTCGCCCTTTGCATAAGTGGCAGAAGATGCAAAAACAACAAACTTGGACACTTTGTCTTCCTTGCTAAGTTGTACCTTGAGCTCAGTTGAGTTTGTTTGCACAATACAGGGATTCAAAAAAGTAGTACTGATTTGACACAAACTGAGTGGTATCTTTGGCTCAATACTTGCCAGGGCCGATGCTACGCCAAGCTCCACATGAATAGAGCCAGGTAATATAGGGACATTGTTGTTTTTGTGCTCCAATATATATGGCACTGTTGCTGGTGTTAGGTTGTAGTTGAATTCCTTGCCATCTCTGTTTGAACTGCAGAAGAAGGGGTGTGTGGTAGATGCTGCATTTTCATTACTTTGCCTAAAGTCTTCAAAATTGACCTGAAGCTTAGTACGATCAAATTTGTAGAAAGGATACAATGTTGGAGCAGTCTCACATCCGAGATACATATTTTTCCAGTTAGGATTATACCCTGGTTCAAATAGTTTAGATAAAACTGAAATCAGTGTTTCATAATCCCTCGCTGGCTGTACTGTGGGAAGAACCAGAGCGTCATGCCCTACAATTTCTTTGATGTACCTTTGTAAGGCCCTTCTTGGACCTATTTCTACAAACACAGCATTTTTCACTTCTGCAACTGCAGTTCTTATAGCTTGTTCAAAAGCAACAGGATTGCGAATATTTCTGGCCCAATATTCCCCTGTGACACAGTCACCCCTTGAAACCAGTTGTCCAGTAACAGTGGAAATTACTTTTGTCTCTGTTTCATGTTTTTCTAAGTTGCCTATGTTCTTTTCCACCTGTTTTAAAATTGGTTCCATTAAGTGACTGTGATATGCTGCCGGAACATCTAAGATATGAAGGAATACATTTCTGTCACCAAATGAACGGGACAATTCTGTGTGCAGTTCGTCCACTGCTTTCGAGTCACCTGACACTGTACACGATGAAGGACTATTGAATGCAGCAATGCACAATCTCCCTGAATATGAATCAAGTTTCTCTGACACTGTTGACAGGGATAAATTGCTAACCACCAACATTCTCCCTTCTGTTACTGTCGACTGTAATACACTTCGGTGGTAAAGCACCTTTACAGCATCTTGTAGTGAAAGTATCCCAGCACAATGAGCTGCAGCAACTTCCCCAACAGAATGACCAATGGTAACATCTGGCTGCACTCCCCAAAACTTCAAAAGAGACACAATTGCCATCTGAATGGCAAATAGCACCGGCTGTGCTACGTCTGGTTTTGTGAAGTCGGCACAGTCGTCTTGAATTAAATCTAGCAATTTGATGTTTGTGTATGGTTTGAGTATTCGTTCTATCTCTTCAATTTGTGACCTGAACTTTGCTTCTGTTTGGAGAAGTTGTTTGCACATACCTCGATATAAAACACCATTGCCACAAAATACAAATACTAGCTTTACCCCTGTCTTTACCTGAGTTACGTCAGTATTTGTGGCTGATTTAAGTTGCTGCTGCAGATGACTGAGAGAAGATGCCACAAATGCTTTTCTGTATCTGTTATTTTTGTGGCTTCTTCTGCAGGCAGATGTATATGCCAGGTTCTGGAGCACAATGTCACCATTTTCCTTTATTTGGTGACTTGTGTCTTTTAGCATCATCTGAATGGAATTCTGGGAGGCAGCTGAAAGCACAAATATCTCGAATGGTTTTTGTGCACAGTTATGTACAGAATCCTGCCGGTACTCCCTTACTACTACATGAGCATTTGTTCCCCCAAAACCAAATGAATTAACCCCTGCCATCTTCTGTTTCATCCAACTTTCATTCCATTGTTTCACACTGGTAGGAATATGTAGATTCAAAGCTTTTGCATTGATGCTTGAATTCTCCTCAGAGTAGTGGAGTGATGGCACAATTTTTCCATGATACATCATGAGGAGCACTTTAATTAAACCTGCTGCTCCTGCAGCGGACTCTGTGTGGCCAATGTTTCCTTTGACAGAACCCACGATAAGTGGAGGTAGGTTTGGATGCCTGGATTGCCCAAGGATATTTGATATGCTGGCTGCTTCTGTAGGATCACCAGCTGGTGTTCCGGTTCCATGAGCCTCCATGTAGTGAACCTCTGATGGGTCAACATTTCTGGGGTAAATACTTCTCAATAACTCTTCTTGTTGTGTTTTTGAGGGTCTGGTGATGGGTGTGACTGTCCGACCATCCTGATTGACTGCACTACGGACTATTACTCCCCAAATATGATCATGGTCCTTCTGAGCCTGTTAACAAGATTAATAGATATGGCAAATCAATAATAGATATTGGAATAAATATCAATATTTAAGTGCATATTCTGGATAAAAATGTAGAGAAACATGTGTGATAATTATGTATTACCTTTGTAAGCGTCTTCAACAGAAGAATTCCACAACCTTCTCCCCTTCCATACCCATTACCGTCGCTGGAAAATGGCTTGCTTATTCCATCTGGTGATATCATCTTTGCTTTGCTAAGTGCTACATTGATTCTTGGTTCAATGATGCAGGTCACTCCCCCACAAACAGCCATCTCACAATCACCTGAAAGATGAAAATGGAGTTTGAACATAGTCTTTGTGGGCAAAGTTGAGCTTGGTAAGAGTAGTTGGTTTGTAATACAAATATTGACAAAGCAAGGGCGGCATGTGACGCAGTGGTTAGCACTGGAGCTGCGGCGCTGAGGAACCGGGTTTGAATCCCGGCCCTGAGTCACTGCCCGTGTGGAGTTCGCACAATCCCCCCATGTCTGCGTGGGTTTCACCCCCACAACCCAAAGATGTGCAGGTTAGGTGGATTGGCCACGCTTAATTGCCCCTTAATTGGAAAAAATAATAATTTTGCTCCTTTTCAAATTACCTCAAATCTGAGCGCTCTGGTTCTGGCTTCTTCCACCAATGGGAACAGTTTCTCCCCATCTACGCTCTCCAGGCCCCTCATGATTTTGAATACTTCTATCAAATCTCCTCTCAGCCTGAAGCTCACATGAAGCTCAACAGCGAAACAATTTTATTTTATGTGTTTTTAACAAGTACAGTGGTTAGCACTGTTTCTTCACAGCTCCAGGGTTCCAGGTTCGAGTCCCGGCTTGGATCACAGTCTGTGCGGAGTCTGCACGTTCTCCCCATGTCTGCTTGGGTTTCCTCCAGGTGCTCCGGTTTCCTTCCACAAGCCCCAAAAGACGTACTGTTAGGAAATTTGGACATTCTGAGTTCTCCCTCCATGTACCCGAATAGGTGATTTTCACAGTAACTTCATTTCAGTGTTAATATAAGCCTACTTGTGACAATAAAGATTATTACATATTCCAAATAATGGTCTTCCATTTAAGAGGATGAGGAGGAACTTCTTCTCTGAGAATTGTTAATCTTTGGAATTCCCGACCTCACAGAACAGCGGAGGTTGTGTCATCGAGTATGTTCAAGGCTGAATTAGACCGATTTTTGACCTCCAAGAGAATCAAAAGGTTATGGGGGTGGAGAAACAGGTAGGAAAATGGAGTTAAGGCCCAATTCAGATCAGCGATGATCTTACTGAATGGTGGGGTAGGCTCGAGGGCCAAATAACCTCTTCATGCTCCTATTTCCTCTGTTTTTACATGCTTCTTAAAAAGTGAAATAATTACTAGTACCTTGCTTGATAGCCATTGAAGCATAGTGTAGAGCAACAAGGGATGATGAACATGCTGTGTCGATAGCCAATGATGGTCCTGTAAGGTTGAAAGCGAAAGAAATCCTATTTGCTGCGATACTCATTGATGTCCCTGTCCCATTGTAATGGGTGATTTTGTTGGCAGGACTATTTAAAATTCCTTCATAGTCACGATTCATGAGTCCTAAAAAAAGCCAAGTATAAAGTGTCATATATTGCTGAGGAGTATACCTGTGCTCATAGAATAATCTTTTTGACTCTTTTTGTAGCTGTGGACTAGCATTAAGTAAATGTACAAAGAGTAGTGTAAATGCTCTTCCCCAACAGGCTGTGATGCGCAATCAATTACACTCAAGACAAAGTGATTCCATAACTGAAGGCTTTAATCTGCTAGAACCTTTTCCCCAGCAGCTTCGATACAGAAAGTGAAGGCTGCTGGGACAGCATCATCTCTTATACCCCGCCTCCAGGGTGGAGCTACATAATACAGCCAATGGTAGACTCCTGGGTCTAACCAATGGTCATCAGCCTCTCAGGTACCGCAATAGCTGGTACTACCACATTCACCCCCCCATTAAAAAAGAGCCCGGCGGGGGCGGTGGCCAGCGTTAATAGTCGCATTTAGTATAGTATGACCAGGTATGGAGGTACCGTGATATCGAGCATATGTATAAAGTGTTCATAGTGCAGCAATCAGTCGATCGGGCGGCCTGGTCGTCCTTCTGGAGCGTCTGGGCTTCGGCGGTGATTCTGACGAGGGTCACGGCGGTTGCGACTCCGGGGTCGACTTTGGTCCAGTGTCACCGAGGCCAGATGAAGCAATTATGAGTTCTGGTTGGGCAGCGTGTAGCCGGCCGTACTGGGGGCCTGGGGCCCCATCCAAGATGGCGTCACCCATGTGTCGCACATGGTGTCCGGGGATGAAGAAGATGGCGGCGGCGATGTACAAAATGGTGGCAGCCACCCGTCCAGCGTGGAGTCCGGGGGGCAAGATGGCCGCGCCCATGGGTCGCACGTGGCGCTAGGATGGGGGGTGGCAGAGAGCGCTGGCCGGTCGGGGCCTGAAGGGGGGGTTGCTGCGGCAGTCCATAGTCGCTGGAGACCGCGGCCACGGCGCGGGCCTGCCAGACCCCCACAAAGTGGCCCTTCTTGCCGCACCCATTGCAGGCGGCAGTGCGGGCCGGGCAGCGCGGGCGGGGATGGTTCGCCTGCCCGCAGAAGAAACAGCGGGGCCCGGCGGCGTTAGTGGGCCGTCACGCCGCGCAGGCTTGCGGGGTCAGGGGGAAGGTCTGAGGGGCTGCCGCTGCGGGGTGCCACGCAGCCCAAGGGGCCGCCGCGCGATCGGGTGCAAAAGCCAGCGCGTTTTTGTAGGCAACGTCCATGGACCCTGCCAGGGCCCGTGCCTCTCTAAGTCCCAGAATGTCCCTTTCTAGGAGTCTTCGGCAGATATCGGGGGAGTTCATACCTGCAACGAAAGCATCCCTGATTAAAAGTTCCGTGTGCTCACTCCCCGAAACTTGCGGGCAGCCACAGTTTTGGCTCAGCACCAGTAGCGCCCGGTAGAAATCGTCCAACATTTCCTCGGGGCTTTGACGCCTAGTCGCAAGCAGGTGACGAGCGTAGACCTGGTTTACAGGGCGGATGTAATGTCCTTCTAGCAGTTCGATAGCGGCAGCACAGTTCTCCGCCTCCTCGATAAGGGGGTAGATCCCAGGGCTGACCCGGGAGCGCAAGAGATGCATCTTCTGTCCTTCCGTGGGGGAGCCTACGGCCGTGTCGAGGCAGCCCTTAAAGCACATCAGCCAGTGTTTAAAAATAGCAGCAGAGTTATCCGCGTAGGGGCTGAGCTGGAGGCACTCCGGTTTGATTCGGAGCTCCATCCTTCCAACTTAAGTTGTAGCAGATTAAATTGATGCGCAATCAATTACACTCAAGACGAACTGATTCCATAACTGAAGGCTTTAATCTGCTAGAACCTTTTCCCCAGCAGCTTCGATACATAAAGTGAAGGCTGCTGGGACGGCACCATCTCTTATACCCCGCCTCCAGGGCGGAGCTACGTAATACAGCCAATGGTAGACTCTTGGGTCTAACCAATGGTCATCAGCCGCTCAGGTACCGCAATACCTGGTACTACCACAGGCTGTATGGATGCTTTGTGAACTGAAATTTTCAAGAGTTAGGTTTTTGTTTGGTCAGGGTATCAAAAGTTATGAAAGATGGGTAAATGTTGTTGAAATACAAATCAGCCAAGATCCAGTCGAATGGCTGAACAAGTTTGAGGGGCAGAATGGTTTGTTTCCATGTAACAGATGGAACTCACCGATGAAAACTCCTGTTCTGCTGCCACTGATGTCTTCCATAGGCATCCCTGCATTTTCAAATGCTTTGTATGTGCACTCTAACAGAAGTTTGTGCTGTGGATCCATACTGTTGGCTTCTGTTTGGTTAATGCTGAACAACTTGTGGTCAAATTCATTAAACCTGGTGAATTTTTAAAAATAACAAGTTTACATTAACTACATGTAGGTGAATTTACAATGGGTGGAATGTTCTCCTGCTCATCGGGTATAATTTCAGCTGAAGAGTGTGAAAACTCAGGAAAAATGGCAGAAATGGTATTTATTGTTATTCCAGAGTTTCTGTGGCTCTATTGCTGATGTTAAACCCAGAAACCACACCCCACACCCCATGCAGACAGATTAGAAATGTGAGAGAAATGTGAAGAGATGTATTTTGTCAGGAAGAAAAGGAGAGGCAATATAAACTAATTGGCACAATTTTAAAGAGATGCAGGAACAGAGAGAGAGGCTTGAATTAATGATGATTTATGGTTACATTGTTTGATTTCTTAATTGAGTCAAACTGTTTTCTTCTGCATTTACCTCCCAAGTTCAAATTGATCACAAGATTAAGAATAAAACATTTCAATTGGCCGATTATGCTTTGTTGATTTATAATCATTAAGACTCTCTGATCATTGACGTTATTATTGTAGAATATTTTCTGCAGCATTACCCTTCGATTAAACATGCACGTTTTGTGATCATTTTTCCAACTTTGTTGTCATCTGTGTCATGCCAGAATTTAGTATCGAATCGATCTGGTGGAATATCTACAACACAGTTTCTTCCCTCATGAAGAACTTTCCAGAAATTGTCAATGCCTTCCCCTGAAAATAAAACACAAGAATTCAGACGGGAATCACATGTATTAAAATAATTCTAAATACGTCAGTAAAATTGTCTGAAGAAAGACAGTGTCATTGGTTCTGACATGTCTCGATTCAATTGCGATATATGTGGGGCGGGATTTTCCACCCGCCGCTCCAGTTTTCTTCTGGTGCAGCGCACCCCCGCTGACAGCGGGGTTGTCCGTCCTGCCAGTCAGCCAATGGAGTTTCCCATTGTGGGCAGCCCCATGTTGTCTGGAAATCCCCAGGCGTGGGTGCGCTGCTGGCACAACGGAGAATCCTGCCAGTGGAGAATCCAGCCCGTGATATTTACCATGTACATTCAATGTGCAGCAGCCAGCCCAAGGGGTTCCACACAGTTACCAGTCCTCAATGTACTTTGGCTGAAAGGACTGAAACAATTTTCCCCATTGCACCATTTGTGGCGCATGCACCAAGCTTTACTGCCTCCCTCAGCTTGTAGTCCTAGCTCTCAGAATGTGCCAGTTTACCACACTTGGTCATGGATAACTCTTTGCACTGGAAGGCCAACAAGTTTCACGCAGACCATAAAGTGTCTTTCACTGAGTTGATAATCCTTCAGCTATTAGAACAAAGAAATGTACAGCACAGGAACAGGCCCTTCGGCCCTCCAAGCCCGTGCCGACCATGCTGCCCGACTAAACTACAATCTTCTACACTTCCTGGGTCCGTATCCCTCTATTCCCATCCTATTCATGTATTTGTCATGATGCCCCTTAAATGTCACTATCGTCCCTGCTTCCACCACCTCCCCCGGCAGCGAGTTCCAGGCACCCACTACCCTCTGCGTAAAAAACTTGCCTCGTACATCTACTCTAAACCTTGCCCCTCTCACCTTAAACCTATGCCCCCTAGTAATTGACCCCTCTACCATGGGGAAAAGCCTCTGACTATCCACGCTGTCTATGCCCCTCATAATTTTGTATACCTCTATCAGGTCTCCCCTCAACCTCCTTCGTTCCAGTGAGAACAAACCGCGTTTATTCAACCGCTCCTCATAGCTAATGCCTTACATACCAGGCAACATTCTGGTAAATCTCTTCTGCACCCTCTCTAAAGCCTCCACATCCTTCTGGTAGTGTGGCGACCAGAATTGAACACTATACTCCAAGTGTGGCCTAACTAAGGTTCTATACAGCTGCAACATGACTTGCCAATTCTTATACTCAATGCCCCGGCCAATGAAGGCAAGCATGCTGTATGCTTTCTTGACTACCTTCTCCACCTGTGTTGCCCCTTTCAATGACCTGTGGACCTGTACTCCTAGATCTCTTTGACTTTCAATACTCTTGAGGGTTCTACCATTCACTGTATATTCCCTACCTGCATTAGACCTTCCAAAATGCATTACCTCACATTTGTCCGGATTAAACTCCATCTGCCATCTCTCCGCCCAAGTCTCCAGACAATCTAAATCCTGCTGTATCCTCCGACAGTCCTCATCGCTATCCGCAATTCCACCAACCTTTGTGTCGTCTGCAAACTTACTAATCAGACTAGTTACATTTTCCTCCAAATCATTTATATATACTACAAAGAGCAAAGGTCCCAGCACTGATCCCTGTGGAACACCACTGGTCACAGCCCTCCAATTAGAAAAGCATCCCTCCATTGCTACTCTCTGCCTTCTATGGCCTAGCCAGTTCTGTGTCCACCTTGCCAGCTCACCCCTGATCCCGTGTGACTTCACCTTTTGTACTAGTCTACCATGAGGGACCTTGTCAAAGGCCTTACTGAAGTCCATATAGACAACATCTACTGCCCTACCTGCATCAATCATCTTAGTGACCTCCTCGAAAAACTCTATCAAGTTAGTGAGACACGACCTCCTATTGTTGATATTTGTCTCGGTATGGGTCCCTGGGAACATCCTGTGGAGCACAGAGTCCTGTGTCACGGAACTACACAAGATGAACCTTGACAAAAACCACTACATCCCTTTCCAGACCCTGAAGGAGGTGTGTGAGTCTCTTCCCCATCACAGCCGCTTTGAGGACAGCATGCGGTGGTGCAGAGACTTCGGGCATACATGAAGGGTCTGATGGAGAGTGCACTTTTCAACAGCCAAGCTACATCTTGGTACTTATTTGGAAATTCTGGCGATCAGACATTCTGCCAAATGACAGTCTGCTCAGGGAATGATCTAACAGGATCTACCATCTACTATAGTATTATTAGGCAGCATGGTAGCATTGTGGTTAGCACAATTGCTTCACAGCTCCAGGGTCCCAGGTTCAATTTCCGGCTTGGGTCACTGTCTGTGCGGAGTCTGCACGTTCTCCCTATGTGTGCGTGGGTTTCCTCCGGGTGCTCCGGTTTCCTCCCACAGTCCAAAGATGTGCAGGTTAGGTGGATTGACCATGATAAATTGCCCTTAGTGTCCAAAATTGCCCTTATTGTTGGGTGGGGTTGCTGGGTTATGGGGATAGGGTGGAGGTGTGGGCTTGGGTAGGGTGCTCTTTTCAAGAGCCGGTGCAGACTTGATGGGCCGAATGGCCTCCTTCTGCACTGTAAATTCTATAATTCTATAATTTCCACAGGATCTCCAGAATGTTGTGGGAAACATACTGTCTGATGGACCTGTGGTCAAAGGTGTTCTTTTGGATAAACATTTCCACTAGGGACAAGTGATGGGACACAGTCCAACTACTTGGAGTGTTCCATGGCAATATGACCAGATCCATCCTTTGCAACACCAGGGAACGTGGAACCTCAGCTTGCAGTGACACTTGATGTTTACAGACTGAGGGTTCATACACAGTTTGATGCAGCCGCACCCAAAGATGGCCATCAGGATGAGGGTAATGCTGGGCACATTTTTTCCCCTTCTATCCAGATCTTGCACATGATGTCACACAGTCAGGTAAAGTAAAAACAAAAGCTTTATGTATGAATAGAACTGAGGACCAGGAATTGATTCTGGTGCACAGAGTGTGAACACAAGGAAAGTAAAGTCAATATAGTACAAATGTCTTTCAGAATTCCTAATTCCCATTGGGGTAGAAACATAACAAATAGAATTAGGAATAATTCAAACTCCCCTAAACAAGAAATGTAACAAATAGGATACATTTTACACCAGGATCTTGAATTAATAAACATAAAATCCTTCCCAACCTCAACAGTAAAAGATTAAGCGAGAGACCACAGAGATGACATGTTGCTCAAATACATTAGTCGGGCCATATATCAAGATGTATTGACACCAGCACTACAATTAAACACAGAACTAACATGTCCTGTAAACAACCTCTTTTTTAAAAAAATGGTAGCGAATCTATACCTGTGAATAACCATCTTTGATGGCCTGTTTAATGCTATCTACTATCAGGCTATTAAAAAATATATAAATCTACAATATGAATAGTCGTCTCTAAGTTGGCATAATGCATGCTATTTACAATCAGGCTCTTCTAGAGAAAGGGGACGAAAATGTATAAAAAGATTTGACAGAGCCGGCACTCACTCTTCTCTTCTGCAAGACAGTGTAGTCAAGATGTCCTCTCGCCTGCCTGTTTCGTCAAACAAGTCTCTTGAGAATTTTGTATGTTTTTCTTACTCTATTAAAAATGTTTTAGTAAGAGAAACTTCTTTTTTTTAATATAAATTTAGAGTATCCAATTATTTTTTTCCAATTAAGGGGCAATTTAGTGTGGCCAATCCACCTAGCCTGCACAGCTTTAAGGTTGTGGGGGTGAAACACAGGGAGAATGTGCAAACTCCACACAGACAGTGACCCAGCACCGGGATCGAACCTGGGACCTCGGTGCCGTGAGGCAGCAGTGCTAACCACTGTGCCACCATGTTGCCGTGTAAGAGAAACATCTGGATATCCATGTTCTAAGGACAAACTATCAACAGACTTAATAATGACAATCTGTTAGCAGATGTACATTTTGTATACTCTGTAACTCCGTTTTATATTTTAAAATGTTTGCAAAAGAACCCCACAAAAGATTGACTGTGCATTTGTTTCATTGAGAAAGTTTAAAATTCAGAGATGCTCATTGGAATGTCCTACCTAACAAGGCTTCACGCTTAAAAAGTAACGATTTAATATTGAGCGACTTACCTGGAAAATTCCCACCAGAATGGAACTGAAAGCTATTTAACTAATTTCTAAGCTGGAAGAGTAATCTCCCTCTATTGAGAGTTGTTCTGTTGTGTTTAGGTGGCTCAGTCAGAAATAGACTGGTAAAATTAATCATCCAGGTCAGAAATCCTAAAACATTCACACCACCCATTGATTGAAACTGAGCTGCCAATGTTTATGTAGAGCAGTTGAATCCAATTGCAGATGTCCTCCCCAACCCCATTTTGGAGAGCACATCCATCATGTCAGTGCGCAATATTCTGTCACAGGCCATCTCCTGGTCCTGGATTACAAGGCAGATGTCTAGCTGCTGTCCTGGACATAGCAATTACATTTGTGTGTAGTGCCTGGCTATCAGAGATTTTCCTGCCGGCTAGATTGCAGTTCTGCCAGCATCTATTTGGAGATAAACAATGTTAACTTTTTGAGTTGTTTGAGTTTCATCAAAACGTTCTGACGAAGAGTCAAAGGACTCGGAATGTTAATTCTGTTTCTCGTTCTGATCAGGGTGGATCACCGACTCCAGAGCAAACTTGACCTAATTGGTAATGACCTTGGACAGAGTTTTGTCGTCCATATTAAGCAGTGAAATTGGCCGCCAAATTCTAATCTCCTCCCTTTGTCTCTTCTTCCGGTAGATGATAGCTTTAATGCCTGTTCTCGTGGATTCTCATACACTGCAGCCAGAAGCAACTCTTGTACACTTTCAGCAGGTCTGTGCCAATCCAGTCCCACAGAGCTGGATAAAACTCAACCAGTAAGTTGTCGCTTCCGGGAGTTTTACTCATCTCAAAAGATTTCACAGCCTTTGTCAGCACATCCAGAGTTAGCCATTTGTCCAGACTCTCCCGTTTGCTGTCATCTAAGATGATAGAGGACAGGGGAGGTTGTGCTGTGTGTGGGCTTCACTTTATTCAATCGGCATAAATGGATTTGCTGATCCTCAATAAGTCTGACTGCAGTGACTTTACCGAGTCACCTTCTTCCTTCAGGCTGTTGTTCACAGAGTTCTCTCTGGTGTACCTTTTGGAAGAAGAATTGTGAACATGTCATCCTGATATATGGAGTGGATGCTGGACCGAAAGTCAACTTGAGGCTATGAGGTAAAGAGCAAGGCTTGCGGGGCAGCACGGTGGCGCAGTGGTTAGCACTGCTGCTTCATGGAGCCGAGGCCCCAGGTTCGATCCGGGCTCTAGGTCACTGTCCATGTGGAGTTTGCACATTCTCCCCGTGTCTGTGTGGGTTTCGCCCCCACAACCCAAAGATGTGCAGGGTAGGTGGATTGGCGAGGCTAAATTGCCCCTTAATTGGGAAAAATGAATTGGGTACTCTAAATTTATTTTTAAAAAGAGCAAGGCTTGCTGTCTCCTCACCTCTTGGATATCCTCCTTATCACCGGCTCCCATCAACTTAAGAAGGAGTAGATTGTGCATGGTTTCTCTGGAGTGCGACAGAACCTCCCCCCCTCCCACCCTCTCCCTGCCCCACCCCTCCAACCTCATCCCACTCTCTATCACCTTCTGAACACCTTTGAGAATGAAAAACTTCTTGATTTTCACCTCAACCCTTTTCCACCACTGTGTCAGAGACCCTCAAAGAGGTATTTCACAGTTCTCCAACTTTTGAAATCCCTTTTGAGATCCTCAATGTTTTCTGGGGTCAACAGTTCGGTTTCTCTGTCCACTTGCCAACTCTTTTGTCTTATTGTAAGTGGCAGTCAGCCAGTAGGAGGCAGTGGTCAGAGACGAACATTGGCTTGCACATTGGTAGATGTCACTGTGAATGCTCAGGACACAAACAGGACGTCTATCCTGGAATGGGTGGGCACATTGGCCATAACCATCTGTATCTGCACAGTGCTCCATCTGTAGGGTTACTGAAGATGTTGTGCAGCTTAGGATCTTTTACCGTTTTCAGCAGGAGTCTGGACATGACATCTAGGTTGCTGTCAGCCCTGCTGGATCATACAGTTGCTCTCCCGCAACAGAGTACCCAGGCCAGATGAACAGCAATAATTTACTCCTGACCAGATCAATGGCCTGTGATACCTTCAGCTCGACCATTGTCCATCGTTGCCGAGGTGTAGTATTCCACAGTCCTGCATGAACAGCAGGTCAACTTTGACGCTGGCCAGGTAATCCAAGGCGAAAACACATCACAAAGTGGATTTAATGCTCTGCACATTTATGGTGTCAATTCGTTTACCCATTTAACTATTTTAGATTACCAGCGCAAAAGTCTATTGCTGTTCAACTTCCTGGTGCCTTTCTTTTGACATTCTGGCAGTTCTCCAAGATGCAAACTGGGGACCATGGTCACAAGAGGCTGCACTCACCAAGATTCCTAAAGCAGCACCGTCCAATCCCTGACCATTACCAGAAGGACAAGAGCAGCAGATACCTGGGAACAGCCATGAAATCAGCCATGATTGAATGGTGGAGTGGACTCGATGGGCCGAATGGCCTTACTTCCGCTCCTATGTCTTATGGTCTTATGGTCTTATGGTCTAACACCACCACCAGCAGGTTCCCCTCCAAGTCACTCACCATCCGGACTTGGAAATATATCGTCGTTCCTTCACTGTCACTGAGTCAAAATCCTGGAATTCCCTCCCTCACAGCACGGTGGGTATACCTACACCTCGGGGATTGCAGTGGTTCAAGAAGGCAGCTCATCACCACCTTCTGTAGGGCAACCAGGGATGGGCAATGAATGTTGGCCTAGTCAGCGACACCCACATCCCGTCAATGAATTTTAAAAAGACTTACCCTATATAAGACTCATGAGAGTCAGATGATTCTCTTTTCATTCTACAGGTTCCAAAGAGAAAGACACAGCCCAATGTACCTCTGGAATATGTGCACAGGCACCTTGATGCTGTCTCCTCTGTGACATGATTATCTAAAAGGTGATAGTCTAAGGATTAGTATCTATCACTATCCTGAGAGACGGTGGGCGGGATTCTCCATGAGCCAACGCCGAAATCGGGAAATGTGATTTGGCAGAGAAGTGGTTCCGACACCAAAATTGTGGCAAGGGCCGATTTGACGCCAAATTGCGATTCTCCTCCACCTCGAAAACAGTGTCAATGCGTTCCCTCTGCATGTACAGTGGGCACCCTTTGCATATCATTAGCGGGCCCGACCTGGTAATCCCCAGGGAGTCCACGATTCCCCTCCTCTGATGGGCCGAGTTCCTGACGGCGTGGTTCACTTGTGCTTGTGCCTCAACGGTAGCGGAATTGGTCCAGGTGCGGCGCTGGTTTTTGGTCCGAAAAGTCCACGGATTCTCCATTGGTGTCAACACTTAGGGCGGGATTCTCCGCTTGCCAACCCCAAAATCGCGAAATGCGAATGGGCGGAGAATAGCTTCCGACTCCAAAATTGGGGTAGATGCTAGTTTGACCCCAAATCGCGATGCTCCTGCACCCCGAAAATGGCGTAAATGCATCGCTCACCGCGTGGGGTTAAAGTACAGTAGGCATATCATTAGCAGGCCTGACACCCTGTTCTCCAGGACCTCCGAGATTCACCGCCTCCGATGGGCCGGGTTCCCGATGGCGTAGTTCACTTATGGTCTCAAAAACCATGAACCTGGCATCGTCGCTGCTGAGCGAGAGAGAGAGCAGGTAGGAAATGGCATGGAGTGACTGCGAGCTGCCGGCCCGGACACTGGCCATGCTGGCTGCGGCGGGGACCCCCCTGCCAGGGCCTGGGGATGGGAGGGGGTACAGGCCGAGCAGCCAATGGACTGGGACAGTGACCAGGTGCCGACCGCCATTATGGTGGCCATCTTGCTTTGCACCCACTGACCACCCACCTCGGCCCCTGGTTCTACACAGTGACACCGGCCGTATGGGTGCGATTACTCCCGCACCCCACCCCCGTCACAGTGCGCCCCCCCGCCCCCAAACACCCCGCTCAAGCGGCCACCACTCACCGGGCGACCACCCAAGGCAGCCGCCAATGAGGGCAGTGTCAGCCAACGATAACCCTGGCAGCAGGGACGGGCGCTAGGACCAGGGGCCCGATGGTGCCGAACACTGACAGGGCAGGGGCGTGGGGGTGACGGAGGGACATGCGGGGGCTGAGCCCTCAGTGCCAACCGGGGTCACCGTGTAGCCCATGGAACCTGATTGGGTATGGGAGTATGCGCCATGCTAACATGTTTGCCTTCCACCCCCTGCAGGTAATGGCATTTGTCGTTCAACCAGCAATGCTGGCCACTGTACCCAATTCATTTTTCCAATTAAGAGGCAATTTAGCATGGCCAATCCACCTAGTCTGCACATCTTTGGATTGTGGGGGCGAAACCCACGCAAACACGGGGAGAATGTGCACACGGACACTGCCCAGAGCCGGGCTCAAACCTGGGACCTCGGCGCCGTGAAGCAGCAGGGCTAAACCTCTGCACCACCGTGTTGCCATGCTGGCCACTGTACTGATGGTCGCTGCTCTGCGAGATGCCTTGCGGCCACTCTGAGAGGATGGGAATCTGCAGCAACAGAGCAGCCAGCAGAGGACCGGGCAGGAGAGCACTGGGCTGCAGAGGGGCAGGTGGTAGCTACACAGGCTGGAGGGCCGGCCGCCAACAGGCCGAGGAGGAGGAAGTGGCAAGGAGGCGCCGCATGAGGCCGCGTGTGTACCGGCACTGCCTGTTATTCGAGGACCTGCCAGACCAGGCATGCCGTCGGAGACTCCAGATGAGCTTCTGTTGACAGGAATGGTGTGTGTTGGGGGCGGGACCGTTTAAGTGCGGCTGCACCAATCACGGACCCGGCGAATCCGGCACCGTTTTCAATGGAATTGATTGCATTTCATGTTCCGATGGTGCTAGCCCATTTAAAATAGCTGAATCCGTGCAGCTGTTGCGCCGTTTTCTCTGTCGTAAAACACCACGGTTCCCACGCAGGTGTCGGAACTTAGACTCAAAATCGTAGAATCCAGACCTCACGGTTAATTCTCTGATTTGTACTGTACGCGGGCATAAAGGATTATCAAGCGTCACCCACATAGCGACTCGGGAGGGGAAGCTGCATTTTTATTCAATTAAATGGACAGAAAATTAATTGGTCCCATGATGGGCGAGTGATTAATCTCACCTGTGTGCAAGTAGTCCTTTCTGCTCAAGCATTAGAGTAAAATCTGCCCTAATTCATCTGCATTGTATAATAATGTCAATAACCATACGTAATTCCAATCCTCATTTACTTACCTCCAGGAAAATTGCATCCTATTCCAACAATTGCTATTTCTTCACCTTTATTTTCCATTTTTCATTGTTTGTATCTAGAGGGGAAAAAAGAGAATACAGCAAAATTTTAACTATTTCAAATAATATTTGGTTATTATCAGGTTGCTGAGCACATTCGTGATATTCCTGCCTCCATTAAGAATGTAGAACAACGTAACAAGGACTGACAATTATAGAGTCCTGGAATGCTTACAGCACAGAGCAAATTCAGCCAACTGAGTTTGTGCGAGCTCTCTGTAAGGTCACTTCAGCTAGTCCCACTACCCCACATTTTCCCTGAAAGCTGCAAGGTTTATATCCACAGGAGCTTTTCCAATTCTCCTTCGAAAATCACAATTCAACCTGCCTCCAGCACCCTCTCAGGCAATACATTGCAGACCCTAACCACACACAGCAGTGGCAGGAGAGAAGACTAGACAGCAGGTACTGGAGGACGCGGGGGTTGAAAGCCAGAGGAGGAGGGGTGGGAAGGCCAGAGGGAGGGTTAGATGGAACCATGGAGCATTGCATATGGCATGGTGGGGGTAAGGGACTGGCGTTGGGGTGGGCTCTTAGCAGAGGACAGTTGGGGGTGGCGGCTGAATGTTCAGATGGAGGGATCTGTGGTCCAATAGAGTAATATGGGGGGGCAAATCAAGGATCTTCTATTCTAATTTACCAGGGACAGTTCATTCTCAAAGTATCTAATTTTTCCAAGCTAAACACCGAAGAATTTTTAATTAAAATATCTAAATAATTTAAGTTCAAATTTGTGTGGAGAAACAATTGTACTAAATCTGATACTTAAGTTAGTACTGCTGCCTCACGGCGCCGAGGGCTTGGATTCGATCCCGACCCAGGGTCACTGTCCGTGTGGAGTTTGCACATATTCCCCGTGTTTGTGTGGTTCTCACCTGCACAACCCAAAAGGTGTGCAGGGTAGGTGAATTGGCCACGCTAAATAATAATAATAATAAACACTTATTGCCACAAGAAGGCTTCAATGAAGTTACATGCCCCTTACTTTTATACCTTTTTTCAAATTGTGTGTGTCGGGGGGAAACTGAAGTGACATCACAGAAAAGCTGTGGCCAAAGTGGCTGGTTGGGAATCTACACTAAATTTTAAAAAAAATTTGAGTATTTGGTAACTAATTAAACATAATAACTTAATTATAATTTAGAGGGATATCTAAGCCAGAGATCGGAGAGTATTATAGTTAGCTATCGCATTTCTATTAGAAATCTAGTGCTAGGAAACAGATAGTTGACAGTAACTTTGAAATTTAAAAAAAAGTATTTAAAAAAAAAAGACAAATTTTAATTTTAATTAATTGACGCAATGTCAGTTAGAGGGGTGCTGTGCTCTGACTGTGAGATGTGGCAGGTCCGGGAGGCTTCCAGCGTCCCGGATGGCTTCATCTGCAGAATGTGCACCCAACTGGAGCTCCTCACAGACCGCATGGTTCGGTTGGAGCAGCAATTGGATGCACTTAGGAGCATGCAGGTGGCGGAAAGCGTCATAGATCGCAGTTATGTAAATGTGGTCACACCCAAGGTGCAGGCAGAGAAATGGGTGACCACCAGAAAGGGCAGGCAGTCAGTGCAGGAATCCCCTGTGGTTGTCCCCCTCTCGAACAGAGGGGGGGATAGCCTATCAGGGGAAAACAGCAGCAGCCAGAGCAGTGGCACCACGGCTGGCTCTGATGTTCAGAAGGGAGGGTCAAAGCGCAGAAGAGTAATAGTAATAGGGGACTCTATAGTCAGGGGCACAGATAGGCGCTTCTGTGGACGTGAAAGAGACTCCAGGATGGTATGTTGCCTCCCTGGTGCCAGGGTCCAGGATGTCTCCGAATGGGTAGAGGGAATCCTGAAGGGGGAGGGCAAACAGGCAGAGGTCGTTGTACATATTGGTACTAACGACATAGGCAGGAAGGGGCATGAGGTCCTGCAGCAGGAGTTCAGGGAGCTAGGCAGAAAGTTAAAAGACAGGACCTCGAGGGTTGTAATCTCGGGATTACTCCCTGTGCCACGTGCCAGTGAGGCTAGAAATAGGAAGATAGAGCAGATAAACACGTGGCTAAACAGCTGGTGTAGGAGGGAGGGTTTCCATTATCTGGACCACTGGGAGCTCTTCTGGGGCAGGTGTGACCTGTATAAGAAGGACGGGTTGCATCTAAACCGGAGAGGCATAAATATCCTGGCCGCGAGGTTTGCTAGTGTCACACGGGGGGGTTTAAACTAGTATGGCAGGGGGGTGGGCACGGGAGCAATAGGTCAGAAGGTGAGAGCATTGAGGGAGAACTAGGGAATAGGGACAGTGTGTCTCTGAGGCAGAGCAGACGGGGAGAAGTTGCTGAACACAGCGGGTCTGGTGGCCTGAAGTGCATATGTTTTAATGCAAGGAGCATTACGGGTAAGGCAGATGAACTTAGAGCTTGGATTAGTACTTGGAACTATGATGTTGTTGCCATTACAGAGACCTGGTTGAGGGAAGGGCAGGATTGGCAGCTAAACGTTCCAGGATTTAGATGTTTCAGGCGGGATAGAGGGGGATGTAAAAGGGGAGGCGGAGTTGCGCTACTTGTTCGGGAGAATATCACAGCTGTACTGCGAGAGGACACCTCAGAGGGCAGTGAGGCTATATGGGTAGAGATCAGGAATAAGAAGGGTGCAGTCACAATGTTGGGGGTATACTACAGGCCTCCCAACAGCCAGCGGGAGATAGAGGAGCAGATAGGTAGACAGATTTTGGAAAAGAGTAAAAACAACAGGGTTGTGGTGATGGGAGACTTCAACTTCCCCAATATTGACTGGGACTCACTTAGTGCCAGGGGCTTAGACGGGGCGTAGTTTGTAAGGAGCATCCAGGAGGGCTTCTTAAAACAATATGTAGACAGTCCAACTAGGGAAGGGGCGGTACTGGACCTGGTATTGGGGAATGAGCCCGGCCAGGCGGTAGATGTTTCAGTAGGGGAGCATTTCGGTAACAGTGACCACAATTCAGTAAGTTTTAAAGTACTGGTGGACAAGGATAAGAGTGGTCCGAGGATGAATGTGCTAAATTGGGGGAAGGCTAATTATAACAATATTAGGCGGGAACTGAAGAACATAGATTGGGGGCAGATGTTTGAGGGCAAATCAACATCTGACATGTGGGAGGCTTTCAAGTGTAAGTTGAAAGGAATACAGGACCGGCATGTTCCTGTGAGGAAGAAAGATAAATACGGCAATTTTCGGGAACCTTGGATGACGAGTGATATTGTAGGCCTCGTCAAAAAGAACAAGGAGGCATTTGTCAGGGCTAAAAGGCTGGGAACAGACGAAGCCTGCGTGGAATATAAGGAAAGTAGGAAGGAACTTAAGCAAGGAGTCAGGAGGGCTAGAAGGGGTCACGAAAAGTCATTGGCAAATAGGGTTAAGGAAAATCCCAAGGCTTTTTACACGTACATAAAAAGCAAGAGGGTAGCCAGGGAAAGGGTTGGCCCACTGAAGGATAGGCAAGGGAATCTATGTGTGGAGCCAGAGGAAATGGGCGAGGTACTAAATGAATACTTTGCATCAGTATTCACCAAAGAGAAGGAATTGGTAGATGTTGAGTCTGGAGAAGGGGGTGTAGATAGCCTGGGTCACATTGTGATCCAAAAAGACGAGGTGTTGGGTGTCTTAAAAAATATTAAGGTAGATAAGTCCCCAGGGCCTGATGGGATCTACCCCAGAATACTGAAGGAGGCTGGAGAGGAAATTGCTGAGGCCTTGACCGAAATCTTTGGATCCTCGCTGTCTTCAGGGGATGTCCCGGAGGACTGGAGAATAGCCAATGTGGATCCTCTGTTTAAGAAGGGTAGCAAGGATAATCCCGGGAACTACAGGCCGGTGAGCCTTACTTCAGTGGTAGGGAAATTACTGGAGAGAATTCTTCGAGACAGGATCTACTCCCATTTGGAAGCAAATGGACGTATTAGTGAGAGGCAGCACGGTTTTGTGAAGGGGAGGTCGTGTCTCACTAACTTGATAGAGTTTTTCGAGGAGGTCACTAAGATGATTGATGCAGGTAGGGCAGTAGATGTTGTCTATATGGACTTCAGTAAGGCCTTTGACAATGTCCCTCATGGTAGACTAGTACAAAAGGTAAAGTCACATGGGATCAGGGGTGAGCTGGCAAGGTGGATACAGAACTGGCTAGGCCATAGAAGGCAGAGAGTAGCAATGGAGGGATGCTTTTCTAATTGGAGGGCTGTGACCAGTGGTGTTCCACAGGGATCAGTGCTGGGACCTTTGCTCTTTGTAGTATATATAAATGATTTGGAGGAAAATGTAACTGGTCTGATTAGTAAGTTTGCAGACGACACAAAGGTTGGTGGAATTGCGGATAGCGATGAGGACTGTCGGAGGATACAGCAGGATTTAGATTGTCTGGAGACTTGGGCGGAGAGATGGCAGATGGAGTTTAATCCGGACAAATGTGAGGTAATGCATTTTGGAAGGTCTAATGCAGGTAGGGAATATACAGTGAATGGTAGAACCCTCAAGTGTATTGAAAGTCAAAGAGATCTAGGAGTACAGGTCCACAGGTCATTGAAAGGGGCAACACAGGTGGAGAAGGTAGTCAAGAAGGCATACGGCATGCTTGCCTTCATTGGCCGGGGCATTGAGTATAAGAATTGGCAAGTCATGTTGCAGCTGTATAGAACCTTAGTTAGGCCACACTTGGAGTATAGTGTTCAATTCTGGTCGCCACACTACCAGAAGGATGTGGAGGCTTTAGAGAGGGTGCAGAAGAGATTTACCAGAATGTTGCCTGGTATGGAGGGCATTAGCTATGAGGAGCGATTGAATAAACTCGGTTTGTTCTCACTGGAACGAAGGAGGTTGAGGGGCGACCTGATAGAGGTATACAAAATTATGAGGGGCATAGACAGAGTGGATAGTCAGAGGCTTTTCCCCAGGGTAGAGGGGTCAATTACTAGGGGGCATAGGTTTAAGGTGAGAGGGGCAAGGTTTAGAGTAGATGTACGAGGCAAGTTTTTTACGCAGAGGGTAGTGGGTGCCTGGAACTCGCTACCGGCGGAGGTGGTGGAAGCAGGGACGATAGGGACATTTAAGGGGCATCTTGACAAATATATGAATAGGATGGGAATAGAAGGATACGGACCCAGGAATTGTAGAAGATTGTAGTTTAGTCGGGCAGCATGGCCGGCACGGGCTTGGAGGGCCGAAGGGCCTGTTCCTGTGCTGTACATTTCTTTGTTCTTTGTTCTTTGTTCTTAATTGGAAAAAAGAATAATTGGACACTCTTTAAAAAATAAAAATAAAAAAATATATAAAATCTGGTACTTAGGATGCAATCTATCTAAATTGGAACAGAGTCCAGTGACGAGCGCATTTAGCCAGGTGTTTCCCAGCGTGCCGGGAAACACCACGCTAACTATCGCGGCACTGTTTAATTCAGGGCATCAGCAGGAAAAGCCCCACCGAGGCTGCACTTGTCCCGTTTCCTGTGGTGAGGAACTTAGCTCAATCTCCCAAAAAGCACTAACTCAGCTATTCGGAGGTCCTCAGGCTCCCCTGCACCCCGCCTTACATACGCAGGGCACCCCTGGACCGAATCCCACCAAGGCAAAATGCCATCCTGGCACTCTAGCAATTCCCTCTACCAGTGCCGCCTGGGTACCTTGGCAGCATCAGGGTTCCAGTGCCAAGATGGCACCAGCAGTGCCAGGGTGCCACCCTGCCCAGAGGGCAAGCTCCTGCGGGCCTCCAATCCCCTGGTAGACTCTACAAGTGCCATTCCATCTGGTCCCCGCTTGTGGAGACCAGCACTGAATGGCACTGGCCCAAAGTCCCCAAGACCAAAGCTTAGATCCCAGGGACCTAGGGTAGATCCGGCGAATGCATATTAGAGTAAGACTAGCTGTCTCGCTCTAATATGCAGATTTTACAGATCGCGATCCCACCCACAATGGGCAAGATTCAGATTGTGATGTCTCGAGAGATCATGTTAGATCTCGTGAGTCGTGGTGAGTCGGGTAGATCCCGTAATCGTGATCTCCTGGCTACCTTTCGGGCACAACGCGGCCCAAAAACTCCTAAGAACCTGATGCCTGTGATCTCTCACATTGTTCGTTCTTCATTGTTTCCCGAGTCAAATTCAGTTCCTGAATGTCTGCCAACGTGGCTGCTTCAGCCACAACACACCTCGCCTTTAAGAGGCCCTGGTCAAGCTTGTTTTACCTGGTACCAGCCAGTTACAATTTTGAGCAATCAGCCTTTAACAGCGTGGTTCGCACTGGCAGCAAGGAGCTATCATTCAAATGAGCAGGCAGCATGAAGTTGGCATGCAGTAATCTGGCAGAGTAAATGTCCATGAGTGACTGCTCATTTTCAATCCAGTGAAATAAGTGAATAGAGAGTTGGACAGGGTCTATAGCAGGTGTGTGATCCACTTTGACATATTACGTGGCAAAGGTGAAATGTTATTCCTTTCAACCCTCATAAACATCAAATCATTTTGAGCTTTCTGGCAACCTACATTGTTCAGAAAATGTTCCTTTTATTAATAAAAACTATAGTAACAATTGATTTAAGGAAGGAAGAGGCAGAAATATTTTCAAATACTTAAATAAAACTGTATTAAGAGGGAAGTTCATTGGCAATGATAGTTCTTACCTCATATTCTCTGATTCCGTTGAGAGCGGTGCAGTGATTTATCTCAAAAAATTCTATTAAATCATTCATATCACAAGAGGAAGTTTCACAGATATTTACTGGAAATTGTTTAATCACTTGATTAATTTAATAATTAAAGCATTTCCAGTCGCAATGTGCTGAGGCGACATGTTATCACAGTGGTTAGCACAGTTGCTTCACAGCTCCAGGGTCCCAGGTTCGATTCCCGGCTTAGGTCACTGTCTGTGCAGAGTCTGCATGTTCTCCCCATGTCTGCGTGGGTTTCCTCCGGGTGCTCCGGTTTCCCCCCACAGTCCAAAGATGTGCAGGTTAGGTGGATTGGTGACACTAAATTGCACTTAGTGTCCAAAAAGGTTAGGTGGGGTTACTGGGTTACGGGGATAGGTAGGAGGTGTGGGCTTAGGTCGGGTGCTCTTTCCAAGAGCCGGTGCAGAATCGATGGGCCGAATAGCTTCCTTCTGCACTGTAAATTCTATGACTATATCTATGTATAACCTCCTGAAAGGCGGGGGGGGGGGGGGGGGGGGGGGCTGTTACGTGCAATTTATAGTGGTTGATGCATAAAAATCAAAAGGTTTTCCGTTAAAAGTCTTCATAACATATGCACATTGGCATCAATGAACCACAATTTACATCATGGCCACAAGAGGGCGCTGCAACCTCTGATAATTGGCCTCTTTCTGGGCACAAAAACTTTATGATTAAAATTAATTTGACTTTTATTCCCGGCCACAAGGCATAAAATTACTTTTACTTCACTGAACATTTACTCGTAAGAAGCTGTCCAATAAATCAGCGTAGTTTTGATGTTCTTTGGTAGAATCTACTGCTGTCTTAAGACAGAAATTCTTCCCCCTTTTCTTTTTCAGTAACTTCAGGTGAAGACACTGGGCCACAAATTACCTAGTTTTAGAAATTCTGCCATGGACAATTGTAATCAATTTCAGCCTGAGGGTGCAAAAAGGCCTTTCAGACAATGTAAATCACAAATGCTGATTTTACAGTTTCAACTTCAAACGTTGAAATTAGATTTAGCACAAACCTCTCCACACATATATAATTACAAATGCCTGCATATGTAGCCTCAAAATATAAATACTATGCTGACTGATGCTGTGCTGTTGCTCTCCCCTTTTCTCCTTGAGCTGCTGTGGTGTCCAAAAGCAGGCAAGAACTTCCATTACAACAATTTCTATTCCCACCTTTCTGTCTTAAAGAAAACACAGGTCGCCTGTGCATGTGGCCTTTGGAATGCTGCCAGCACCTCCTGCTTTGTGCTGAGCTCATCAGCAACAATGAAATGTGCCAACCTGTCCGAGAGGTGCAGGGACTTGCGCATAAATCATTCAAGTGGCATTACTCACCTCAACTCAATAGGCACAGGCACGCCACAGACTGCAGCACCCACGCCTAAATATTGCTCCCATTATTTCAAATCACTTTAAATAAAAGCCCAAACCAAAGGTAGAAATGGCCAAAAATATATAATGTAATTTTTTAACTTTGCCACTTGGCCTGTAATCTGGAATAGAGACTGCCAATTTTCAATCCATTGAAATCTTTCTAAATAAGTGGGTGATCCACTCTGACAGATACTACCCGTGTGATGAAGATGAAAATTTCAATCATCACAAGTATTACATCATTTCAGGCTTTCTGATAAACTACATAACTTACAAAACTCTCCTGCTTTGAAAGAAAATTATCATAATTAGCAAAAATAATATTAATTTATGGAAATGAGAGAATGAAATGATTTCAGATAATAAAGCGAGACCTGCATTTTGATGGAAGTTCATCAGAAATGATGGTTCCTACCTCACATGCTACTCGTGCTTTCGCCGTCTCTGTGTGAGAACAGTGCAGTGATTTACCTCACAGTGTTCCACATAAATCACCTGACAAGGGGATGTAGGTTTTTGTTTCACAGACATCAACTGGGAAATTCTAATTGGTTGAAATACTCACTTGTTTAGTTTAATAATGAAAGTATGCTCTCTGTATGAATCACCACAGACGTCGGATAATCTTGAGCTTTATAATTGCTATCAGCAAACTTGCCATTTTTAACAAAACTAACATGTTGACTAAGAAGTAATATTGATTATTTGTAGATACAGTGGGCACGATTCAACAGCCTCATTGCACCTGATTTGCTATTGAGGGGAGCCCATTGAATCTCATGAGAGACCGGCATCGAGATGCGTGATGCTCGAAACGTCTCGCACAATTCAACTGAATCTCGTGGCGCATCACAATCTGGATCTGGCTCTCCCTGGGCGAGATCCAGGCATGCATATTTTTATGAGCCATTATGACATGCTGTGTTGGGCATGACAGAACTCATGTACTGGATCAAGCCGGATCAAGCCAAATAAATTTCTCAACTCATTCTTGTCACTTGGAACTTCCAGACAGAATTCAACCAAACAATTTCTAAGAACGCGAATCTCCGGCTGCGTTAGGCTCTCGCTTGGACGCTATGCGGCCAGAGAATGCCAGGAGAGACCTGCAGCAAGCCCCCCTACAGACTCCGCGCTTCCTGGGATTCTCCGAAGCCCCACAAGACATCAGGGACGAAATTCTCCCCCAACGGCGTGATGTCCGCCGACTGGCGCCAAAAATGGCGCCAATCAGACGGGCATCGCGCTGGCCCAAAGGTGCAGACTGCACCGCATCTTTGGGGGCCGAGCCCCAACATTGAGGGGCTAGGCCGGCGCCGGAGGGATTTCCGCCCCGCCAGCTGGCGGAAATGGCGTTTGTTGCCCCGCCAGCTGGCGCGGAAATGCGGCGCATGCGCGGGAGCGTATGCGGCCGCTAAAAGTTTACCGCGCATGCGCAGTGGGGAGAATCTCTTCCGCCTCCGCCATGGTGGAGGCCGTGGCGGAGGCGGAAGGGAAAGAGTGCCCCCACAGCACAGGCCCGCCCGCGGATCGGTAGGCCCCGATCGCGGGCCAGGCCACCGTGGGGGCACCCCCCGGGGTCAGATCGCCCCGCGCCCCCCCCAGGACCCCGGAGCCCGCCCACGCCGCCTGGTCCCGCTGGTAAATACCAGGTTTAATTTACGCCGGCGGGACAGGCAATTTCTGGGCGGGACCTCGGCCCATCCGGGCCGGAGAATTGAGCGGGGGGTCCCGCCAACCGGCGCGGCCCGATTCCCGCCCCCGCCCAATCTCCGGTACCGGAGACTTCGGCGGGGGCGGGATTCACGGCAGCCAACGGCCATTCTCCGACCCGGCGGGGGGTCGGAGAATGACGCCCCAGAGTCGGAACCCATCCCAAATGGTCGCAACCGACTGATGCTCGCTGAAGTAGGTCATAAACCTACTGACCACCGACTCACGCGAGATCCAGCAGCCTCCGACGATTCTGCGGCCTCCCCAGCTAGGCTGCAACTGGGCGCCAATCGGTGCTGGTCCACACAAACGTGGAGAAGGTGGAACAGTACCCGGAGGGTCTCCCGGGCCACTGGAGACCCTAGGATGGTCAGGGTAAGGGCAGGGTGGTTCCCTGGCCCTCTGCTTGGAATACAGGCACCTTAGTACTCCTTTTTAAAAATGAAAGGGCTTCTGTGGGGAGCCGAGTCACCATCTCTGCTCGCAGGCAAAGAGCCCGGGGGTGCTGGGCTTGCTGCACCCGTGCTCGTTGGGGGTTGGGCGACCCTTGGCTGGGGGGACTCCTTCTTAGGGGTGGGCCACCATGGGAGGGTGGGGGGCACGGGGGCAACCACTCACTGCACCACCATGCCAACCCCTGGATCGTGTGTACCAGGGCAACCTTTGTCCCTGCCCGTCTGTCCCGGACCACCCATAACCCCAGAGCTACCAACCATTTCCAACAGAAATTAGTATTCAAGATACCAAAAACCAGTATTTTGGCAGTAAAATCCGAATTTTAATTTCAAAGAAAAAATGCCCACCAATCTGTAATATAGCTTGACATCTTTATTGCACAAATCTAAAACACAAATGGAAAATTCAAATCCAAGGCTTTTACGTACATGTACATCATCATGAGTGGGTGTCTTCAAACAAACAAGGGAGGTCATGTCTCACTAATTTAATTGATTTTTTTGAGGAGGTGACAAAAATGATTGTCGAGGGAAGGGCTGTGGATGTTGTCCACATGGACTTTAGTAATGCATTTGATAAGGTCCCTCATGGCAGGCTGGTGTAAAAGATTAGATCTCATGGGATCAGGGGTGAACTAGCTGGATGGATCCAGAACTGGCTTAGCCATAGAAGACAGAGGGTAGAAGTGTTTTTCTGAATGGAGGTCTGTAACTAGTAGTGTTCAACAGGGATTAGTTCTGGGACCTCTGCTCTTTGTGATATATATAAATGACTTGGAAAAAAACATAGTGGGTCTGATTAGCAAGTTTGTGGATGATACTAAGATTGCAGGAGTTGCGGATAATGATGAAGATTGTCAGAGAATACAACAGGATACAGATAGGCTGCAAAATTGGGCAGAGAAATGGCAGATGGAATTTAACCCGGACAAATGCGAGGTGATGTATTTTGGTAGATCCAATTCAGTTGGGAGTTATAAATTAAATGGCAGAACCATCAGGAGCATAGACACACACAGAGGTCTGGGCATGCCTCAGATCCTGAAAGGTAGCAGCACAGATGGAAATGGTGGTAAAGAAAGCATATGGCATACTTGCCTTCATAGGACAGGGTATTGAGTATAAAAGCTCGAAGATTATGTTACAATTATATACATTGTTGGTTAGGCAACATTTGGAATACTGTGTCCAATTCTGGTCACCGCATTACCAGAAGGATGTGGAGGCTTAGGAGAGAGTACAGAAAAGGTTTACCAGGATGTTGCCTGGTATGGAGGGTAATAGATATGAGGAGAGAAATGAATAAACTGGGATTGTTCTCCCGAGAGAGACAGAGGCTGAGGGGTGACCTGATAGAAGTTCATAAAATTATTAGGGGTATAGATAGGGTGAACAGTTGGAGGCTTTTCCCAGGATGGAAATGACAATTACATTGGGCACAAGTTCAAGGTGAGGGGGGAAAGGTTCAGTGCAGATGTGCGGGGAAAGTTTTTTACACAGAGGGTGCTGGTGGCCTGGAATGTACTGCCAAGTGAGGAGGTTGAAGCAGATACGTTAGCGACCGTCAAGACTTATCTTGTTAAGCACATGAACAGACAGAGTATAGAAGGATACAGGCAGTTGGTCTAGATAGGACACGTGATCAGCGCAAGCTTGGAAGGCCGAAGGGCCTGTTCCTGTGCTGTATTGTTCTTTGTTTGTTTTTGTTTTGTTTGTTCTAAGTTTCACACATTCAGTAAATCTAAGAATGAAAAATGTGAACAAAATATTCGCCTTTTTACATGAAGTTCAAAATTGTCCTTTCACCAGTATCAGAACTCAGTTCAACCATACTGATGCAATTCTTTTGCATTTGTCAAGAGAGTGCTACAATCACCTGCTTTCATCTTAATTTCAGAGTTTACCTCGGACTTACTTAGGGATGCACATGTAGCTCTTTTACACTTGTCAAGCAGATTTGCATTGAATTGCATTTTATGACAGCACTGTCCTTTGGCTTGAGCATAGACTTTCTGGATTAAGAAGTCAGAAAGTGTCTCAGTTCCCAAACTGGGCCGAAACTCAGCGGAGTTCTTCCTGACCAGACTGAAGATTCATTCATCTTCAGCATTACTATGTGCGATTGACAAGACTGCCAGCATGACTTTTGGAAGACGACGATATTTCAGCACACCTGCTGATTTTCCCCTCAGCTAGGAGATATCCACCCAAACTTCATCTGATCGTCTATCCAATGCTGTACCTACCAATGTGTCAACCTGGAATTGAGAAAATTCCACTCCTTAATCATCCAGAACATCTTCCATGACATGGAATCGCTTTGCAAAATAACAAACTGATGTAAAGTTTCCCTCCATCCTCCCGCTTGGATTAGCCATTCTTGCTTGTAGCGGCAATTCGTCCTGAAGGGGAAATTTGATGGTGGCGTAGTCACACACAGCAACATAGTACTTTCGTACTAATGAGTAGAAGTTACTCCTATCTTATAATTGTGGTGAATGTATTATACTAATAATCCACTATTGTATCTGTGCTATGCTGTTGCCCTTGTGGGCTCCACCTATGGGCCATTGTATGGCATTATCCATAAGGTAACATGTTGGGGCCTGTATGGACTCCGCTCATGGCTCCTCCCCTTGAAGGGAGGTATGCCTGTAGGCAGTTCTCAGTGTTAGTTCAGTCGCAGGCAGGTACTGTTCTAGTTGATTAAAGCCACAGTTTATTTCTACTCATATCTCGAGTGAATTGATGGTCGCATCAATTTAATCAACTACAACGCAACTATGGAATTGGCCCTCAAACCTGACCGACTGGAACTTGATCCGCAGGCCGCAGAGGCGAAATAAATTTTTTCGCACTGGCTCTGCTGTTTCAAGGCCTATCTCGCCGCCTCCTCCTCGCCTTCCATCACCGACGAACAGAAGCTGAGTCTCCTCCCCGCACAGGTGAGCCATTGAATCTCTGTTCAACTCGATAAGGCCTCCTCCAACACAAATGTCCTCGCGATGCTCGAACGCCTCTATGTAAGGCCCGTGAACGAGGTATACGCGCGACACATCCTCACCACTCCCCGCCAGCGCCCCGGGGAATTGCTAGACGACTACCTACGCGACCTCGAAGTCCTCGCACGCAGCTGCAACTACCAGGCCGTTATGGCCACTCAACATATGGAACTCGCCGTCCGAGACGTCTGCGTGGCGGGAGTCCCAACTACGTGAGACAGCGCCTACTCGAAAAAGGGGCCCTGGACCTGGATCAGGCGGTAAAATTAGCGTCCTCTCTGGAAGTAGCGTTCCAGAGCAACACGTTCCCGTCTGACCCCGTGACCCCCTCGTGGACCCCCGACCAAAGACTACCCACGCCTGTGCCGCGCGGCCGCCCGCCCACCATGGGGGCTACGCTGCTATTTCTGCGGCCAGTCCCAACACCTCCGGCAGCACTGCCTGGCCCGTAATGCGAACTAGAGCAGCTGCGGGAGAAAAGGACACTTCGCCAAAGTTTGCCTGGCCACGTCCAAGAACTCTAAACTGGAGGCCCGACCCACAGGCTCACAGGTCCGCAGACCCCGCAGTGTGGCAGCATGTCTGCCAACTCCACCCCCTGTAGGTGCATCATCAGCCTCGTGCTATCTGTGGGGGCAGCCACCTTCCAGCCCACACAGTACGTGCGACTCACGTGGGCCGCCATCTTGGCCATCCTCCCCCACGCGGCCGGCCACGTGCAATCCATGGAGGCCGCCATCTTGGCCACCATCTGCTACGCCGCTCGACACGTGCGATCAACAAGGGCAGCCATCGTGGAACCGCCCCAGCACCTCCGACCACGCCGACTACCCGCAATTCAGCGCGGTCACCCTGGACCAGTCGCGAACCAAACACCTCCGGAGTTCCATGATGACCGTCCGTGTAAACGGGCACGAAACGCCTTGCCTCTCCGACTCTGGGAGCACAGAGAGCTTCATTCACCCGGACATGGTAAGACGCTGCTCGCTCCCAATTTTCCCGGCGCACCAAACCATCTCCCTCGCCTCTGGGTCGCACTCGGTGCAAATCCGAGGATGCACGACCGCAACCCTAGCAATACAGGGCGCCGAGTACGCCAATTTTAAATTATATGTGCTCCCAGACCTCTGCGCTCCTCTCCCATTGGGACTAGATTTCCAATGCAACCTCAGGAGCCTAACCCTGAAATTCAGGGGGCCCTACCTCCACTCACCATGTGCAGTCTCGCGACCCTAAAGGTCGACCCTCACCCACTCTTCGCAAACCTCACCACCGACAGCAAACCAGTCGCTACCAGAAGCAGGCGGTATAGCATAGAGGACAGGACTTTTATCAGGTCCGAGGTCCAGCGACTCTTGTGGGAGGGAGTCATCGAGGCCAGCAATAGCCCCTGGAGAGCTCAGGTGGTGGTCGTCCGGGGAAAAGAACCGGATGGTTGTAGATTACAGCCAAACCACAAACCGGTACACGCAACCCGATGCGTACCGCCTTCCCCGGATTGCAGACATGGTAAACCAGATCGCACACTACCGGGTAATCTCCACGGTGTATCTGAAGTCTGCATACCACCAGCTCCCAATCCTCCCAGAGGATCGCCACTACATGGCTTCTGAGGCAGACGGCCGCCTTTTCCACTTCCTCCGGGTCCCCTTTGGCGTCACGAACGGGGTCTCAGTGTTCCAAAGAACAATGGACCGAATGGTGGACCGGTACGGGCTGCGGGCCACATTTCCGTACTTGGACAATGTCACCATCTGTGGCCATGATCAGCAGGACCACGATGCCAACCTCCACAGATTTCTCCAAACCGCTCAAACCTTTACCTCACGTACAACGAGGAGAAATGCGTTTTCCACACAACCAGACTAGCCATCCTCAGCTAAGTCGTGGAAAGCGGGGTTCTAGAACCCGACCCCAACTGTATGCGCCCCCTCCTGCAACTCCCCCTCCCCCACTGCCTCAAGGCCCTGACGAGGTGCCTCGGGTTCTTTTCATATTACGCCCAGTGGGTCCCCAACTATGCGGACAAAGCCCGCCCACTAATCAAGGCCACCATCTTCCCACTGGCGACTGAGGCCCGCCAGGCCTTCAGCTGCATCAAGGCGGACATCGCCAAAGCCGTAATGCGTGCGGTGGACGAGTCCGTCCCCTTCCAGGTGGAGAGCAACGCATCAGAGGTCGCCCTCGCTGCTACTCTCAATCAGGCAGGCAGGCCAGTAGTGTTTTTTTCACGCACCCTCACCACCTCCGAAATTCGGCACTCCTCAGTCGAAAAGGAGGCCAAGCAATCGTGGAAGCCGTGCGGCACAGGAGGCACTACCTTGCTGGTAGGAGGTTTACCCTCGTCACCGACCAACGATCGGTAGCCTTCATGTTCGATAATACGCAGCGGGGCAAAATCAAGAACAATAAGATCTTGAGGTGGAGCATCGAACTCTCCACCTATAATTACGATACAGTATATCGTCCTGGGAAGCTCAACGAGCCCCCAGATGCCCTGTCCCGCGGCACATACGCCAGCGCGCAAGATGACCGACTATGTGCTATCCACGATGACCTCTGCCACCCGGGGGTCACCCGGCTTATCCACTACATCAAGGCCCACAAGCTGCCCTACTCCACCGAGGAGGTAAGAGCCATGACCAGGGACTGCCAGATCTGTGCGGAGTGTAAACCGCACGTCTATCGACCAGATAAGGCCCACCTGGTAAAGGCATCCCGGCCCTTTGAGCGCCTCAGTATCGATTTCAAAGGGCCCCTCCCCTCCGATAACCGCAATACATATTTTCTCAATATTATTGATGAGTTCTCCCGCTTCCCCTTTGCAATCCCTTGCCCCGACATGACCACGTCCACCGCCATTAAAGCCCTACATAGTGTCTTCACCCTGTTTGGTTTCCCCAATTATGTCCACAGTGACCGGGGCTCGTCGTTGATGAGCGACGAACTGCGTCAGTACCTGCTGAGTAAGGGCAACGCCTCAAGCAGGACTACCAGTTATAACCCCAGGGGAAATTGGCAGGTGGAGAGGGAGAACGCGACGGTCTGAAGACCGTCCTCCTGACCCTGCGGTCTAGGAATCTCCCAGTTTCCCACTGGCAGAAGGTCCTCCCCAATGCGCTCCACACTATTAGGTCCCTACTTTGCACGGCCACAAACGAGACCCCTCATGACCACCTATTTGATTTCCCCAGGAGATCCACCACCACCACTCCACCCTATCCTGCCCAACCTACCATGACCAGCGCCCCCGTCCGTATATGGCTCCCGCATTCCCTCCCACCCGCCACCCCCCTTTCACCGATCCACAGGAACGAAGCTCAAGGAGAGACGCTCCCGGAGTGCACGTCTGTACCCGCAGCGGCGCCCTTACTACCGATGCCAGCACAGACGAGTTTGACACCCGGGCCAGCAATAATGCCAGAGCTTCGGCGATCACAGCGCACAATCCGTGCACCGGACCGGCTGAACTTATGAACCCGTCACCCCGCCGGACTTCATTTTTTTAACAGGGGGTGAATGTGGTGGATGTCTTATACTAATAATCCACCATTGTATCTGTACTATGCTATTGCCCTTGAGGGCTCCACCTATGGGCCATTGTGTGGCATTATCCATAAGGGAACATGTTGGAGACTGTATGGGCCCCGCCCATGGCTCCTCCCCTTGAAGGGAGGTATAAAAAGCAGTCGGCCTGCAGGCTGTTCTCAGTGTTAGTTCAGTCGCAGGCAGGCACTGTTCTAGTTGATTAAAGCCAGAGTTTATTTCTACTCATGTCTCGAGTGAATTGATGGTCGCATCAATAATAATAATAATAAATAATAATAACTTATTGTCACAAGGAGGCTTCAATGAATGAATGAAGTTACTGTGAAAAGCCCTTCGTCGCCACATTCCGGTGCCTGTTCGGGGTGAGGTGTCCCATCTTGAGTACCTGCCTGGCCTGTTCACCAATGACGCGCGGTCTTCATCAGACTTCTGATTGCATTTGGCCTTGTACATGCAGCTAGCAGGCAATGGAACACTGACAATTGCAGCAGGTTTCACAAAGCGAAGCAACAAATCCTGAAGAAAGTTAAGCAACTTCTGATCTAGAATCTGTATCTTGGGAGCTTCATTTTGGAGCTCTAGATTGAGCCTGTTAAACACAGGAAGTGTATAAGGTATTATATAAGATACAGTACAGTTTGTTTCTGTCACAAAGCTTTGCATAAATCCCGGCAGCTTTGCCTTGAGATGGTTCTACTGTTGTATTAGCAACAGGATTGCTAGCTGCGGGAGACCTCTTCTTAATTCCAGCACTTGAACTGCTGCTTTTTCCATCTTTCTTACTATTGTCAGTCTTGCTGCCATGCACAAGAACAGCAGTTTTCTGAACAAATCCTGCACTAGTCTTTTTAGGTATGATTGTTGCAGGGACTTGGGGCAGGATTCTCTCAGCCCTGGGCCGGTCCGGGCCACGCCGCCCCGACGCCGCCGTGGTTGGCGTGGCGCCGGTCGTGGGCCGCTCTACGCGGCTGGCCCTCCAATTCTTGGACTGGGATGGGCCGAGCGGCTGTTGTGGAAACGCTGAGTCCCTCCGGCGCTGTTCTGACCTGCTCTCAGCTGGCGGGAACTCAGTGTGGAAGGGTCGGGTGGTGGCCTGTGTGAGGGGGAGAGGGGCTCCAACCCCGGGGGGGGGGGGGGGGGGGGCCTCCGATGTGGGCCCCGATCGCGGGCCGGCTTCTTTGGCTGGGGGACTCATTTCCTACGCGTCGGCCCCTGTAGCCCTGCGCCATGTTGCGTCGGGGCCGGCGCATTGATGGAGGCCACTGCGCATGCATGCGTTGGTCCCTGCACCTCTGCGCATGCGGGGATCCCACGGCGCCCAGTTTGCACCTGGATCGGCAGCTGGAGCGGCGCGAACCGCTCCAGCACCGTGCTGGCCCCCTATAGGGGCCAGAATTAGTCCTGGAGGCGGCCCATTCACGCTGTCGTAAAATGCGACGGCGTTTACGACGCCGTGGACACTCTTCCGTGGGATGAGAGAATCCCACCCTTGTTTCCTGACAGCAGCTGAAACCAGGCAACCACTTTTTGCTTTTGCAACATGAATGCTGTTTTTTGTTCCTGCAAACAACGTTCTTGTTGTAGATGATATGCTACATGTAACACTACCTTATGTGTAATGGTTGAGCAATCTTCTTGGTGATGGTCTCCGCCACTGGGGACTTGGTAGAGGCCTTTACAGAAGTGTCAACCTTCAGTCACTTCACATTTCTCAAGCCCCCTTCATTCTTTCTTTGCCCCCTTCATTCTTTCTTTTTCCTTTCTTTGGTTCTGCTTCTTGGGAGAAGCACTCTGGTAAAGCAGACCATTATTCCAGAAATCTGGCTAGTGCTCTTTTCAAGGACAACCATCTTGTGCAGACATGTTTGAGTATTCTGTGATTTTCTAGATTGTACAATGTTTGTATTTCCTTGAACTCTTTGTGGCACTTGCTGGACGTCTCAAGGTAGTAATAGACTAGGTACAGGCAAGTCCACTGCAGAGAATGGCAATGATCTTACCCCTTTCTCTGCAGCCAGATGAAGAAGTTGGCATGGACATCCAAAAATGAAAGTATATGCGTTGTCTTTGTTCACAAAGGGAGTGACACTATTGTGGACTCCCATCATTAGTGCTGCGTTGTCTGCAGAAAAGCATATCACATTTTTCCAAGGAATGTTGTTTTCCTTAAGAACATTGTCCAGAGGTTGGAAAATGATTTTGCCGCTTGATCTTTCTTTCGTTGTTGCTATTTCAAGTAGCACACTGATCACCCTGTTCACATCTGTGTCAAAGAACCGAACAATGACAGGATAGTGTTGTTCCTCCACACTGTTGTGTTATGTACTCTGGGATAACACAGGCTGCAACTGGATGCAGCTTTAACCAAAAGATACTCCAGTCCTTGAAGTTAGTTCAATCTGATTTATTGAACCAGTAGCACAGTTAGCACAGTTCTCTATGAAATGAAATGAAAATCGCTTATTGTCACAAGTAGACTTCAAATGAAGTTACTGTGAAAAGCCCCTAGTCACCACATTCCGGCGCCTGTTCGGGGAGGCTGGTATGGGAATTGAACCGTGCTGCTGGCCTGCCTTGATCTGCTTTCAAAGCCAGCGATTTAGCCCTGTGCTAAACCAGCCCCTGAGTTCGACTCTCTGCTAACGTAAGTGTGGTAACCCTGGCTGACTGAACCAGACTAGCTCTTAGTCACGTGCTGGAGGTGTGATACTGTACATACACCCTGACTCACTCTGTAGATGTTCATCAGTGGAAAGAGGCGGAGTGTGAGTGCCTCGTGCCTTTTATAGTGAGATACCACCCCCGAGTGTCCTGCCTACTCATTGGTCATGTCCTGTTCTCTGTGTTCATTAGCTGCCTGTCTGCATATCATGACATCTCCCCTTTTTAAAAATGTTTTGTTGGCATATGGGAACGTACTTACATGTGGTGGCATATATTAACATATTTACAAGCGGCGGCATATGTGAACGTATTTACATGTGAAGACAGCTGTCTAATGTGAGAAAACAGAACATAGCAAACAAAACAAATGTTCATAAGTCCAGTCTCTGGGGCTTGCGTCTGATCCTTGTCGACCGCTGGAGAGGTGATGGTGGGGACAACGGCGACTTGACAGGCGGGATGGAAGCCTGACTGGTGGCCTCGTAGTTCGAGGTATCAGGAGGTGGCAAAACAACAGACGGAAACGGAGAAGAAAGCGGTTGCGGGCAGGCAACTTTGGGCAGTGCCCGTCTGTTTCGTCGCACAGCAGAACCATCAGCCATGCGTACAACATACCAGAGGGGCGCAGCCTGTCGAACAATGACAGCTGGAGCAGACCATCCGGTATCTTGACTCTGAGAGTGTCTGCCGGGGATAACACGGGCAAATCGGTGGCATGAGCATCATAGCCCTGCTTTTGTTGGTTTTGGAGCTGCTGCACCTTCTGCAGCACTGGGAGGTGATCCAGGTTGGGCAAGTCTATGGCTGGAAGTGTCGTCCGCAGGTCCCTGTTCATCAGGAATTGAGCCGGCGACGTGCCAGTGGACAGTGGGGTCGCCCTGTACGCAAGCAGCGCAAGGTAGATGTCAGAGGCAGAATCCGTGGCCTTGCAGATGAGCTGTTTCACAATGTGCATCCCTTTTTCAACCTTCCCATTGGACTGCGGATAGTGTGGGCTGGAAGTGACATGTTTGAAATGGTATGACTTGGCAAACATAGACCACTCGTGGCTGTTGAAGCACGGGCCATTGTCACTCATGACAGTGAGTGGGATACCATGCCTGGAGAGGCGTTGATGACAGTCCGAGATGTGAGGTCTGAGAGCTTCACGACTTCAGGGTAGTTGGAGAAATAGACAATAATCGACACGTAGTCACGACCATTGGCACGAAAGAGATCGATGCGAACCTTGGACCATGGGGAGGTCACGATTTCATGCTGCTGGAGCGTCTCCTTGCTCTGAACTGGCTGGAAGCATTGACAGGTCACACAGTTGAGGACCATGTTCGAGATGTCCTGGCTAATACTGGGCCAGTAGACAGCCTGCCTGGCTCTGCGTCTGCACTTCTCAACGCCCAGGCGTCCCTCATGGATTTGGCGGAGCACCAAGCTCTGGAGGCAGAGTGGAATGACAATCCGGTCCAGTTTGAGGAGGATACCATCAATCACTGTCAGGTCGTCCTTTACAGAGTGACGCCTGTTGCATGTGGGAGTCATTGCCCAGCATCCCAATCAGACCGCAATACCTGGACAGTGTGCGAGAACTCTGTGGGAGGCAACACCACACACGCTGCAGCCAACATCCAAACATCCAGTGGATGGGACACAGCTCCGGGGGACATGTCCAGGGCTGAAGGGTGGGTGAGTGCCACTGGGAGGGGGCTAGCACCCGGTCCATATGATGTTGTGAGACGGTGTCCGGGGTACAGGGTCTGGGGACCGGTGAGGGGGGCCCGCTGAGGCCTGGAGCATGTGGGCTGGGCGTTCCGGGTAGGGTGGCTGGGGGGGGGGATCAGTGGAAGAATGGAGGGTCCCGGGTTGGAAGCCACCGCTGTTTGTCGGTCTGACACCCTCTCCCAATTCCTTACAGATATTGAACGCTATGGCAGGGATGTCCTCAAACTCGCCCAATTCACTTAACATATGCGTGAGCTATGGTCATATCCTTAACCACCCACCACCCCCATTTCCCACCCTCCGAGGGTATGTGTCACATCACTCCAGGGTGCTGGGTCTGTGTCGGCACTGTCAGTGGGTCACTGTCGAGGGCAGGGGGTGATAATAACCTGCAGAGAGCTGAGTGCTGGTGCTCCTCAATCTATGCCATAGCCTGGCCCCTGCCTGCCTGCTGAGTGCTCGCTCACACCCATCACCTGCGCACGGTGATGCATTGCGGAAGAAAGTAACAGAGGCTTTCTACTGGTTGTGCACAAGGATGTTTATTGTTCAATATAGTCCCCACTCTCCCGATGGTGCAGCCACCCCTCACCCCTACTTACCGTGTCCCCCCTCCCCCCGGTGCCCTCAGTGATCCTCAATGTGCTTTGCCCTCCTAGTTCTACCACTATGTCTAGGTGTCCCCAGGATGCACATCAGAGGTGGCGGCCACCAGCTGCTTTCCTTGTCCCGTGGCCTTCGAGCCCCTGGCAGGTAACCTCTGGGGGCAGGGGGAGTGAATGGCCTCGGCTCGCTTGTTGACGGCACCTGCACAGCCGTGCTGCCCTGTCTCATGTGCTGACCCCGAGACGTGGCCTCATTAGAGGGGTGGATCACAGGAGTGCTGGTGGCCACCATCGCCACTTCATAGGACAGGTCTGGGTTGGCACTCCTCCCAGTCGATGCCCATGGGGTTCACCTTGGGATGGAAGGGCAACTGGGTCGAGCCCAGGCTGCCCCTGCATTAGCCGGCTCTGCCAGCACCAGCAGTTCCCATGATCCGCACCATTGTGTCGAAGCTCTCGGCGATCTCTCCAGTGATTGGGCCATGCTCTGCAGTGCCTCGGCAATGCCCACCTGCGACTGGGGCAAGCTACGCAATGCCACAGCCATTCCTCTCTAAGAGCAGGACATGACCCGCAGAACCTCAGCCTGGTAGTGGGTGACATCCCCCAGCGAGGCAGCCACACTGCCGAGACCCTCAGCCATGGCCTTCACCGACTGTGACATCTTGGGCACTTTCACTCATGGTGCCAACATTGTGCACCAGGCTCTCCACTGCGGTCGACACCCTGACAGTGTTAGCCCCGGTGCCACTCATTGCCGGTGCCATATCCTGCACCTGTAGCCTCTGGGACTCCTCCAATCGGCTATAGATCTGCTGGAGGGACGCTGACATCATCCTCTGAATTTCCCGGCCGCTCCCTATCGTCTCCATCAGCTCCGGGTAACGCTGTTCCAGAGGCTCAGCATCAGGCTGGGACCCAACTGGGTCCTGGGATCCAGCTGACCTCCAACTGCTGTCTCGCCTGAGGGTCCCTGTCTCCACCAGATGTGCAACATTAGCAGTGTGGTGCTCATCAGATTGTGCCCCAGAAGCCTGTCCAGTAACATTTCCCACCGAGGTGTGTGTATCTGCGCTGGTGGAGGGTGGGGATGACAGCTGTGTTGCGACTACAAAAGTTGCATCCTCAGAGCTCTCCTCCGAGGTGTCTCCTCGGAGTCAGGAGAGGGGACTGCCCGGGATGGGCCAGTGCCATCGCCCACTGGATCTGTGGGAGAATGGACATGTGGTCAGTGGGAGGGATGGGCCAGTCAGTAAGGCAATCACTGCTCACGTTTGACACGTCCTCCAGATGGAGACCGGTGGTTCCTCACCCCTGCGGCCTCCGCCAGCCCAAGCGTTGGTGACCGTCCTGTCCTCGGCCACATCGGTTACCTCCAGGGCCCAAATTAGTGTGGTGGGTGGGACATTGTGTCCACTCACCCGTGCTGCCCAGTGTAGGTCGTTGACCTTCTTCCGACACTGGAGGCCAGTTCTCCTGGTCACACTGCTCGAGCTGACTGCTACTGCCACCTCGCCCCAGGCAGCACTGGCTGCCTTATGGTTCACCCTCCGGGACACTCAGGAGATCAGGGCATCGCTCCTGGCCTCCACCACGTCCAGGAGCTCCTTAGGTCAGCATCCCCAAATCTGGGGGCCGGTCACCTCAGCACCATTGCTGTGAGCTGGCTGGGATTTGCTGAGCAAGTGCAGGTTAAGTGCTGCTCGACCTTGTTAGCGGGGGGCTGGCGAGCGTGGTTCCGATGAAACAGCTGGCGAGCCAGCATTCGGGGTGAGAAGCCCTTGAAGTCTCGTTAAGTTGACCAATTAACGTTGAATAGTGTTGCCAGCCTTGCTCAGCCGAGTGCTGGGAAATTCACGATAATTCCCGTTCGCTAGCACACTGAGACATTTTTCCGGAGAATCGCACCCTGAGAATTTCTTTCAGCCCTGGGGAGCTGAACTCAGAGGTCGGGTTGCCCTTTTGAAAGGGTGTCCCGATCTTTAAATGAGCTGCTGGTACCCCCACACATACATGGACACTACCCATACCACCCAAGTGAGGATACCATGCTATGGGGTCCCTGGGGGTCCCTCCCACTTCAGGCCCCGCCAAACACCCTTACAGCACCCCTTCCCTTCTAGGATTCCCAACCATCACACCGCCTCTACCTCCCAGAGGCCCCTGCTTACCTGCTCTGCACTCTAACACGCTTCATCACCCTCATCTCATGGGCATGGCCTCCCTCACCAGTGCCACCCGGGCAGTGCTCCTGCTGGCTTGGCAGTGCCAGTTGGGCACATTGGCAGTGCCAGGGTGCCAGTGCCAATGTGCCAGCTGGGTAGTGCCAAGGTGGCCACGTTCCAGGGTAAGGGCCAAAGCCCACCCTGCACTTACCCTGGCCACCCAGGGGTCTCCAATTACCTGGGAGACCCCCCTGGTACCGTTCCGCCTGGTCCACGTTTTTGTGGACCAGGACTGATCGGCACCCATCTGCAGCCTACTTGGGGAGGCCGGTGAATCGATGGAGGCTGGTGTATCCTGGGTGAGTAGGGGATAAGAAGGTTTACGACCTACTTCCGGGAGCGGCGTTTGGCCATGCCCATTTGGGGCAGAATTCTGACTTCGACGTCTCGCAGGACTTGAGTAAATCCCGCGAGGCACGGAGGCTGTCGGGAGGCCCTCTGGTGGCCTCTCCCGGGATTGTTTGGCCACGTTTTTGCTTTCGCTTGTGCGCAACATGGCAAGAGAATCGCATCCAAGTCCTTTTCTACCCCTGCAGCATGGTATGGAGCACATTGAGCAACAGTGGGCAAAAGTTAATGGCCAGTGGACAATTTCTCTAATTGTGAAGTTCCTGGCAACAGCTGTGTCGGGCTCTGATGTGCTCCGAGGCAACTCCATACATGGCTGTGTTTGCTTCATCAACAGTGACACACAGCAAACAGTCTTGCCCAGGAAGAGGAGTGCTGTCAAAGGTAGCTTTGTTCACAAGCTCTATACCTTTAACATTGTGCTCACTGATGCCACATGTGCTTCTGTTCCTGTCTCTCTGTGATATAATTGTAATACAGCTGACCTGCAACTTTAATGGTTTAACTAAGGTAATGCTCTAGTTTTCTCCTGTCTTTCCCCATCTGCAGCATGTTTCATTCACCATTTGAAGAATAAGGGCCTGTGCAAGGAAGCGGTCTCAAAGGAGCAAATAAATTTCAACAGCTATATATCAGAGACAATTATGGACTTAAACCGAAATGAGCAAGTATAATATGTGCATGCGTTACCGTCTGGAATTTTCAATTATTATTTGCTATTCAAGTTGTTGTTGAGCATTCAGTTTTTTTCTTCCCTGTGATTAATGTTGAATTTTAATTTTGCAATTTTCTCAATAAAATTTGCACATCTTTAGGCATACTTTTAATCCGCAATCAACTGCAATCACACTTATTATTATTGAGCATTTCCGCCTTCAAGAAATTCACATTGGATTGGATTTGTTTATTGTCACGTGTACCGAGGGTCAGTGAAAGGTTTATTAAGAGGGGCAATACTGAAATTTGAGTTCATTGGTAATTAGTCTGCAGCAGCAGTAAATGGAACAAATGAATGCACTAAACAATAAACAAGAAAAATAAGTGTAATGGAGAACTGAATAAACTGGAAAAATAACCAGTGTGGATGAGTTATCTCACCAGTATTATGGGCATTGCCAACTGGCTTACTGGTATCGTGAACAGGCAGTTTATATTGGCGGTCTCCACTGGACACCAGGGGCGAAATTCTCCGTTATCGGCGGAAAGTCCGCCGATCAGCGCAAAAAACAGCGCAAATCCGACTTGTGTCACGTCGGAAAAATGGGTCGAAAGTCTCCGGCCCGAAATGGGCTAGCAGCGACGTAACGGGATCCGCGCTTGCGCAGTGGTTCATGCCGTGCAGTGTCATACGCGCCGCATGGCGTGACGGCTCATAAGGCCGCGCTGCTCCCCCCCACCCGACCGGAACACCCGACCGGAACACCCGACTGGATGGCTGGCCGCCGCTCAGCCCTGAGGTTCGAGTCACGGGATGTGGAGGCGCTCCTGGACGCGGTGGAGCAGAGGAGGGACGCCCTGTATCCCGGGCACGGCCGCAGAGTTGCCCCACGCCACAGCCGGCGTCTGTGGAGGGAAGTGGCAGAGGCCGTCACCGCTGCGGCCCTGACACCACGGACAGGCACCCAGTGCCACAAGAAGGTGAACAACCTCGTCAGAGCAGGCAGGGTGAGCCTCCCCATATCCACCCCTCCCCCATATCCCCCCTTCCCCCATATCCCCCCTCCCCCATATCCCCCCTCCCGCATATCCCCCCTCCCCCATACCCCCCTCCCCATATCCCCCCTCCCCCATATCCCCACCCCTCCCCCATATCCCCCCCTCCCCCATATCCCCCCTCCCCCATATCCCCCCTCCCCCATATCCCCCCTCCCCCATATCCCCCCTCCCCCATATCCCCCCTCCCCATATCCCCCCTCCCCATATCCCCCCTCCCCCATATCCCCCTCCCCCATATCCCCCTCCCCCATATCCCTCTCCCCCATATCCCCCCTCCCCCATATCCCCCCTCCCCCATATCCCCCCTCCCCCATATCCCCCCTCCCCCATATCCCCATATTCCCCCCTCCCCCATATCCCCCCTCCCCATATCCCCGAGTGAATCCAGCCCTAACCTTAACCTCTGCAATGCACGCGCAACCGATGGCGTGCATTCATATACCTGCCTAACAGTGTTGCCTTTTACCCCTGCCACCCCCCCCCCCCCACAGGATAAGCGCGCACACAACAATAGGGAGCATGTGAGGACTGGAGGAGGCCCCGCTGATGAGAGGCCACTGACCGAACACGAGGAAAGGGCCCTGGAACTGGCTGGCGGACCTGACGACCGGGAGGTTGCTGATGCAGAGGTCGGGGGCGTAGTAGCAAGTGAGCCACCGACAGCCCGTCCCCATATCCCCCCTCCCCTATATCCCCCTCCCATATCACCTGATCACTGCCTGATGTCTAACCATGCATGCTTCATTGTGTATCGCAGGACCAAACGTCCAGGCACCCATCCCCGCAGATGCAGACCGCCCGCAGGATGCCCCTCGGAGGCCACGGGAGACGGAGAGACACGGACCCTCCAGCATGCGACGCCCGCAGGATGCCCCTCGGAGGCCACGGGAGACGGAGAGACCCGGACCCTCCAGCATGCGACGCCCGCAGGATGCCCCTCGCACACCATGGGAGACGGAGAGACCTGGAGCAACAGGGAGACGACACCCCCGTCACGTGCGGGAGCGACCACCCAGCGACGAGGGGGGCAGCCACAGGCCCCCGTCACATCCGAGCCAGGACACCACTACCCAGGACACCACTACCCAGGACACCACTACCCAGGACACCACTACCCAGGACAGCACTTCCCGGGACACCACTGCCCAGGACACCCCTACCTGGGACAGCACTACCCAGGAAGACGAAATACTGGACAGTGACTCAGAGTGGATGGGTGGAGACGAACCCCCACCCCAAAGTGCCATGGACTCAGAGTGGGACGAAGAGCACGACACAATGCCACTGCTGTCACCAACACCCTCCACCATCGCAGAAACACTCACCTCGATTGGGCACTTTAGTGATGAGGCGTCTGGTACACTCACTGGTGCGCACAACACAGCCGTCCCGGTACAGCAGGTGGAGGTAGGAGCAGCAGAGGGGCCGGGCGGTCGGAGTGCAGCCCAGCCCAAGCGAACATCTGCCGCCCAGATGGATCCCGGGTTCCTGGAGTTACCACACCCACACATAGATCCGATGCAACCACCGACCCGGAGACGAGCGAAGAGGGTGACGGGCGGCTTGAGGCGGCTGCAGTCGCAGGTGGAGGAGTCCACCCGCGTCCAGGAGCTGGGAGTGGTGCCGGTCATGCGTGCCACCCAGGCTGACACCACACGGCTGGCGTCCGCGGTGGAGGCAATGGGTGCGACGGTGTCAGACATGGGGAACGGTTTGCGAGGCCTGGGGCTTTCCGTGCAGGCGGCGTCTGTGGCCCAGAACATGGCTGCCCTCTCACAGGAGGCCATGAGCCAGTGCCAGCGCCAGATGGCAGAGGCGCTCAACGCCATAGCCCAGTCTCTGCAGGCCATGGCCCAGTCTCAGCAGGCCATGGCCCAGTCTCTGCAGGCCATCGCTGAGGGCATCGGCGCCAGTGGCCATGTGCGAGCCGGCGTCGCACTGTCACAGACAGGGTTTGCCAACCCCCTGGGCTCCATGGCTGCAAACCTGCAGACCCCTGTCGATACCAGCACGGGCCTCAGCGCCAGATGTCGGGGGGGCGTCGGATGGCCAGTCCGTTCGCATCCCCCACCCACGTAGAGGCCTGGGGGCCATCGGGCACCCCGAGGGAGGAGAAGGGGGTGTGGTCCGTCCCTGCTCCACCTGTAGGGGAGGTCCCGGTACACCGCGACACCTCGGACTCCCCCCCCTTCCGTCCCAGGTGCATCGGTTGGGCAACGGGCAGGACAGGCTGTCAGCTTGCCATCCCAGTCGCCCGGGCCGCAGCCTGGCCCATCTAGGCCAGGATGCCCCAGGAAACGGCTGCCAAAGGGATCCAGTGTCAGAGGGCTGGAATCACAGGAGTGCACCTCCAGTTCTGCTGTACCGTCTGGGGAACCACGTAGACGTAGTCAAAGGGCCCGTAAGGCCAAATAATTAGACACTGGGTAAGTTGGCACGGGTGCAGGGCACAGATGAGTTTTAGGGGCTAGGGCACGTGCATGAACTCCTTTGGTTATTAAAGTCAATGTTACACCTACAGAAGCTGCCTTTGTGCTCTGTCCAAAGCGTGCGGGGGTGTCATGTACGTTGAGCGCAAGTGTGTGTGTGAGGGGTGGTCTTACCTCAGCCCCAGGTGAGTCTGCCCCCTTCCCCCTGGGCCGCCATCAACATCCCCCGGGCAGAGGACGGGACCGTGCGCTGCAGTGTCACAGCCGCATGCAGGGATGGTCCGGGTGGATGGTGGTACTGTGGCTATGGGTCAGACATAGTCCAACGATGTAGAGCCAGGAGCTCACCGCAGGGCGGGTTGTCATCATCCTCCATGGCCTGCAATAGACACGCGTCCACCCGCAACTGTGTGAGCCCAGCCCGTTGTGCCGCAGGTGGATCGGCAATGGGGGGGTGTTGTGCATGCGTGTGGGGTGGGTGGGGTTGGGGAGGGGGGTGAGGGTGCTGGGTGGGTGGATGGGTGGGGGGTGTGGGGGGTGTGGGTGGTCGGCTGTTGCCATGGTGTGCGGTCTGTGGCCATACTACCCGATTCCCACGCCCATCTAGTCAGTGAAGCGGGCGTCTATCAGTCTGTCCCGTGCCCGCTGGGCCAGCCGGTAACGGTGGACAGCCACCCGCCTGTGTCTACCCCGTCTGCCCTGACCATTACCCCCATCCCCCTCATCTGGGGAGGACTGCGCCTCTTCCTGCTGCTCCTCCACTCCGCCGGTCTCTGCCTGCGGCACATCGCCCCTCTGCTGGGCTATGTTGTGCAGGACGCAGCACACCACAATGATGCGGCCGACCCTATCTGACCGATACTGAAGGGCGCCCCCAGAGAGGTCCAGGCACCTGAAACGCATCTTCAGCACATCAAAGCACCTCTCGATCACTCCCCTTGTCGCTACATGGGCATCATTGTAGCGGTTCTCCGCCTCATTGCGTGGCCTCCGTATAGGCGCATCAGCCACGATCACAATGGGTAGCCCCTGTCGCCCAGCAACCAGCCCCTCAGCCGGGGATGGCGTCCCCTGTACATGCCGGTGATGGATGACCGCGACAACACGTATGAGTCGTGTACACTGCCTGGGTAACGGGCGCAGACGTGCAGGATCATCATGCGGTTGTCGCAGACCACCTGTATGTTCATCGAATAGGTCCCCTTCCTATTGGTGAACACGGCCCTGTTATCTGCAGGTGGCCGCATGGCGACGTGCATCCCATCGATCGCGTCCTGGACCATGGGGAACCCGGCCACGGCAGAGAATCCCACGGCCCGGGCATCTTGGCTGGCCCGGTCCACGGGGAAGCGGATGTAGCGGTGCGCCATGGCATATAGGGCATCTGTCACTGCCCGGATGCACCGATGCACCGATGTCTGCGATATGCCGGACAAGTCCCCACTCGGTGCCTGGAATGACCACGTTGCATAAAAGTTCAGGGCCACCGTAACCTTGACGGACACGGGGAGAGGGTGTCCCCCGCCAGTGCCACGCGGTGACAGGTGTGCCAGCAGTTGGCAGATGTGTGCCACGGTTTCCCGCCTCATCCGGAGTCTCCTCCTGCATTCCCGGTCCGTGAGGTCCTGGTATGACTGCTGGGGCCGGTACACACGGGGCGCCCTCGGGTGCCTCCGTTGCCGTGGGGCCGCGACGTCCTCCTCCCCCTCCTCGTCCTGTTGGTCAGGTGTCCCTCCAGCCTGGGCGGCTGCCGCCTGTCCCTCTGCGGCAGCCTGCGTCGCCTCTCTGGCATGCTCCTCCTCCTCCTCCTCCTCATCCAGGGCAACATAGACATTAGCGGCTGCCGCCACGGCGGCCAACATCGCTGGATGATCGGAAAACATGACGGCCTGGTGGGGGGGAGGGGAACGACGACATGTCATCATTGCCCATATCCCCTCTTCCCCCCAGTCAGGTGGCATGGACCGCATGGGTCCAACTGTTGGAGGCTGGCACCTGGCCAGGTGGACCAATTCACTTGCCCTCGCTTCCCCCTCCCCGGCACAGACCCCCCATCCCTCTCCCCGGCACGGACCCCCCCCCAACTTCCACCCCGGCACGGACCCCCCTCCAACCTCCACCCCGGCACGGACCCCAACCTCCACCCCGGCACGGACCCCCCCCAACCTCCACCCCGGCACAGACCCCAACCTCCACCCCGGCACGGACCCCCCCATCCCCCTCCCTGGCACGGACCCCCCCCAACCTCCACCCCGGCAGGGACCCCCCCCACCCTCCACCCCGGCACGGACCCCCCCCCACAACCTCCACCCCGGCACGGACCCCAACCTCCACCCTGGCACGGACCCCCTCAACCTCCACCCCGGCACGGACCCCAACCTCCACCCCGGCACGGACCCCAACCTCCACCCCGGCACGGACCCCCCCAACCTCCACCCCGGCACGGACCCCAACCTCCACCCCGGCACGGACCCCCCATCCCCCTCCCCGGCACGGACCCCCCCCCCCCAACCTCCACCCCGGCAAGGACCCCCCCCCCCAACCTCCACCCCGGCACGGACACCCCCCAACCTCCACCCCGGCACGGACCCCCCATCCCCCTCCCCGGCACGCACCCCCCCACAACTTCCACCCCGGCACGGACCCCCCCCCCAACCTCCACCCCGGCACGGACCCCACATCCCCCTCCCCGGCACGGACCCCCCCCCCAACCTCCACCCCGGCACGGACCCCCCCCCCCAACTTCCACCCCGGCACGGACCCCCCCCCAACCTCCACCCCGGCACGGACCCCCCCCCAACCTCCACCCCAGCACGGACCCCCCCCAACCTCCACCCCGGCACGGACCCCCCCATCCCCCTCCCCGGCACGGACCCCCTCCCGGCACTCCCCCGGAGCCCAACCCACTCTAACCCCCCCCCCCCCCCCCCCGCCGCACACACACACACACAACCCGAGACACACCTCTCCTCACGCATTCAGACTGCGGCCACGCCATCGCCTGCCCAGAGCCAACCCCCCAGGCCGTCACTCACCTCCACGCTGGTCGGCGTGAACCTGGAGCACAGGGTCACGCCGATGAAAAGGAGGTTTAATTTACGTCGACGTGAATGGTCATCACGTCGACGGGACTTCGGCCCATCCGGAAGGGAGAATATCAGCAGGCCGAAAATCGGCTGCCTTGCGCAGACCCGTGACATTCTCCGACGGCAGCGGCGACATTAACGCCCCGCCAACTTTTCTCCCTTCGGAGACTTCGGCAACCGGCGGGGGCGGGATTCACGGCGGCCAACGGCCATTCTCCGACCCTCTGGGGGGTTGGAGAATGACGCACCAGTTTCCAGCTGTTCAGAAGGGGTTCCTTCTGGAACCAGTACTATGGGAACTTCCCCCTGGGAGCAGCCAAAGGACATAACCTGCCCAGTTTCAAGGTTCCCTTGAGGACGAACCTCCTACATATTTGACAAGATCTCCATATTCCTCTATATTCATAGAGAATTTGGCTTAACAAGTCTTGATCCTTATAAAATACTCATTAGGTTGGCAAGCCTAAAGTTGGTGTCGCTCTGGTGCTGAGATTCTATAATAGAGGCCATTGCCATGATTGCTCCTGCTTGCGACAACACAAAGGAAGAAGACATTACTTTGCATCAGTATTCACCAAAGAGAAGGAATTGGTGGATGTTGAGTCTGGAGAAGGGTGTGTAGATAGCCTGGGTCACATTGAGATCCAAAAAGACAAGGTGTTGGGCATCTTGAAAAATATTACGGTAGATAAGTCCCCAGGCTCTTATGGGATCTACCCCAGAATACTGAAGGAGGCTAGAGAGGAAATTGCTGAGGCCTTGACAGAAATCTTTGGATCCTCACTGTCTTCAGGTGATGTCCCAGAGGACTGGAGAATAGCCACTGTTGTTCCTTTGTTTAGGAAGGGTAGCAAGGATAATTCAGGGGACTACAGCCGGTGAGCCTTACGTCAGTGGTAGGGAAATTACTGGAGAGAATTCTTTGAGACAGGACCTACTCCCATTTGGAAGCAAATGACCGTATTAGCGAGAGGCAGCATGGTTTTGTGAAGTGTCTCACTAACTTGATAAAGATTTTCGAAGAGATCACAAAGATGATTGATGCAGGTAGAGCAGTGGATGTTGTCTATATGGATTTCAGTAAGGCATTTGACAAGGTCCTTCATGGTAGACTAGTACAAAAGGTGAAGTCACACGGGATCAGGGGTGAGCTGGCAAGATGGATACAGAACTGGCTAGTTCATCGAAGGCAGAGAGTAGCAATGGAAGGGTGCTTTTCTAATTGGAGGGCTGTGACTAGTGGTGTTCGGCAGGGATCAGTGCTGGGACCTTTGCTGTTCGTAGTATATATAAATGATTTGGAGGAAAATGTAACTGGTCGGATTAGTAAGTTTGCAGACGTCACAAAGGTTGGTGGAATTGCGGATCGCGATGTGGACTGTCAGAGGATACAGCAGGATTTAGATTGTTTGGAGAGTTGGGCGGAGAGATGGCAGATGGAGTTTAATCCGGACAAATGTCAGGTAATGCATTTTGGAAGGTCTAATGCAGGTAGGGAATATACAGTGAATGGTAGAACCCTCAAGAGTATTGAAAGTCAGAGAGATTCAGGTGTACAGGTCCACAGGTCACTGAAAGGGGCAACACAGGTGGAGAAGGTAGTCAAGAAGGCATACGGCATGCTTGCCTTCATTGGCCGGGGCAATGAGTATAAGAATTGTCAAGTCATGTTGCAGCTGTATAGAACCTTAATTAGGCCACACTTGGAGTATAGTGTTCAATTCTGGTCGCCACACTACCAGAAAGAAGTGGACGCTTTAGAGAGGGTGCAGAAGAGATTTACCAGAATGTTGTCTGGTATAGAGGGCATTAGCTATGGGGAGCGGTTGAATAAACTCGGTTTGTTCTCACTGGAACGACGGAGGTTGAGGGGCGACCTGATAGAGGTCGACAAAATTATGAGTGGCATAGACAGAGTGGATAGTCAGAGAATTTTTCCCAGGGTAGAGGGGTCAATTACTAGAGGGCATAGGTTTAAGATGCGAGTGGCAAGGTTTAGAGGAGATGTACGAGGCAAGTTTTTTACACAGAGGGTAGTGGGTGCGTGGAACTCGCTGCCGGAGGAGGTGGTGGAAGCAGGGACGATAGTGACATTTAAGGGGCATCTTGACAAATACATGAATAGAATGGGAATAGTGGGATAGAGAAGATTTTAGTTTAGACGGGCAGCATGGTCGGCACAGGCTTGGAGGGCCGAAGGGCCTGTTCCTGTGTTGTACTTTTCTTTGTTCATTGTTCTTATTAATTGAAAAGCAGAATACATTATTCTTTTTGAGAGATGCAGGCCTTAAGTGGACTGACCTGGCTTTGCCTCAACGCTTGCGTGAGGGATTTACATGCAGAATGTGCTTCTCTCTCCCGGTGAGCTTGATAGCACACTCCTGTACTCGAAGGGCGGCATGGTGACACCATCGTTAGCACTGCTGCCTCACAGCTCCAGGGACCCGGGTTAAATTCTGGCCTCGGGTGACTGTCTGTGTGGAGTTTGCACTTTCTCCCTGGGTCTGCGTGGGTTTCCTCCGGGTGCATGGTTTCCTCCCATAGTCCGAAGATGTGTAGATTTGTTGGACTGCCCATGCTGGATTGCCGCTTTGTGTACTGGGTTATAGGGTTACTTGGGGGCATGGGCTTAAGTAGAGTGGGGGATCTCATAGAAACTTATAAAATTCTATCAGGACTAGATAGGGTGGATGCAGGGAGGAAGTTCCCGATAGTGGGTTTGTCCAGGACAGGGATCACGGCTTCAGGATTCAGGGTAAACCATTTAGGACAGAGATAAGGAGATATTTTGTCACCCAAAGAATGGTGAGCCTGTGGAATTCATTACCACAGGAAGTAGTTGAGGCTAAGACATTGAATACATTCAAGAAGCGGCTAGATATGGCACTTTAGGTGAATGGGATCAAGGGTTATGGGGAGAAATTAGGATTAGGCTATTGAGTTGGATGATCAGCCATGATCGTGATGAATGGTGGAGCAGGCTCGAAGAGTCGAATGGCCTCCTGCTCCTATCTTCTATGTTTGTATGCAATGCAGATAGTTCGCCAACTTACAAACTGCTGTTTTAAATTATTTCAGCATCAAATCAGCACCAACTACGCTGTTGATACGCTGTGGAAACAGCAGGGGGCCAATACCAGAAGGGAATAACAATACTAAAAGCTAGCCTGCACTTCTTAAAAGGAAGATGCATTGTGGCTGAGGTGGTTGAGGTTAGACCTGGGAAACATGGAATAATTGCATAGCACGGGAGAGCACGGGTTCCAAGGTTTACTGATGGTGCACCAGTGGCCTACGTATGGGAGGTGGAAAGGAAATGTTCTATATCTGCAGGAAAACAGACACAGGCAGTAAGATGCCCTTGAGGTTTCCTGTTGTTATAAGAACATAAGAACTAGGAGCAGGAGTAGGCCATCTGGCCCCTCGAGCCTGCTCCACCATTCAGTGAGATCATGGCTGATCTTTTGTGGACTCAGCTCCACTTTCCGGCCCAAACACCATAACCCTTAATCCCTTTATTCTTCAAAATACTATCTATCTTTATCTTAAAAACATTTAATGAAGGAGACTCTACTGCTTCACTGGGCAAGGAATTCCATAGATTCGCAACCCTTTGGGTGAAGAAGTTCCTCCTAAAATCAGTCCTAAATCTACTTCCCCTTATTTTGAGGCTATGCCCCCTAGTTCTGCTTTCACCCACCAGTGGAAACAACCTGCCCGCATCTATCCTATCTATTCCCTTCATAATCTTATATGTTTCTATAAGATCCCCCCTCATCCTTCTAAATTCCAACGAGTACAGTCCCAGTCTACTCAACCTCTCCTCATAATCCAAACCCTTCAGCTCTGGGATTAACCTAGTGAATCTCCTCTGCACACCCTCCAGTGCCAGTACGTCCTTTCTCAAGTAAGGATACCAAAACTGAACACAATACTCCAGGTGTGGCCTCACTAACACCTTATACAATTGCAGCAGAACCTCCCTAGTCTTAAACTCCATCCCGCTAGCAATGAAGGACAAAATTCCATTTGCCTTCTTAATCACCTGTTGCACCTGTAAACCAAATTTTTGCGACTCATGCACTAGCACACCCAGGTCTCTCTGCACAGCAGCATGTTTTAATATTTTATCATTTAAATAATAATCCCTTTTGCTGTTATTCCTACCAAAATGGATAACCTTACATTTGTCAACATTGTATTCCATCTGCCAGACCCTAGCCCATTCACTTAGCCTATCCAAATCCCTCTGCAGACTTCCAGTATCCTCTGCACTTTTTGCTTTACCACTTATCTTAGTGTCGTCTGCAAACTTGGACACATTGCCCTTGGTCCCCAACTCCAAATCATCTATGTAAATTGTGAACAGTTGTGGGCCCAACACTGATCCCTGAGGGACATCACTAGCTACTGATTGCCAACCAGAGAAACACCCATTAATCTCCACTCTTTGCTTTCTATTAATTAACCAATCCTCTATCCATGCTACTACTTTCCCCTTAATGCCATGCATCTTTATCTTATGCAACAACCTTTTGTGTGGCACCTTGTCAAAGGCTTTCTGGAAATCCAGATATACCACATCCATTGGCTCCCCGTTATCTACCGCACTGTTAATGTCCTCAAAAAAATCCACTAAATTAGTTAGGCACGACCTGCCCTTTATGAACCCATGCTGCGCCTGCCCAATGGGACAATTTCCATCCAGATGCCTCGCTATTTCTTCCTTGATGATAGATTCCAGCATCTTCCCTACTACCGATGTTAAGCTCACTGGCCTATAATTACCCACTTTCTGCCTACCTCTTTTTTTAAACAGTGGTGTCACATTTGCTAATTTCCAATCCGCCGGGACCACCCCAGAGTCTAGTGAATTTTGGTAAATTATCACGAGTGCATTTGCAATTTCCCTAGCCATCTCTTTTAGCACTCTGGGATGCATTCCATCAGGTCCAGGAGACTTGTCTACCTTTAGCCCCATTAGCTTGCCCATCACTACCTCCTTGGTGATAACAATCCTCTCAAGGTCCTCACCTGTCATAGCCTCATTTCCATCAGTCACTGGCATGTTATTTATGTCTTCCACTGTGAAGACCGACCCAAAAAACCTGTTCAGTTCCTCAGCCATTTCCTCATCTCCCATTATTAAATCTCCCTTCTCATCCTCTAAAGGACCAATATTTACCTTAGCCACTCTTTTTTGTTTTATGTATTTGTAGAAACTTTTACTATCTGCTTTTGTATTCTGAGCAAGTTTACTCTCATAATCTATCTTACTCTTCTTTATAACTTTTTTAGTAGCTTTCTGTTGCCCCCTAAAGATTTCCCAGTCCTCTAGTCTCCCACTAATCTTTGCTACTTTGTATGTTTTTTCCTTCAATTTGATACTCTCCCTTATTTCCTTCAATATCCACGGTCGATCTTCCCTCTTTTTACCGTCCTTCCTTTTTGTTGGTATAAACCTTTGCTGAGCACTGTGAAAAATCACTTGGAAGGTTCTCCACTGTTCCTCAACTGTTTCACTATAAAGTCTTTGCTCCCAGTCTACCTTAGCTAGTTCTTCTCTCATCCTATTGTAATCTCCTTTGTTTAAGCACAAAACACTAGTGCTTGATTTTACCTTCTCACCCTCCATCTGTATTTTAAATTCCACCATATTGTGATCGCTCCTTCCGAGAGGATCCCTAACTATGAGATCCTGAATCAATCCTGTCTCATTACACAGGACCAGATCTAGAACCGCTTGTTCCCTCGTAGGTTCCATTACATACTGTTCTAGGAAACTATCGCGGATACATTCTATAAACTCCTCTTCAAGGCTGCCTTGACCGACCTGGTTAAACCAATCAACATGTAGATTAAAATCCCCCATGATAACTGCTGTACCATTTCTACATGCATCTGTTATTTCTTTGTTTATTGCCTGCCCCACCATAATGTTACTATTTGGTGGCCTATAGATTACTCCTATCAGTGACTTTTTCACCTTACTATTCCTGATTTCCACCCAAATGGATTCAACCTTATCCTCCATAGCACCGATGTCATCCATTACTGTTGCCAGGATGTCATCCTTAAATAACAGAGCTACACCACCTCCCTTACCATCCACTCTGTCCTTCCGAAAAGTTTGATACCCTCGGATATTTAACTCCCAGTCGTGACCATCCTTTAACCATGTTTCAGTAATGCCCACAAATCATAGTCATTCACGATGATTTGCGCCATCAACTCATTTACCTTATTCCGAATATTACCAGCATTCAGGTAAAGTACACTTATGTTGGCTTTTTTTCATCTGTTCTGAATCTTAACACCTCGATCAGTAACCTCTCCGAAGTTATATTTCCTCTGAACCTTTCTCCTAATTTTCCTTGTCATTGAACCCATATCTTCATGTAACAACCTGCCGCGTTGCTTACCATTAATGTTTTCACTTCCCGTTTTATTTCTTTTAGTATTCCTGGTCCTATTCACTGAGCTCCCCTCAGTCACTGTACCTTGTACTGTCGCCCTTTTTGATTTTTGACTATGGCTTCTCTGCCTTACACTTTCTCCCTTACTGCCTTTTATTTCTGTCCCTGTTTTACTACCTTCCAACTTCCTGCATCGGTTCCCATCCCCCTGCCACATTAGTTTAAACTCTCCCCAACAGCTCTTGCAAACACCCCCCCCCAGGACATCAGTTCCAGTCCTGCCCAGATGCGGACCATCCGGTTTGTACTGGTCCCACCTACCCCAGAACCGGTTCCAATGTCCCAGGAATTTGAATCCCTCCCTCTTGCACCATCTCTCGAGCCACGCATTCATCCTCTCTATCCTGACATTCCTACTCTGACTAGCTCGTGGCACTGGTAGCAATCCTGAGATTACTACCTTTGAGGTCCTACTTTTTAGTTTAACTCCTAACTCCCTAAATTCAGCTTGTAGGACCTCGTCCCGTTTTTTACCTATATCGTTGGTGCCTATGTGCACCACGCCAGCTGGCTGTTCACTCTCCTCCCCCAGAATTTCCTGCAGCCGCTCCGAGACATCCTTGACCCTTGCACCAGGGAGGCAACATACCATCCTGGAGTCTCGATTGCGACAACAGAACCGCCTGTCTATTCCCCTTACAATTGAGTCCCCTATCTCTATAGCCCTGCCATTCTTCTTCCTGCCCAGCTGCGCAGCAGAGCCAGCCACGGTGCCATGAACCTGGCTGCTGGTGCCTTCCCCTGGTGAGCCATCTCCCTCAACAGTATCCAAAGCGGTATATCTGTTTTGCAGGGAGATGACCGCAAAGGACACCTGCACTGCCTTCCTACTCTTGCTCTGTCTTTTGGTCACCCATTTTCTATCTCTCTCAGTACCTTTCACCTGCGGTGTGACCAACTCGCTAAACGTGCTATCCACAACGTCCTCAGCATCGCGGATGCTCCAAAGTGAGTCCATCCGCAGCTCCAGAGCCGTCAAGCGGTCTAACAGGAGCTGCAACTGGACACGCTTCTTGCACGTGAAGGAGCCAGGGACAGTGGATGTGTCCCTGAGCTCCCACATCGCACACGAGGAGCATGACACGGGTCTGAGATCTCCTGCCATGTCTTAAACCTTCGGTTAACTTCAACAACTACAATTTCAACAAAAAAAACCAAAGAAAAAATAAATAAATATACCAATGAAAAGAAACAGAAAAACAGAAACACTACTTACCAGTCACTTACCAGGGATAAAAAGCACTTCCTCCCCACCCAGCTTCGAATTCCCACCTAGATTCAAATTCCCAAACTCACTCTTAGCTGTGTCTCACTCCTGGCTCTGTCTTCTCTGGCTCACTGGGAGAACTCACTGGGAGTGAGTTTACAAGTTGCTCTTTTTAAACTGTCCTGAATTGACTCTCCTCCCCCACCTGCTTTTAGATCAAGGTAGATTTAAGTGACTGACACTTAACTGCCAACCAGTTTTTAAAAGGAGCTGCCTTACTGATTTAATTCAATTCCCACCTAGATTCAAATTCCCAAACTCACTCTTAGCTGTGTCTCACTCCTGGCTCTGTCATCTCTATATTACACTTTGTGGTAATATGTTGTTATTCTTTGCCCTGTGATCCAGAATGGTCTGATGAGTTGATGATAAAGAAACCACCAATCTTTAGATTGAAGCAAAACTGATTTATTGAATAATGATTAAATTAAATAGAGTTTTCACACTCTACAGAGCTATAACTACTAATAAAATAAGATTGAGTCTGATAAACAGTAATCTATAATCTGGAATTAACTAATGATGTCCTCGTGCTACTTCTTTCTAATCTAACCTACTCCCTGAGCTGTGATCAATACGTCCTCTCTGCTAACACCTAACTACCCAAGATTCCCTGGGTTCTGATATTTATACAGGGAACTGGTGATGCCCTCTAGTGTTTGAATTACACTGTGATGTAATAATTAACCCTACACTGGCGTACCTATAAACTATCATTACACCTGTCAGCCAGTTTGGATTGCTGTCGCCCATGCCAAGATGATACAGGGGCCTTCTAGGTCCAATGCTATTCAGGATTGTCTTCCAAGACAGTTCCCAACACTGAAAATAAACAACATTCAGGAATGCGCGTCATTGGCTAGGTCAGCATTTATTGCCCATCCCTAATTGCCCTCGAAGGTTGTGATTGCCGGCCTCCCATCCATTGACTCTGTCGACACCTCCCTCTGCCTTGGGAAAGTGGGCAGCATAATCAAAGACCGCTCCCACCCAGGTTATTTTCTCCTCCAACCTATTCCATCGTGCAGAAGATACAAAAGTTTGAGAACACGCGCCAATAGATCCAAAATTAGCTTCTTCCCCTGTTACCAGACTCCTGAATGGCCCTCTTAGGGTCTGAATTGATCTTGCTCTGCATCTTTTCTTCAGTTGTAACACTATATATGGTATATCTTCACCTGCTATCTGTGTTTAAGTATTTTCATTATATATGCTCATGTATTTATCGTATATTCAAGTTTTCATGTTTGGAGCGATCTGCCTGGACCCGGCCTGCCAAATAGTGCCCCCATTTGGCCAAGCTCGCCACCCCCGGACCACCCCCCACCAGTGCCCCAGCCCTGCTAAAGCACCCCCTGCCCGAGAGTGGCTCTCCCCCGACTGTGGCGGCGCTGGAATCAGTCCGCAGCTGCCATGCCGAGTTCCTGACAAAAGATAGCATGAGGGTATTGATTCCAGCAAATGTGCAATGTGGATTCAGAGCACAGATTTATTAATGACAATTCAGGCTGTATTTTGCCATGTACTTTACGTCCTGACACCAGGGCTGAAAATGTCAAGTAACCCCTCTTCAACAGACTGGGACCCATGGCGGCAAATTGCTGTTGATGGTCAATTAACAGATAAAGGACAGCGACCTGCTCCCAAAGAGCTGCCAACCTAATCAGAGGGCTGACAGCTCAGTGGCCTCAGTAGGCGCTGGTGAGCCAGATCAAGCTTTTCCATTAGGGACAGCTTCAATGGCAGTTGGACTCAAAGGACAGGTGATTCAGTTTGGAGGAATCAGAGGCCAGACAACTAGACCACCTATGGCATGGATGATGCGTGCAGAGAGGTTTAGCAACAACAATGCCAATATTGCAAGGTGAGCCATCACACTGGGAACCCACCTCATCAGTATGCCCTGGAATGTCCATAAGGGAAGCACCCCCACCACCAAACCCACTGGGAAGATGCTCGGCTTTCGCCCAATGGTCTACCTATCAGGCCCTCCTGATGTATGCACCATGCCCACAGAATTGGCAAGTAGCACTTTTCTGGCCACTTAAGTAGTCCAATTGAATTCTCAGAAGGTGAATGAGTTGCTGAGTTTCCCACCCCTGGACATATTCCATGGCAACAAGAAGATATTAGGCTTGCCTCCCTAAACTTCCCCCAACCCTTTTCCAGTCCTTCCACCTTCCAGTCTGTGGCAAAATGGCTGTAAAAATCCCATCATATCTGACTGTCTTGATTGTGTTTGTTTTACAAAGATATCTATGAATCCTATTTGTATGCTGGCCATTAAATAATTGGATGTGGGAATCATAAATACAATTTCAAACTTTGCCAATCCAATAACACCAAATTGAGGATGTAGTGAAGGCAGAGGATAACAAAATATAGAAGACAGTAATAATTTTGCAGAATGGGGAAATGAACTTTAATTTTCCTACCAAAAGTCACCTCTTACATATCTCTATTAAAGAGCCTGCATATTCCTTGGAAAATAAATGTTTAAATGAGATAAAGAACCAGAGAGATCTGGAGATCCAAGTACACAAATCATTAAAAGTAGTGATGCAGATGCATAAGATTTGAATTTCAATAAGATGCTTTTGGGCAGTATTTGGCAATGACAGCATTATCTGTTGTGACAGTTCATCTTCCATAACACATAGATCATTCTATTAAACCCTGACAGTCAACATGGACACAATTATATAAAACCAAGATCATTTTTAATTGTTTCACAAGAAAATCACGTTACCATTTGATGCAGGCCAGGGAACTGAAGGCTTCGACACCAAATTGTGAAGCAATTAAAATCAGGGACCTCAAGAGGCCACCATTAGTTGAGCACAGATATCTCGGGGATTTGTTATTCTGGATAAGATAATAGAGGTAATGAGAGGGGCACAAGGCCATGGTGGGATTTGAAAACAAGCATCAGGATTTAGAAACCCAAGACATTGTTTGATCAGGAGTTAGTGAACACAGGGATAATAGGGAAATGAGATTTGCTGCAAGTTAAGACTCAAGCAGCAAAGTTTTAGTGGCCTCTAGTTTCTGGACATAGAATATGGGAGACCAGCCAGGGTTGTGTGAGAATAATCAATTCTACAAGTAACAAGGTCACGAATAAATGTTTCAACAGCAGATAAACTGAGGCAGCTGGAAAGGTGTTTCGGACATCTTGGTGATGGCGCCAATATGTGATCCAAAACTCACCACGAGTTTGAATATGACACCGACATTGCTCAAGTGAGATCACATGCAGCTGGAGAATCCCGGAAGAGGCCTGCTGCAAGCCTCCCAACAGGCTGGGAGCTTCGCGAGATGCACCGGGGTCCCGTGAGCCGTCGGAGTAGGAGCTCTGTTCCAATTGGACAGAACCGAATGACGCTCGCGGAAGTAGGTCGTAAACCGACTTACGACCTACCTGCCCAGGATCCATCGGCCTCTCTTGATTCTCTGATCTCCCCAGAGACGTGGTCCAGGCGGAACGGCACCCGGAGGGGTCTCCCGGGTCATTAGAGACCCCTGGATGTTCTGGGTATGTGCAGGGTAGCTCCTTGGTCCTCACCCTGGAATGCGGGAACTTGGCACTGCCACTGACAAGCTGGCAGGAGCACTGCCTAGGTGCAAGGGTGTCAGAGTGGCACTGCCAAGAGTCAGAGGGCAAGGAGTGCCATGCCAATGAAGCAAGGGTGGAGGAGGCTTTGAAGGGTGTGCGAGTGTAGGGCAGGTATGTAGGGACATCCAGGAGGTTGGGGAGGTGATGGGATGGGGTCCGAGAAGAGAGGGGTTGCTGTAAGGGGGCTTGGGGGTCCTGAAGAAGGGGGACCCCCAAGGACCCAAAGTGGGATGTCCTCACTTGGGGGGGGGGGGGGGGGGGGTTGTGAGTCCATGTGTCTGGGGGGTGGCATTGCCCATGGTTGGGGGGTGTGGTGGACCCACTAGCTCACTTAGAAATTGGGACACTCTTTCAAAATGGCGGCCCGATCTCTGAGTTCAGCTCCCCAGTGGTAAAAAAAATTCTAAGTATGGGTTAAACCGGTGAGAAACCCCCTGGAGTGATACCATGGTTGTGTTGTAATTCACTGACTGACCACTAGGAGTCTCACTGGTATATATAAGTGAATGTTAGAGTCAGGTGACCTCAGACTGACTGGAGAGCAGGGAAGAGAGATTGTTTGTGCATGATCATACAGTTATTCATCTGTTGTTTTGTATACAGTTTACCCACAGTTAATGTTAATCAATCGTTTATAGCTTTAGTTTCATGTGTTCTTGTACTACAAATCAAGAACATTGCATGGTACCAGCCGCCGCTGACCGTTCCCGACAGGCAAAACGTGGTTAGAACCACGCCCTCGGGAACTCGGCCAGTTGTCGTTGGTGAATCGCGGGGGGGGGGTGGGGGGTGTCTCTGTCAATGACTCCCTAACCGCACTGCGTAGATGACGCGCGCACGAATCGCGGGAGCGGCGTCGAGCCGGTTTTCGGCGTCAACGGCCATTCTCTGCCCCCGTGCTGATCGTGATTTTGGCGCAGAGGCTGGGAGAATCCTGTCCCGTATGTTTATTACCCTCGCATAAGAATCACTGAGAAGTTCAAGGTATTATATCAGATACATTAATGACAATATCATGGACTGGGTTAGCAATTTCTGAGACTAAGTATTATGCTGGCACAGATTTTGTGGAATTCTACGACAGCAAAACCAGCACCACACCTGGACCGATTCAGCTACTATTGAGTTGTTAGCACTGGCGCCACGTGGAACACAATCGATTCCAATGAGAAAAGGTGCAGGATTTGCCGGTTTCGCGATTGTCACTCAGGAGGCTGACAAGCTGCAGATACAGATACACACTTCACTCCCACACATATCATCCCAGTCAACATGATGGCAGCAAAGAGAACAGCGCCATGCTTCACTGCCGAGCTGGAGACCCTCCTGGATGCGGGGAAGGAGAGGCGTGTGGTACTGAAAACAGTAAGGAGTCTTACAACACCAGGTTAAAGTCCCACAGATTTGTTTCAAACACTAGCTTTCGGAGCACTGCTCCTTCACCTGAGGAAGGAGCAGTGCTCCGAAAGCTAGTGTTTGAAACAAACCTGTTGGACTTTAACCTGGTGTTGTAAGACTTCTTACTGTGCTCACCCCAGTCCAACGCCGGCATCTTCACATCATGGCTACCATCGGCACTGAAAACAGGCTGAGAAGATACACATAGGCCAGGAACAGAAACTGTCTCATGAGACCCTGGCTAGAATCGATACTGGTCATCTGCAAAAGCACTCATGTCAAGGCATGAACCTGTTCTTGCGATATGGACTTTGTGATTACCCACTCCAAAGACTATGAATATGGAACAATCTTCCAGACACAGGTGATCAACTTTGCAGCAGGACAAAGATTAGACAAAAGAAGCCATCGGACTCCATAATGAGCTGATGGCTGGTCAGGCAAGGGCAGTTTCTGAGGACAATGAGTCTTGATTGAATTACCATCGATAAACAGGATTATCCTGTCTTTCCCATTAACAAGTTGGGGTCTGGCTCAGACTATGGCCAGTGGTGGGTGTATACATGTGACTCAATCCAAGCTTCCACGTATAAAGAAAGGAACATCGAACAGATTTTAAGCGATAACCTGGGAGTTCCCCAGTCACAACCATCGCAAGAAGAAAGGATCCTGGCTTTCGAACCCAGAGAAGACACCCACTTCGAGTGATCGAAGCCTGCCAGCCTCCTTTACTAAGTGCGGGTAAAATCCAAAGCTCAGTTGTGAATCTGAGTCATATTTTGTTGAGGAATAGAATTGTGAATAAAATTGCGTTAACCTGTGAACCTGTTTTGTCCTTTGTTCATCTCGCAAATAAGGGCACCTGAGTAAAATGTTTGCGTAAACTGGTCGAATGTATCAGTGGTTTTAAAGGTACAACAGGCGGAAGACCCTGTACCCCGGCCCGGGAAGGAGGCTGGCAACAGTTGCCGTTTGCCGTGCCAGGGCACAATTAGCAGAGGCAGTGAGCATTGTGGGCAACACCGTCTGTCGGGCCAGCAATGCTGAAAAAAGCTGCACGACCTCCTCAGGGCGGCCAGGGTGAGTAGGCAGCACTGTGCCCCTGGCACCAACCCCCGTCCCACACACCCGTAAGCCTATTCCCCCCCCCACCCTGAAGGGCAACCAAACCTCCATCCTGCACCACATGCTGGCCCATACCGGCCACCATGGCCGGGTGCCCTGGCCACTGAGGCCACCAGCTACCCACCCTCTGGGATGCATGCGTTGGACTGTAACAGTGTCATTTTCAGTTTGTTCCTCCCAGGTGAAGGTCGCCCATAACCGCCTTGAGCGGGAGAAGACTGGAGGGTGAACACCGGGATTGCGATCCCTCACCATGTCAGAGCAGAGGGCACTGGATGTGGTTGGCGGTCCTTAGGAAAGGGCAGACACCAGGGTGGCATTAGGACATGGGCGAGGAAGTGAAACGCTGCTGAGTTGCGGTTCCCTGTGACACGAGTCAATCCACCCCCCCCCCCCCCAACACCAGCCTCACCCCACACCACCTTCACTCCCATCCTCACCCCCACTGGCACGTTCAACCCCACCATCCCTACTTCCCCCCCGAACCGCGGTCTAATCATGTGTCTTGTCCTGTGTCTTGCAGGACCTGCTGGAGATGGGGCGTGTCCAACCGGTGTCCCCCATCCACAGCCAATGCCACATCCGTGGACCCCCATGAGCCCCGCACCCCTGGCCCTGTTGGTGGCCAGACCATGGTAGCCTATGGCCCTGGCGCCTGTCCCTGAAATGTCCTTGCCAGTGGTACCCTACACGGCCCCTGCCCGGTGCCTCTGTAATGGCTACAGTGGACATTGCCCTTGGGTGAGCCACCTTTGGCCCCGCTGGTAGGTGGCAGCCAGTTGGTCGTGGGGGTTATGGTGGAAGATGGGGTGCGGGTTTGGGGCACCCATACAGCAGGTATCACTCTACAGAACCGGGGCCCAAGTGGGTTGTCAGTGGGGTGCGCAACAGGATGGCTTCCTTGCAAGCCGCGGCATTGGCTGTGAGTGTCTGGACACCTCCACAGTTCCACAGGGGAGGGGTGGTCACCCCGGCCACATGGCCCGTTGCCCTGTCACCCCGTCCCCTCCCCGCCCTCACCCGAGCTAGCCCGGCCTAGCAGCCCATGGTCGCGCCTCTCTGTGTCCAATCTCCTCTCTCCCTCAGCAATGGTGCCGGTTTCCAGGTTTTTAAAAGCATAAGTGAACCGCGCTGTCAGGAATTCGGCTCATCGGAGGCGGAGAATCGCAGAGTCCCCAGAGAATACTGGGTCGGACCTGCGAATGACATGCAAACGGTGTTTCATTTACATGTGTTCTGGACTGCTTTGACGCCATTGTCGAGGTGACAGAGAATTGCGATCTGGCGTCAAATCGGCACCTGCTGCGCTTTTGGTGTCGGAACGGAATCTATTCTGCGCCCCATCGAATTTCATGATTTCAGCGTCAGCCAATGGAGAATCCCTTCCCTTAGGTTTCTTATATCTTGGGCTGGATTCTCTGCTGCCTGACCTCGGGCGAGTGTGCGGAGAAACCAGGATCGTGAAAAAAATAGTGTCGGTGCCAAATGTTCAAGTCCCAGTATCATTCTGGGAGGGGGCGAACAAGGATAGAGTCCCCCTCGTTCTCACATTTCACCCCACCAGCCTCCACATGCAAAGCATAATCCTCCGCCATTTTCGCCAACTCCAGCGTGATGCCACCACCAAACACATCTTCCCTTCACTCCCTCTGTTAGCATTCCGCAGATACCGTTTCCTCTGGGATAATCTAGTCCACTCCTCCACCATACCCAGTACCTCTCCCATCACCCATGGCACCTTCCCATGCAATCTCAGAAGGTGTAAAACTTGCCCCTTTACCTCTTCTGTGCTTAACATCCCAGGCCTAAAACACTCATTCCAGGTTAAGCAGCGTTTCACTTACACCTCTTTCAATCTGGCCTATTGCATTCTCTGCTCCCAATGTGGTCTCCTCTATATTGGAGAGACCAAATACAGGCTGGGTGATATCTTTGGTGAGCATCTTCAGTATGTACTCATTCAGGACCTTGACCTTCCCATTGCTTGTCATTTTAACACAAGATCCTGCTCCACATGTCTGTCCTTAGCCTGCTGCAATGTTCCAGTGAAGCTCAACGCAAACTGGAGGAACAGCCTCTCATCTTCCGGTTAGGCAAGCTACAGCCTTCTGGTCTCAACATCGAATTCAACAACTTCAGATGATCAGCTCTACCCCACATCAACCCATTTGTTTTCATCCCATTTCATTTTAACTGTCTTTTACTTTTTACTTATTTCTTGTCTTTCTTTATATATATATTCCACCCCCCCCCCCCCACACCTATCTTATCCACCCTCTCATTACCTTTTCTCCCCTTTGCTTCCCCTTTCTCCCCTACATCCGTCACAGCTTACACTCTAATTTTAGTTTCTCTGCTGTTGGCCTTTCACACCTTTTATTCTCTCTGGTGACTGCGATTCTTTTCTGTGGCTATTAGCACTTTTTTCCCTTGGTTTCTGTGGCTATGACTCATCTTTCATTCTCTCACCCCATATTATAAATATCTCCCACTTTCTATGCGTTTTAGCTTTGACAAAGGATCACCTGGACTTGAAACGTCAGCTCTTTTCTCTCTTCCCCCCCCCCCCCCCCCCCCAATGATGCTGCCAGACCTGTTGAGATTTTCCAGCATTTTCTCTTTTGGTTTCAGATGCCAGAATCCGCAGTAATTTGCTTTTAAACAAATGGGTTCTTGATACCGTATCGAACTTCAGCAAAAACGGATTTATTCAACATGCATGAGGAAGAGCGAAAATGGAAGCTGTAACGTCCAGCTTGACTCCAAGTTACTCACCCAGAAACAGTTTTTTAATACAGCTTTTATACCTTTACTGTGTTACAGAGTGTTACATTATATTAAGTAGTTTTGAATTCATGACAGAGTAGTTCCAATTACATTATGCGGATCCATTGTCCTGTCTGCTTTACTTAAATCGTTTTCCTGGCACATCTTGTTTACCTGTTTTGCAATGTGTTCGACCAGCAGATTCTGTTGATGTGGTAAATGTCCCATCTCCCTGACAGTTGCCTGGTTTGCATGGGCACAATGGCCTCTAAACTCAGTGGAGCCAGTTTAAATTGTTTTTATTGTCGCCAGGGCCTCACAAAGACTTCACCTGTGGTGTACTGTACTTGTTATCTGAGATATGGTAATTGGTTGAGTGTGGACACGGTCCTTTTAACCCTTTCCTTACATTTTTCCCTTTGCCCCCTGCATGCCTTGGAGTTGCCCCATTACAACCTTCTTTTAAAATTAACCCGTCATGGATTTGGAGTTTGTCCTTCCATTTGTCATGTGGGGCTGGGTAGATTCCATCCAAAATATTCTTGAGTGAATCGTGGGTGCATTGGGCCTGGGCTAGGTCAGCTACATTGATCTGCGACACCGTCATGGCACTTCTTGGTTCTCCTGCCGGTGATTGCCAAAAGTGTCCAGTATGGACACTAGCTTTGGCCCTGGCATCAGCCTTGCAGTTGCCAGGTGGGGAGGTTCTGTGCTGGTTTTTAACTTTTATTATGCCACATGTGCTGTCATCGGTGGCCTGTAGGAAGAATTTTAATAAGGGGGCTGATGGTAGGGTCTTTCCGTCAGCAGAGACAAAACCTCGGGCTTGCCATATGGGAGGAACTCAGTCAGACTCACTCAGTCATTACAAACGTACATGCTGTCAGAATGTAAGTTGGCGGGGTGGGAAATGAATCTGGGTGAGTGACCACATAGGCTACTGCGGCCAGTTCGGCAGCTTGGGCACCCAAGACTCTGGGTAATTTGAGGACAAGTTCTATTAGTGGGCGTCCCTGTGTGTCCTCCATATAGATCCCATAGCATGTGATCCTATTTCCGTCCTCTATTGTGGATGGGCCATTCACATAAAGTCTTAGGGCCGTGTCTGTCTGCTGGGCTGTTGTGTGTTTTGTCCCTGATCATGGTTCTTATTGTTTTGGAATAAACGGACCTGTAGGGTCTTTGGTGGCTATAGTCCTGCACTGATTGTGATGAATATCACGTTCGCCGCAGAATTTGGTTTAAAATAAGGCATTAATACAAACAACTTTTTATTTCAATCTAGAATAAAACCACTTCAACTCAAGGTCACGTAGAGGTTACCACCTGATAAGAGAAACTGAAGCTGATTTCAAAGACTCGTTAATACAAACAAAGAACGGCTGTTCTTTTGATAAACCATAAAAATTCTTTGAGATTACTCCCTGAACCTATAGATAGTCAAAACATAAGGACAGGGAATCCTTCAGATAAACAGATACACAAATCTTTCCCTAACTGTCCCTCTTGACACTTATAATAACACCCTCACAAAAGTGTCTGTTTTGGTATCTAAAGAACATGACAACACTGAAAAAAGACAGGCCTCGATAGGGGCCCCCTTTGCCAATATATCCTAGGACACCTGACATTTACACAGACCCTACGACCATTAAAAGATCTATTAATGATAATACATCCAATTAGCCATTTGGCTATAGGTAATTAACCAACCATAGATGACAAAATGACAGATACTGTCCTTGACCGATAAGGGGATTTTATGTATAAAACGAGAAGGCATCTTAGCAGTTTAACACACCAGCACATTTTCCTGCTGACCCCCCTCCGGGGTGAGAGTCAGTTCTGTTCTTAAAAGCTTGTCTCGTCAGACAAAACCACGGGTGTTGTAAGTATGGTTTTGTGCAACTTCTTAGAAATGTATTAAGAAATTGATAGGAGATACTTTAGGATTTTCCATGTTTCAGATAGCTCATTCTATTGAGAGAAGTTAGTGTATTAACGGGCAATTAAAGACTGTTATTTGATTTATATTTTAACTCTGCAATTCTGCATCTATCGGGAGTATATTTTATAATAAAAATACTTTGATTAAAATTATACTGTGTAGACTCACTCTCAAAGTCTGAAATCCTAGACACTCATTTTTAGGAAGTCTTAAATGACTAAGGACTCACTACGTTAGAGGTCAAAGATTTAGTTATGAGTGACGGATCTGAGCTTTTCCCATAAAAAGTAACTGAGATCCTGTTTAACTGTCTGAGACCAGGAAAAGCATTCTCCCTTCGTGAGATCTATTCTGAATCTCAGCAGACAAACAGATTTCCCTCTTTTGTGGGTTAACCAAGAGCATAGGTTATTAATGAAGTATTATCATATCCGGAATAACCTAAATCTTTCACATGATGTGACACTCCCCTATAATACAAGTTGTTGGCTAAAAAGAACTTTGGTTCATTTACTGTGATGTCTCTGTCCTGCAGTAACAGTGTCCAGTGTGTAGCTTGGACCTGGCTTACCGAGCCGTCCTTAAGTCAACCATCCAGCAAAGGTTGGGTTGGGTGTGTTCAGTGAGAACAGTGATGGGATTTAGTCCGGTGATGTATGCAAAGTACTGCACAGCCCAAAATACCGCGAGTAAGTGTTGTTCGCATCTGGAGAAGCCCTGTCCAATATACGGGAAATGTATGCTCCAGGGCCTAATCTAGTAGGGCAGGTGTTGTGGCGAGTGTGCGTTTTAAATCCGTTACTGCAGCTGTGTGCTGCGGGGCCCAATTCCAACCGGTGTATTTCTTTAAAAGGTTGGACAGTGGGGCTACTTTAGTGCAAAGCCATCTATGTGGTTTCTACAGTAACCTACCAGACCTAGGACGGATAACATGCTCCTCCCTGGTGTTGGTCTGCAGCAGTACGTCATCGACATACTGGACCAGGCAATCAAGTCAGGAAAATTTTGCTAATCCGGTAGCTAGCTCTCTGTGGAAAATAGAAGGGGAATTATGGAAGCCCTGTGTTAGGCAGGTCCAGGTGTGTTGTTGGCCTTGGAAGGGGAAAGCGAACTTGTACTGTCAGGACCGATTTTAAGGAATGGACCAGAAACCATTGCTGATGTCCAGCACGGTGAAAAACCTTGCTTGCACCCTTTGCTTCATCATAGTGGCAGGGCTTGGGCTGTGAGTGGGGTGACTTTATTTAGTTCCCTGTAGCCAACTGTTAGACACCTTGATCCATCTGGTTTTCTCACAGGCAAATTTGGTGCATTGTTGGTGGAGGCTCTGGGTCTCAACACTCCTGATGTAATAGGCTGTCAATGACCTTAGCTATGTCTGTCTCTGCCTGTCTGGGGAAGCCATATTGTTTTTGGAGTTTCGGGGCCGGCACCTCCCCTGCTATCTGGCCACAACTGTGTTTATGTCTAGCAAACACCACTTTATTATTTTGAAGAACCTCCCTGATGATGGGGTCACTACTACTTTATCAACCAGTATTCTCCTATTGTGCTAATGTGATTTACATATGTCCCGACTGGGGGGCGTTGATGGGCTTTGCTAATCATTGAAATCTGCCAGATGCAGTGATTTACTGGGTCAAAAGATAGTTTGCATTTCTTCATGAAGTCCGCTCCCAGAATGTGTTTAGTGTTTCGGGGAAGGTCAACTAATGCGACCGGGTGGTCACAGACTATGTTCCCTAGGCAAATCTGTATTAGGGTTGTGATGTGTCCCTCCTGCATATGCCCCATAAATCCACTCAGTGTAATAGTGTTTGTGGTTGGCCACGGGATGTTTGTGTGCAACGTGGATGTGTTGAGGGTTGTTTGGGAATCTCCGTTGTCCCAAAGGAATTCAATGAGGTGGCTTCTTACCACACCATCGACCAGGGGACTCCCAACACTATCCCACCTGTTATTGCAGACCCAGGTTGAGGAGGCCGGGCACCGGTAGTCCAGGGAGTCATATGCAGCATGGTAGCATAGTGGTTAGCACTGTGGTGTCACAGTGCTAGGATCCCAGGTTCGATTCCCAGCTTGGGTCACTGTCTGTGTGGAGTTTGCACGTTCTCCCCGTGTCTGCATGGGTTTCCTCCGGGTGTTCCGGTTTCCTTCCCTCAGTCCCGAAAGACATGCTATTAGGTCATTTGGACATTCTGAATTCTCCCTCTGTGTACTCGAACAGGTGCCGGAATGTGGGGACTAGGGACTTTCCACAGTAACTTCTTTGCAGTGTTAATGAAAGCCTACTTGTGACAATAAAGATGATGATTATTATTATTATTATAATATGCGGGGTCAGGCGGATAGGTGCTCACAGTGTACATGGGTGCTTTTAGCTGCCATGGGTGGTGTTCTCATTCATACCCGGGGGCTGACTTAGCTGGTGGGGCCAGTGGTCTAAGTTGTCACGGGCATCTTGTACATTGTTGTGGGGGTCTCCCGCAATCACAGGCGAAGTGTCCTGACTGCCCACAGTTATATCATATCCCTCTATTTCTTCCCGGGAGTGCGTATGGTGGAGCTGGATCTCTCAGGTATTGGTATTCCCCTCTACCCTAATTTCTCCATATGGGACCCTGGTTAGATCTCATCAGAAGCATTGTGGCTTCTCTATCGGGGTGTGTCAGGGGTTGTTCCTGGACTGACTGTTCCCAAACTCTCGATAATTGCCGGAGTACCCATGCTTCATTATGTGTGGGCTCTGTGGGGTTGAAATTTACGCAGGCTCTCTTGCCTGTTCTGTGGCGTGGGAGACTAGAGTTCTGGCCCATTTAGAGGAGGTGACCTTGTCTAGTCTGCAGCGTTCTAACTCCCCATATGCCCCCCTGAAATGGATCCATAATTGACCAGCAAAAGCGGTCGAATATTCCCCTTTCCTTTGTCTGCATTTATTTAGGCTGTCTACGGGATCCCCTTTATTACAATCAGCCGCAGTCATCTCATCTAGGCCTCCCTCCCCGACGTTTTGAGGCGATGGCAAGGCCGATCGGACAGACTGGCGTAAGCACATAACTATGAGTTTAACTTCCTCCCTTTCGTCAAGTCCGTGCATTATCTTTTGCTGCCTGATGTCTTTGAAGAAGCTATGTGGGTTAGCGGATGGCTCAAAGGTTACAACTTTATTGCAGACATCACCCAGTTGGGCCACTGTAAGTGGGGTTATATATGTCATAGCCGGGCCTGGGGTATTCCCTACCCGTTGTTCGGTTGCAACTGGATGCATTGGTACTGGGGGTGGATCCAGGGGCGCAGTGGATACGGCTTGCTCTGGGAAGGTTGATGGCGCGGTGGGTTTGGACTCTTGTGGGGGTGATGCTGGGGGGTTCTCGTGACGTACATTTTGCCGTTCTACTGTAACTCTGCCCAATCTGCTCTCTCTTCCTCCTCTTCCTCTACTGTCCTGAAGGTACACATAAAACTGTCTTGAATTGAGAGTAGTGATTTTAACCTAGTGATTTCTCGCTCGCACTTAGAGTGGTCAGCGGTTGCTTGTCACTGCTACTGACTCACCCGGTGGAGCGTTTTTAGTGCTGCCTGCAGGTTGGTGCACTTGGCTTTGAAACGTATCACCTTGTGCTCGGCTTCTTCTCTTTATGTATTCTCGTATATTCTGCTCCCATATGGGACACTTCTCTATCTCTGAACCATTTCCTGAACTTTTGGATACAAGGGGTAGGGAGTCTACTGGACTGCGGGTACAGCTGGTATGCTATGTTCCGGTCCTAATCCCTCTGAGTTTAAATGCAAACTGGCAGAGGTTACCCTATCCTCCCCGTTAGTTGCCCTGTTAGTGTCTACTCCTGAACCCAGTGATTTGTTCAATACGGAATACACATCTGAGGGTTCTGATTTTTAAATAATCTTTCAATATAGACCTTGCACTCCTTTCGATTTACTTGAAATCCTGGCTGCTACGTGGGGCATTTGCCGTCTTAATTCAGGCTCAGGCTAAATTTCCAGGTGTATTAGGTTTGTGGGATTCGATATCAGAGCAACAAAGTCACTTCTTGTCGATGACCACCCAGAGTCGCCAAGTCTGTTGCCAAACCACAGTGTGTCTTAACCCGTGAACGGTGGGCAAATGACTACAAGTCTGTTTCTGTAAATCAATCAATATTTATTCACATGCATTCAATGTTATTGTCGCACAATCACACTCTCAGCATAAATTACACTGCAGAGTAAGTTCATACGAGACCTTAATTTAACTTAGAACATAGAACATAGAACATTACCGCACAGTACAGGCCCTTCGGCCCGCAATGTTGCACCGACCTGTGAAACCACTCTAAAGCCCATCTACACTATTCCCTTATCGTCCATGTGTCTATCCAATGACCATTTGAATGCCCTTAGTGTTGGCGAGTCCACTACTGTTGCAGGCAGGGCATTCCACGCCCTTACTACTCTCTGAGTAAAGAACCTACCTCTGACATCTGTCCTATATCCATCTCCCCTCAATTAAAAACTATGTCCCCTCGTGCTAGACATCACCATCCAAGGAAAAAGGCTCCCACTGCCCACCCTATCCAATCCTCTGATCATCTTGTATGCCTCAATTAAGTCACATCTTAACCTTCTTCTCTCTAACGCAAAGAGCCTCAAGTCCCTCAGCCTTTCCTCATAAGATCTTCCCTCCATACCAGGCAACATTCTGGTAAATCTCCTCTGCACCCTTTCCAATGCTTCCACATCCTTCCTATAATGCGGCGACCAGAATTGCACGCAATACTCCAAATGCGACCCCACCAGAGTTTTGTACAGCTGCAACATGACCTCATGGCTCCGAAACTCAATCCCTCTACCAATAAAAGCTAACACACCGTACACCTTCTTAACAACCCTCTCAACCTGGGTGGCAACTTTCAGGGATCTATGTACATGGACACCGAGATCTCTCTGCTCATCCACACTGCCAAGAATCTTACCATTAGCCCAGTACTCTGTCTTCCTGTTATTCCTTCCAAAATGAATCACCTCACACTTTTCTGCATTAAACTCCATTTGCCACCTCTCAGCCCAGCGCTGCAGCTTATCTATGTCCCTCTGTAACTTGTAACATCCTTCCGCACTGTCCACAACTCCACCGACTTTAGTGTCATCTACAAATTTACTCACCCATCCTTCTACGCCCTCCTCCAGGTCATTTATAAAAATGACAAACAGCAGTGCCCCCAAAACAGATCCTTGTGGTACACCACTAGTAACTGGACTCCAGTCTGAACATTTACCATCAACCACCACCCTTTGTCTTCTTCCAGCTAGCCAATTTCTGATCCAAACTGCTAAATCACCCTGAATCCCATGCCTCCGTATTTTCTGCAGTAGCCTACCGTGGGGAACCTTATCAAACGCTTTACTGAAATCCATATACACCACATCAACTGCTTTACCCTCATCCACCTGTTTGGTCACCTTCTCAAAGAACTCAATAAGGTTTGTGAGGCACGACCTACCCTTCACAAAACCGTGTTGACTATCTCTAATCAAATGATTCCTTTCCAGATGATTATACATCCTATCTCTTATAAACCTTTCCAAGATTTTGCCCACAACAGAAGTAAGGCTCACTGGTCTGTAGTTACCGGGGTTGTCTTTACTCCCCTTCTTGAACAAGGGGACAACATTTGCTATCCTCCAGTCTTCTGGCACTATTCCTGTAGACAAAGATGACTTAAAGATCAAAGCCAAAGGCTCAGCGATCTCCTCCCTAGCTTCCCAGAGAATCCTAGGATAAATCCCATCCGGCCCAGGGGACTTATCTATTGTCACACTTTCCAGAATTGCTAACATCTCCTCCTTATGAACCTCAAGCCCTTCTAGTCTAGTAGCCTGAATCTCAGTATTCTCCTCGACAACATTGTCTTTTTTCTGTGTGAATACTGACGAAAAATATTCATTTAGCACCTCTCCTATCTCCTCAGACTCCAAGCACAACTTCCCACTACTGTCCTTGACTGGCCCTACTCTTACCCTAGTCATTTGTTTATTCCTGACATATCTATAGAAAGCTTTAGGGTTATTCTTGATCCTACCTGCCAAAGACTTCTCATGTCCCCTCCTGGCTCTTCTTAGCTCTCTCTTTAGAGTCAACTTGAGAGTGATTAGCAAGTACCAGACAGATATTGGCCTTTATCTGTATCCCAAATCTTGTAGCCGGCAATGTTCAGTCCTTGGTCTGGTCTGTTCCTGGCACTGGTCTTCCGTCTATTGGTTGGGTGATGGTCTTTCTCGCATTGGCTGGTGAAGGTCAATGTTGTTCTGTTGCTGCTGCAGAGAGAGAGTCTAAGGTGGTGCAGCACCTTATAACCTGCTTGGATTTTGTGTCCTTTTAGAGCGGTCTCTGGGTCATTGTCAATCAATTGATCAGGGTTCGATCACCCTGATCAATCAAGTCCAATCTGGACCTGCCACATTGATTTCGGGGTGGGCACTCAGTGGCCATGCCTGCAAGTGTTGGGGGCAGGCTGGCCCTTCCAAATAAGGCGTCTAGGTGCTGCTGTGTCTGGTAAACAAGTGTGATAGACAGGATAGTGCTATTGTTCCTGGGATGGCCTGGAGATGGCCTTTTCCCTGTGTATTGCTAGAGTCTGGCCTGCAGTTTATTTATGAGTGTTTATTTGAGCTGCAGCCTGCTTGTCCTCGAACTTGGACAATTCTCGCAGCATCCTTGGCCAATTCTCCCAGCCTTACGTGGCCGGTCGGCAACATTCCTGAGAGGAAGCACGGCAGCACAAGTGACTAGTACTGTGGCTTCACAGCGCCAAGGTTCGGATTCCCCGCTGGGTCACTGCCTATGCGGAGTCTGCACGTTCTCCACGTGTCTGCATGGGTTTCTTCCGGGTGCTCCGGTTTCCTCCCACAGTCCAAAGACGTGCAGGTTAGGTGGATTGCCCATGATAAATTGCCCTTAGTGACCAAAAAGGTTAGGAGGGGTTATTGGGTTACTGGGATAGGGTGGAAGTGAGGGCTTAAGTGGGTTGGTGCAGACTCGATGGGCCAAATGGCCTCCTTCTGCACTGTATGTTCTATGTTCTGAGAGGAATTGTAAAAGGGTCACTATCTGTGCAGAGTCTGCACATTCTCCTCGTGTCTGCATGGGTTTGCTCCGGGTGCTCTGGTTTCCTCCCACAGTCCAAAGATGTGCAGGTTAGGTGGATTGACCATTTTAAATTTCCCTTAGATGGGTGTTCTTTCCAAGTGCCGGTGCAGAATCAATTGGCCGAATGGCCTCCTTCTGCACTGTAACTTCTAGAAAAATTTAAATGAACTACAAAAAGATACTTGCAGAAAATACTTCTACAGATGTGCGATAGAGAGCATCCTATCCAGCTGCATCACAGCCTGGTATGGCAACTGCTCGATCCAAAATCGCAAGAAACTGCAGAGTGTGGTGAACTCAGCCCAACGCATCACACAAGCTTGCCACCCCCACATTGATTCTGTATACACCTCCTGCTGCCTCTGGATTATCAGAGACCTCTCCCACCCAAGCATTGCCTTCTTCCAGACCCTCCCATCAGGCAGAAGGTACAGAAGTCTGAAGACCCGCATATCCAGACGTAGGAACAGTTTCTTCCCCACAGCTACAAGACTCCTCAACGACCCCCCCCCCCCCCCACCCCTCGGACTGATCTGTTCCCTGTAAGAACACTATTCACGATGCCCTATGCTGCTCTTGCTCATGTATTTGCTTTGTTTGGCCCTTGTTCCGCACTGTAACCAATCACTGTTTGTCGATATACCATTTGTCAATGTTCTCTGTTGATTATTCCATTGTCTTCTATGTAGGTACTGTGTACATTCCCTCGGCCGCAGAAAAATACTTTTCACTGTACTTCGGTTCAGGGTGACAATGAATCAAATCAAATCAATATGAACACTGATACCAAAAGCTTCTATAAGAACATAAAGAGGCAGAGAATAGCTAAATCTTGGTTATTTATAGGATGATACTGGTGAGGTAATAATGGGGAACAGAGATGGCGGAGGCACTGAACCAATAATTTACCTCTGTCTTCATGGTAGAGGATCATAAAAATTTTCCAAAGACTGCAGTTTTTGCAGAGGAACTTGGTGCAATGACCATCAATAGGAAGAAATTAACTAATGAGATTAAAGGAAGATAAGTCTCCGAGACTAAAGGCCTGCACCTTAGGGTATTAAAGGAGGTGGCAGCAGTGATAGTGGATGCATTGGTTATGATATTTCAAAATTCCCTGGATTCTGGAAGAGACCTGGTGGATTGGATACATGCTAATGTGATACCCATATTAAAAAAGGGATAGAGGTAGTAAGTAGGAAATTATAGACCTATTAGCTTGATTAGGGGCTGTTTAGCACAGGGCTAAATCGCTGGCTTTGAAAGCAGACCAAGGCAGGCCAGCAGCACGGTTCAATTCCCGTAACAGCCTCCCCGAACAGGCGCCGGAATGTGGCGACTAGGGGCTTTTCACAGTAACTTAATTGAAGCCTACTTGTGACAATAAGCGATTTTCATTCATTCATTCATTTCATCTCTGTGATGGGGAAATTGCTGAAATCAATCATTGAGGAGGAAATGACTGAAGGTCGAATGTGGGGAAGTGCAATGTATCTCGATAGGGCATGGCGCCAGATCTGATATTTCCGAAAAAGTCTTAATCATTGCCATAACAAAGTTTAGCGTAACGGTCACAAGGAACGGTCTCTGTCCCTAGCAGATGCATGAGGCTGAAATAGACCGTTCATAACCATAGTGTCATATTCCGCCCTGATCATATATCTGCGCAATCACTATGACTGCCTACTTCTACCTCTGTAACACTGCCTGACTCTGTCCTGGCACAGCACACCTGGTGCTAAAACCCTTATTTGTGCCTTTGTTACTTGTCCAGTGTTAACTATTCCAAAGCACTCCTGGCCAGCCTCTGCACTTGTAAATTGGGGCCATCCAAAACTCTAGGAACATAGGAATTAGGAGCAGAAGTAGGCATTTCAGCCCTTCGATTGGAGATAGACTATCAGATTGTATTGAGGATTGGCTGACTGACAGAAAGCAGAGATTCGGGATAAATGGGTCCTTCTCTGGCTGGGTGCCGCAGGGGTCAGTCCTCGGACCTCAACTGTTTTCAATCTATATAAATGATCTGTTAGCAGCGACAGAGTGTAACACAGCAAACTTTGCAGATGATACTAAAATAGGTGGTAAATGGGGAAGTGAAGAGGAGATAAAGAGTTTACAGACGGATATAGATAGGCTAGGGAAATGGTCCTAAATTTGGCGGATGGAATTTAATATGGGTGAGTGTGAGGTTATCCATTTTGGCCGACAAAATAGAAAGGCAACTTATTATCTAAATGGAAAGCAGATTCAAAATGTGTCTGCGCAGAGGGATCTGGGTGTCTTTGTTCATGAAGTGCAGAAAGTCGTTATGCAGGTACAACATGTAATAAAAATGTCAAATGGACTTTCAGTGTTTATTGGAAAAGCACTGGAATATAAAAGTAGAGACGTGGTGTTACAATTGTATATGGTGTTGGTGAGACCACATCTGGAGTATTGTGTCCAGTTTTGGTCTCCCTATTTAAGGAAGGATGTGGCAGCATTGGAGGTAGTTCAGAGGAGGTTCACCAGATTAATTCCAGGGATGAAGGGGTTGATGTATGTGGAGAGATTGAACAGCTGGGCTTATACTCCTGGAGTTTTGAAGAATGAGAGGAGATCTGATCGAGCTGTATAAAATACTAAGAGGGATTGATAAAGTAAATGTAGACCACATGTTCCTGTCTGTGGTGAAATCTGAATGAGAGGTCACAGATATAGGTTGAGAGAAGATGAGGAGGAACTACTTCTCGCAGAGGGTGGTGAACTTGAGGAACTCGCTGCCCCATAGTGCTGTGCCGTCTGAATCATTAAATGGTTTCAAGAAGGAAATCGGTATATTTGTGATTTTAAAAAGAGGTTAAAGGGAAATGGGAACAGGTAGGGAGATGCACTTGAGACCAGGAACGGATCAGCCTTGATCTGATTGAATGGCAGGGCAGGCTGAATTGCCTACTTTTGCTCCTAATTCCTATGTTCCTAGAGTTTTGGATGGCCCCAATTTACAAAGTGTAGAATGGCAGAGGCTGGCCAGGAGTGCTTTGGAATAGTTAACACTGGACAAGCAACAAAGGCACGAATAAAGGTTTTAGCACCAGGTATGCTGTGCCAGGACCGAGTCAGGCAGTGTTACAAAGGTAGAAGCAAGCAGTCAGAGTGATATCAGATCTGGCGCCTTGCCCTATCGAGATACATTGCACTTCCCCACCTTCGTCCTTCCTTGTTTTAACAAACAATAGTAGTTCAGAACATTTTAATCAGTTTCATTATGAACATATGATTTAAGTATTAAGTTGTTAATTTATGGAAGACTGCATAGTTAACATAGTCTAAAAATATTGTGTGTCACCACATAAAGAGTTGCTGCGTTCAGATTAAGTAAATTTGAAAACGAGCCAACGGGAAAATTCAGAGAATTTTTAAAACTCAGCAAGTTGCTCTGACCGGGAAGGAGATTCCATATTAATTTTCAATAAGGAATTAGATATATACTTCAAAAGGACACATTTTGCCTGATATATTAAATAGGCCATTTAAGGCCCTTACTGAGTTCATTAGCAGCTCACTCCAGAGGTAACGTATCATTTTCGATGGAGATGGTCAGAATCGCCGCACCATCAGCAACACGTCATGAGGGAGGAGACAATGTCAGTGCTGGGACTGTTCAGCCACATCAGGCAGCGGCAAACAGCATCCATCAGCATGAAAGATTGTAAGTGGCTCTCCTAGTGCCCATGGCAGAAGAATGGAAAGTTGGCAGGAGCAGCACATTACAGAGGAGCATTGGAGACGAGGACACAGAGCTGATCAAGACAAAGGCAGGAAGTCCTGGGCCAATGCTGGCTGATCTGTAAGAATAGTCAGGGAGAGGACAGGCTGACACTTAAAAGTGCGTCTCACTTTTTCTGGCCACTCTCTCTTATCTCTCCTTCCTTGGCTAATAAGTGACTTATGAACACACAACGGAGAAGGATGTCTCTTCACACGAGAGGAGTTCTACAATTGGAAGCATCTTCATTTTCTAATACTAAATTTAAAATTGTGCTCCTGCTCACTAAGACTGCCATGTGCTGGCTGTAGTGATGTCTGTATGTCAATATACATGATCAGTGTATGTAAAACTAGTACAATCAATTCAACACTAGATGTCGCACTATCAGGTGATATAAAAAGGACTTTCCCGCTCTTTCTAAGAGAGTGTGCATCAGGAGAGTGAATAGTCAAGGCATATAATAGCTAGAGAGAGAGAAGTTTTAAGTTATTTCATTATTATACTGTATAGTTAGTTAGTTATCTTTACTATATTTTATTTGTTTACTAGTTGAGTATTAAGTAAAAAGAACTCACAAATAATTAGTTTGTCTTTACAAGAAGTCTACTGGTCACTTCATCAACTCGGCTGGTTCAAAAGAGTAATATACTATATTACACAAAGTAATATAACACTGGCTTAAGAAAGAGGTTCTCCTAAATGCAGTTCAAGAGTTTTGTGCCCTTTGTGCCTTTCGCACGGTTCATAGCCCAGTTGATATTAGTGTTGAATTCCCAACTATTACTAGCCTATCCTTTTTGCACTCAGAAATGCGCCTACATATTTGCTCATCTATCTCCTTCTCATTATTTGAGGGTCTGTAGTACACTCAAACAAAAAAGAACAAAGAACAATACAGCACAGGACCAGGCCCTACGGCCCTCGAAGCCTGCGCCGATCACGTGTCATATCTAGACCAACCGCCTGTATCCATCTATACCCCATCTGTTCATGTGCCTATCAGATAAGTCTTAAAGGTTGCGAAAGTATCTCCCTCAGCCACCTCACTTGGCAGTGCATTCCAGGCCACCACGACCCTCTGTGTAAAAAACTTCCCCCGCACATCTCCACTGAACCTTTCCCCCCTCACCTTGAACTTGTGCCCCCTTGTAATGGTTATTTCCGTCCTGGGAAAAAGCCTCCAACTGTTCACCCTGTCTTCACCCCTAATAATTTTATAAACTTCTATCAGGTTACCCCTCAGACTCCGTCTCTCAAGGGAGAACAATCCTAGTTTATTCAGTCTCTCCTCATAGCTGATACCCTCCATACCAGGCAACATCCTGGTAAACCTTTTCTGCATTCTCTCCAAAGCCTTCACGTCCTTCTGGTAGTGAGGTGACCAAAATTGGACACAATATTCCAAATGTGGCCTAACCAACGTTCTATATAATTGTAACATAATTTTCGAGCTTTTATACTCGATACCCCATCCTATGAAGGCAAGCATGCCATATGCTTTCTTTACCACCATTTCCATTTTTAAGGATCTGTGGACCTGCACGTCCTAGCAGTTACAATGGTGGGGGATGGTGGGGGATGAATGTAATGCGACATGAATCCAAGGTCCCGGTTGAGGCCATCCTCATGTGTACGGAACTTGGCTATAAGTTTCTGCTCGGCGATTTTGCGTTGCCGCGTGTCGTGAAGGCCGCCTTGGAGAAGGCTTTGCCGGAGATCAGAGGCTGAATGCCCCTGACTGCTGAAGTTCCCCAACTGGAAGGGAACATTCCTGCCTGGCGATTGTTGCACGATGTCCGTTCATCCGTTGTCGCAGCGTCTGCATGGTGTCTCCAATGTACTACGCTTTGGGACATCCTATCCTGCAGCGTATGAGGTAGACAACGTTGGCCGAGTCACACAAGTATGTACTGCGTACCTGGTGGGTGGTGTTCTCACATGTTATGGTGGTACCCATGTCAAAGATCTGGCACGTCTTGCAGAGATTGCCATGGCAGGTTTGTGTGGTGGCGTGGTTGCTGTTCTGAAGGCATTCAGCCTCTGATCGCCGGGTAAGCGTTCTCCAAGGCGGCCTTCAGGATGCGCGAACAACGCAAAATCGCAGAGCAGAAACTTATAGCCAAGTTCCACACACATGAGTACAGCCTCAACCGGGACCTTGGATTCATGTCGCATCATCTGACATGGGCTTGCAAAACCCTACCAACTGTCCTGGCTTGAGACAATTCCCACCTCTTTAACCTGGGATTACCCCATCTCTGGATCTGCAAAGACTTAACTACCTGTAAAGACTCGCATTCAAAGCATTGTATTGCATCTTTGACTTTTTTTATATATATGTTTCTGGAAAATACCTCTGCAATCGCCTGAAGAAGGAGCAATGCTCTGCAAGTTAGTGATTCGAAACAAACCTGTTGGACTTTAACCTGGTGTTGTAAGACTTCTTCCTGGGCTCACCCCAGTCCAACACCGGCATCTCCACATCACGAAGTATCAATACTATGCAGGATTTAGATAAAGCAGAAAAATAAAGCTACTGACTGTAGCCACCTGGGTTGGCCAACTCCCGACGTAAAATGGAGAACAGCAAAGGCTGAAGGGAAATTCAGCCAACACAGGCAGAAACCAGCAGGTTCAAGTTTACTGTATTTAAACTCTGCAAAAGCCCAGACAGCATCGATACAAGCAGCCATCTGCTTAATAATGTAGCAGCTATCTACATACTAATGAGCGATCCCCGGGAACAATCGAAACATTTGGGATAAACAAGGCCAAGCCAGACTCCTCGGCGCCAGCAGGAGCCAACACAAAAGAGGTTAACGGACACCTCAAGACACCCATCGATCAGGGAACCGCTCCAGTATTGGAGAAATCGAACCAAGCGATTGGAACGAAGTCCAATCACTTGGAACCAGGTACAGGGTCCGCCCCGAAAGGCGGGAAGCCCCTGGGGACTCTAAAGTTAAGCCCCCAAATTCAAATCGTCCTTCTTGACAGGGTCACTCAGCAACGCGAAGCAACCCTTGAGAGTGACCTGTCCAGCTGCCGCTCCAACAAAGTAAGTCTTAAGTCAATGCTCGCTACGAGATAGGCGCTCCTAGCTACCAATCCGTACCAACTTCGAATCTCGCAGACTCAGAACCAGAACGAAAGGCCATTTGTTCCCCTGACCTGGTGGGCCAGTCCGAAGCTAAGTATAGGCCTGTTAGTTATAGAAATAGCTTAGAAGTAGAATTTATGCATGAGTAGATTTGACTGTGCGTAAATAAATGTGTATTGATTTGAATCTTACTAATCGGTGTGTTGAGTTATTGATCATTACTTGAACTTGAACCTCGTGGCGGTATCATAAAGATACCTGGCGACTCGAGAGCAAAGGTTATAAAACAGAGCTAGATGAACCAACCAAATGTTAGCAACATATTTCTGGCGACATCCTGACGGGACCCGATCTAGAAGTGGCTTCACCACTCCGGGAGAACCCAAAAATTTGAATTAGAGATCCAATTGGGAACAGGAAAACCACAAGTGTTCAAGCAGTTCTGATCAATCCTCATAATTCAGAAGGGTGTTAAATGCATGCGTAACTAACAGGGCGATAAGGTAATGCCTCAATAAATGCAGGCAAAAGAAAACCGAGCACCCCACAGCGTTTGCTGGACGCCTGTGGATCCATTTTGCAGCAGTTTCCGGAGACTTAGGCCACGCCCATTTAAGCGTGCGCCAATTATGATCCCTCAGAAGAGGCTCATAATGAGAAATGGGTCGTAACAAGCTTGTCCCGCGCCCGGGAGCAGTCGGTACAAAACAAACCCGCAGTTAAAAATCCCGAAGAAAAGCAGGCAGAAGTAGACATACAAGCAGTTAAGGCACACCAGAACCCCGCATGGGTAAATGAAGGCAAGAACAGCCCCCCACAAAAGTCACAGGAGTGTTACAACTGTGGACAGTTGGGACACTTTGCAAGAGAGTGCAATGCCCCACGAAAGCCACAGAGAGCCCAGCAGACGGGCACTCTAAGTAGGAATAAGACAGAGCCCATACATAGTGTGAGCACCCGTTCAGATCAGACGGACCTGACCGGAACGGACTGACGGTGTTCGGGCTCCCCCAGTTGGGTCTGCGACACACTTTGGGATAGGTCTGGCCGACTGGTAGTTCCAGCAAAAATACGGGGCAGTCCATCGAGTTTCTCTGGGACACAGGAGGGCCCGCACCACAATAAATTCCTCCACCATGTTTCAAAAGGACACGTGGCCCACTACAGCCACCATCACCCTCAGCGGCTTCACAGGCCATTCACAGCAGGGACACATCACAGCCCCAGTACCCATTCAAATCGGCAACATCACCACCAAGCACCCCATAGTTTTAGTCGACCTGCCCCACACAGCAGAACACATTTTGGGCATAGACTTTATGAATTCCCACAACCTATCCTTTGATCCAGTCAACCAATGTGTCTGGAAAATGGCAAAATCTGCAAGAGCCCCTGCAATGCTCACAATAGGAGAATACGCCAACAAAATTAGCGCAGTAGGCGAATTTTGGTTTAACCCGACTACAATTAGCACGGACAAGCAGGTTAGGGCAGTGTTACAAAAGAACAGGACAGCATTCGCGACCCACAAACACGACTGTGGCCGGATGACTGGTTCAGTACAAATCACAGGACCTGACCCTAGAACGCAAAAGCAAGATGGATTTCCTCAAGAGGCAGAGGGAGAAATCGCAAAAGTAATCAACAGCTTATTAGAGCAGGGCGTACTTAGATCAGTAACCTCCACTAATAATGCCCCGATTTGGCCAGTGAGAAAGCCCGATGGATCATGGCGACTGACCATCGATTACCAGGAACTCAACAAAATCACCCCCGCAGCAGCCCCCACAGTAGCAAGTCCCGAGACCATGCTCAAGCAGGGACTCAATTCCCGATACTTTACGGTTTTGGATGTCAGTAATGGATTCTGGTCCGTTCCATTGGCAAAGGCGTGCCAGTACAAATTTGCCTTCACGTTTAAAAATCAACAGTACGCGTGGACATTCCTTCCACAAGGATTCCACAACTCCCCCTCCATTTTCCACCGACAGCTGGCAAATGGTTTGTCAAAATTTTCTCGCCCCGAATGTCTGGTCCAGTACGTAGACGACCTACTACTGCAGACAGACACCAAGGCAGAGCACATTAAGCTTCTGTCCGAACTCCTGGATCTCCTACAAGCAATTGGATGTAAAGTTAACCCCAAAAAGGCCCAGATTTTGGAACACAAAGTGATAGATTTGGGTACAATTATCACGCACGGTAAACGCGAGATCGAACATAAAAGGATTGACTCGATTGCTAAATTGCCCCTTCCCCAGAACGTTTCAGCCCTCCGGTCGCTTTTAGGACTGGCTGGCTACTGCCGAAACCACATTGACGGTTTCGCCAGCAAGGCAGCACCCCTCTCAGACCTGCTAAAGAATGGAGCCCCCTGGGAATGGTTTCCGCAGCATACGGATGCTGTGGACTCTTTGAAACAGGCACTCAGAGCAGCCCCCGCACTACAAGTTCCAGACCCGCTTTCCCCTTACGCCATAGAGGTAGCAAGCACAGACCGCACCCTTTCGGCCGTGCTCCTTCAGGAACGGTACGAACAGTTAAGGCCCATGGCTTACACCTCCAGAGTTTTAGATGATGTGGAGCAGGGATTTTCAGCCTGTGAAAGGCACCTGCTCGCAGTTTTTTGGGCAGTACCGTATTTTTCTTACATAACCGGACTGAACCCCATCACAATCCTCACAGAACACCCCCCCACCCAACGTTTACTGGACGGATGACTCAAGGACTGTATAGTTAGTCAGATAAGAGCAGCCAGATGGACCCTTCTTTTGCAGGGACGGGACATCACTGTTAAAAGGACAAAGACCCACACTTTTTTAGCCGATAACCTACAGTACCCCGGAACCCCCCATGAATGTGAAATTATCTCTCCACACCACAACACAGGCCCTTTATTGCTAAAACCCCCCCCAGAAAGATAGGTAGTTCAACCCAGAGCCCCAAGCACACAGACACGTGCGAACCCATAAGGATATATGTGGACGAATCTTCCACAATATTAGAAGGGAAGCGCATAACAGGATGCGGCATTTACGTCGAGGATGCGCAGGGATGCGCCCTAGAAGAAATAGCAATAAAACTTCCAGGACACATAGGCGCGCAGGCGGCAGAACCTGCGGCCATCGCATACATAGTGGAACACCCAGATTCCTTCCACAGCACAGCAGACATATATTCGGACAGCCTCTATGTCTGCAACAGCCTTACGGAATTCCTACCCCTGTGGAAAGCAAGAGGATTTGTTTCCGCAGACGGAAAAACCCTCCCTTCAGCCCCAATGCTCCGTCACATTTTAGAGCGAGCACAGAACAGGACTTTTGGAATAGTTAAAGTTCGCAGCCACCATCGTTCCTCCCCCCCTGGAAATGTGAAAGCCGACGCACTGGCTAAAGCAGGTTCCAGGCATGGATATTTTTGGACACCCCCCGAAAGTGCACCAGTGAGTGCAGTTCAGGTCTCGCAGACTAATATCGAGGATTTAGTGCAGGCCCAGAAGCAGGACAGCAATCTCAGGGAGATTTTGAAAGGAAACTATCCAGCCCCTTATGATAGGTTTAGAAATGCACTGACCACACATGACGGTGTGGTGTTAAAAGACACCCTTTATGTGGTTCCTGAACAGGACAGGAATCAACTCATTTGTTTGTTCCATGACAGTCATGGACATTAGGGAATTGATCCCACTACAGCCCACCTCAGGCAGCTCTGTTTGTGGCCAAGTTTAAAAGAAGACGTAACGCACTACGTTGAGAATTGCCTTATCAGTGCCCAGAACAACCCGGACAGATATGCCAAAAAGGCTCAGCTCAGCCACACTCGACCCGTTAATGGCCCCTGGACTAACCTCCAGATTGATTATGTAGGACCATTGCCACCTTGCAGGAATGGTTATAACTATGTACTCATGGTGATAGACACGTTTACCAAATGGGTGGAAGCATTCCCATCCAGAACAAACACGGCAAAGACCAAAACCAAGATCCTAACCCACCATATCTTTACGAGTTGGGGACTCCCCCGCAGCATTGAATCCGACCAAGGTTCTCATTTTACGGGACGTGTCATGAAGAACGTCCTCACGATATTTGGCATTACCCTAAAATTCCATATTGCATACCACCCCCAGTCAAGTGGTATCGTGGAGCGCATGAATCGGACCCTAAAATCCACCCTCAGAAAAATGGTCCAGCAAAACAACACCACTTGGGGCTCAGTCCTCCCTTTTGCGCTGATGTTTCTGCAAAATACGGTTTCCACATCCACAGTTTACACCCCACACACTCTCATGACTGGACGCCCCATGAAAGGCACAGAATTTTTATTAGGATTAGATTTGACCAGCCCTGAAGTGACGGCCCTCACACACGAGAAAGCAATAGAACAATTAGTGGCGAATTTTAAAGCGGCTCAGCTAGCAGTCGCAGTGAAATTGGGCACAAGAAAGAAACAGAGCAAGGCTTGTTTCGATAAGACAGTGCATGCGACTGAGTTCAGTGTAGGACAGCAAGTCATGCTCTCCGTATACAACCCCAGCACCTAAGTATTCGGGTCCGTACTCCATTGCGGACAAAGTAAGCTCTCCGTATACAACCCCAGCACCTAAGTATTCGGGTCCGTACTCCATTGCGGACAAAGTAAGCCCTTCCGTCTACAAAATAAAGTACCCCAATGGAAAGACTGCGTTGTTCCATATCTACCTGCTGAAGGCATATGGAACACAGTCTAACCACTCACACCACGTCATGCTCGACGCAGCAGACCACGCCCCGCCCACAGCCAACGTAACCCTACCCTCCCCAACACGTCCAGCCCAGCCACGGGCTCGACCTCGACTCCACCCCCGAACGATAGACTCCGCCCTGAAACGCCCACAGACTGCAGCAGCCATCTATCCCCATGCAACCGGACCCACACCCAGCGAATTTGACCACGATTCGAATGATCCCTTCATGATCACTTTCCGAAATAAGCCCCACCACCGACCATCGACCTACAATGACGACCCCGATTCCGTCCCCACAGAACTAGACACCACCTTTTGGCACCGAGATAATTCAAACAGACTCGTCCGGAATGACGAGAGCGATCCCAGATCACATCATGCAGCCCTATCAGCCCTGATACACTCGAGAGTTTGGCATCCGGGAGATGGTGACGACTTTGAGTCTGACTCCCACAACGAGAACCCCTTTAAGACCCTGTTCACAACCGATAACTGAGGTGTCCAGGTGATGTTTTAAAAGGAACCGCTTGGGAGAAAACGGTGTCCTTTCTGATGGAACCTTCAGCATGTTTGATGTTGTTTGTACTTGTTCTGTTAAATGTTGTATGTTAGACCGGAAATTTTTTCCACGGCCCACGCCACCACCCTTCTGACGCCCACTGGCAGTCAGAGAAACTAGTTTGGCCAGACGCTAGTTCAGAGGAACTAGTTTGTCCGCAGAGACTTGTCAATGTCCCAGACGCCAGTTCAGAGGAACTCGTCTGTCGACTGAAACACATACCCCCATTCGTAACTGCCCTTCTGGTTCGAAGGAAGAACTAATACGGCAACCCCACCCACGATGACTACATTTCTTGCCCATTCTTTTCGGTTGCTCAGGCAGTGGAGAAACGGCATTGGGACCCGCCCTGCCCTTAGGTTGCCAATCCTCTGCTATTTACATCCTCAAACATTTGGATGGTAAACCACACAGTCTGCGAGACGGCTCGCACTGGTTCAGTATTTGTAAGTGTGTCTTTTCCTGAAATTCGGTTTTTTGAGGAAAAAAATGAGGGAGTCACACATCGTGACCAATTATAAAGGGAGTAATTGGCACTAAAGGACAGACAGGCTATCATACGAGATATTAATCCAAGATAGTAACAGACACTATGCTTGATCCCACAGAACTCCAGAAGCTCCAGGACCAGAGAAGAGAAGAGAAGAGAAGAGAAGCGAAAGAAGAAGAACCATGAGGACATCCTCCGCGTCGCTCATCAACATAATGGACATTTGGTTGCGCGCGAACGTGAACCCCCTGACCTCAACTCCCCCAGCCGCTAATGATTCACTTCCCCATAGTACCCAGAGCCCAGTCACAAGCGACACCACACCATCTTGGTGTAACAGGTTTATAACCTGGTATCCCTGTCCTACTTGATAGAATCCCTATTGGTATTGGCGATACTCTGCTGCATCGTGCAGTCTATTTGTCTGAGAAAATGGAGAAAGATAGCTTACCACGCTCACACCCCGGTATATAGGATAAGATCCCCTATTTACGGATATGACCAGACCCCCGACCCCCGCGATCTATAATAAAGAACATTCGTTTGCGTTTTTTCGTTGTGAATAAAGAAATGCTTCATGAGCAATTGTACAATCCTGAGCTTCACTGCCAAGCCAGAAAAATGTGTATAATGCTGCTATGATTTTGTGTGTATTGTTTAGGAAGTTAGTGTGATGAAATGTTTGAGTGAGTGTAGTTTATTAAGGATAGTTAGAGGTTCCGATTTTCTTATTTTGTAATGCATGTCCCTGTTTGACATAGCGCCCCTTAGAATTGTCAGTTAAAAATTTTCTTGCATAGTTATGGTCAGTGTAGAGGCCATAGAAGAGTGCTCGCTGGGTCAGGGAATGAAAAACAACGCAGTTATGTGATCCTTCACGCTTCGCGTTAGGATCACAAGGAGGAAGTGTAGCCACCTGGGTTTGCCAACTACCGACGTAAAATGGAGAACAGCAAAGGCTGCAGGGAAATTCAGCCAACACAGGCAGAAACTAGCAGGTGCAAGTTTACTGTGTATTAAACTCTGCAAAAGCCCAGACAGCATCGATACAAGCAGCCATCTGCATAATAATGTAGCAGCCATCTACATACTAATGAGCGATCCCCGGGAACAATCGAAACATTTGGGATAAACAAGGCCAAGCCAGACTCCTCGGCGCCAGCAGGAGCCAACACAAAAGAGGTTAACGGATACCTCAAGACCGCCCATCGATCAGGGAACCGCTCCAGTATTGGAGAAATCGAACCAAGCGATTGGAACAAAGTCCAATCATATGGAACCAGGTACAGGGTCCGCCCCGAAAGGCGGCAAGCCCCTGGGGACTCTAAAGTTAAGCCCCAAGTTCAAATCGTTCTTCTTGACAGGGTCACTCAGCAACGCGAACCAACCCTTGAGAGTGACCTGTCCAGCTGCTGCTCCAACAAAGTAAGTCTTAAGGCAACGCTCGCTACGAGATAGGCGCTCCTAGCTACCAGTCCATGCCAGCTTTTGAATCCCGCAGACTCAGAACCCGAACGAAAGGCCATTTGTTCCCCTGGCCTGGTGGGCCAGTCTGAAGCTAAGTATAGGCCTGTTAGTTATAGAAATTGCTTAAAAGTAGAATTTATGCATGAGTAGATTTGACTGTGTGTAAATAAATGTGTATTGATTTGAATCTTACTAATTGGTGTATTGAGTTATTGATCATTACTTGAACTTGAACCTCGTGGCGGTATCATAAAGATACCTGGCGACTCAAGAGCAAAGGTTATAAAACAGAGCCAATTGAACCAACCAAAAGTTAGCAACATGACAGTCACAAAACCTTATCTCTGTAAAATTCCCAGATGAGTATAGAAAGCACAGGGGTGAAATAAAAGCCCATGGGATACAGGGGATTGTAGCGAGTTGGATCCAAACTTGGTTCACTGACAGGAAACAAAGTGTTATTGTCAATGGATGTTTTTGTGAATGGAACGTGGTTTCCAGTGGCATTCCACAGGGCTCAGTGTTGGGTCTCTCACTGTTATACGTTAATGATTTGGACTTAAATGTTGGATGAATAATTGGGAAATTTGCAGATGGTACGAAATTGGATGTGCGTTTGGTGGTGAGGACGAGAGCTGTTGTCTCCAGAATGATATCAACAGTTTGGTTGAGTGGGTGGAAAAGTGGCAAATCAAATTCAATCCACAGAATTCTGAGGCATTAAATTTATGAGGGCAAACAAAGCAAGGGTAAACACAATAAACGGGAGGATATTGAGAGGGATAGAGGAAGGATGAGCGCTTGGGGATTGTGGTGTTGGGTGTTCTAACACACAGAAGAGCCAACACAGTTGCATATGGTACAACACTTGTTTATTTAAACTTGCTATTTACAACTTGGTCTTTGCACTCTGCACGTGGGGGGCTCCCTGCTTGTGGTGTTTCAACAGCTCTTTCTTGCTTCCTTCTCCCCAGACCTACTGACCTCCAGGTGTCGTGCTCGTGCTTTTTATGTGGTTGGTGTTCTTGTCTGTGATTGGTTGTGGTGTTGTGTACTCTGATTTGCCTGTTAGTGTGTCCATCATGATGTGTGTGTTTGAATATCATGACATCCCCCCTTTTTACAAAGATATGTGCCTACGTGGTAATAAATATGATCGTGACGTGAGTGCATCTAAGAGTGTGTGTGTGTCGTGTGCAGCATGTGTCTATGACGGAACTATGTACATGGGGCGATGTCGAGTGCGTCACATGAATCCAGTTGTACCATAACATAACAGAAATGCGAACGAGAGAAGAAGAAAAAAAATTTTGAACAGTTGTCCAGTCAGACGACATCTGGAACGATAAACAACAACAGGTTATCATGTAAAATTGTCCAACTTATTAAACATATGAACTGTATTATAAGTCCATTCTAATGGGTTTGCGACGAATTCGGGTTGACCGCCTTAAGGGTGGATCAAGAACCACCGGCTGCTGTGCAGGCATGGCCATGGGTGGCGATGGAAAGGGCGTGATGTGCGGCAGCTCCACAAAGTCATCCTCGGAAGCCTGTTGAGGATCTGGCGTGTTGTGTGGCTGTGAACGTGGAAGTCGGCGAAGGGCGCGCCGATTGCGGCGACGCACGGAACCATCCGGCATGCGAACCAGGAACGAGCGGGGAGCCACTTGTCGGAGGACTTCGGCCGGTGCTGACCAGCCACCATACGGTTGATGGACGCGTACTTTGTCTCCGGAGGACAGGGGGGGCAGGTCCGTCGCTCGTGTGTCGTACCGACCTTTCTGGCGATCACGCTGCAGTTGCATGTCCCGAAGAACCGCCTCATGGTCTGTTGTCGGTGCCAGGACGGAAGGTACCGTCGTCCTGAGGGAGCGACCCATTAGTAGCTGCGCTGGCGAGAGGCCCGTGGATAACGGGGCCGATCGATAGGCCAGCAAGGCAAGGTTAAAGTCCGATCCGGCATCAGCCGCCTTGCACAGGAGCCGCTTTGCGATGTGGACACCCTTTTCAGCCTTCCCGTTCGATTGTGGATGCAGAGGGCTGGATGTCACATGAGTGAAACCATATGCTGCGGCAAAGGACGACCATTCACGGCTGGCAAAACAAGGTCCATTGTCTGACATGACAGTCCTTGGAATGCCATGGCGAGCAAACGTTTCCTTGCAGGCCCCAATGACTGCGGACGACGTCAGATCATGGAGAGGCATGACTTCCGGGTAGTTTGAGAAGTAGTCTATAATAACAATGTAATCTCTGCCGAGCGCGTGAAATAGGTCAACACCCACCTTCGCCCAGGGGGACGTCACCATCTCGTGTGGTAGAAGTGTTTCCGGAGGTTGCGCCGGCTGAAACCTCTGACAGGTTGTGCAGTTGAGCACCATGTTGGCTATGTCTTCATTAATACCCGGCCAATATACCGCCGCCCGGGCCCTTCGTCTGCATTTTTCGACACCCAAGTGGCCTTCGTGTAGTTGACGAAGAATCATCTGGCGCACACTGTGTGGAATGACGATCCTATGCGATTTCATAAGGACCCCGTCTATATTGGTGAGATCATCTCGCACATTGTAAAACTGGGGGCACTGCCCTTTTAGCCACCCTTCCGTCATGTGGCGCATCACTCGCTGCAGCAGAGGGTCAGTCGCCGTCTCTGCGCGTATGTGGGCCAGACAAGGATCATCAGCTGGCATATTTGCTGCTGTCAGAGTCACGTGTGCCTCAATTTGACGCACGAACCCCTCCGCATCTGGTGGTGTGCTCACTGCTCGGGAAAGAGTGTCCGCCACTATGAGTTCCTTCCCCGGAGTGTAGATCAGTTCAAAATCGTACCTCCTGAGTTTGAGTAAGATGCGCTGGAGGCGAGGAGTCATGTCGTTCAGGTCTTTGTTAATGATGTTGACCAGGGGGCGGTGGTCAGTTTCGACCGTGAATCGTGGCAGGCCATACACATAGTCGTGGAACTTGTCCAGTCCAGTTAACAAGCCCAGGCATTCTTTTTCGATTTGCGCGTAGCGCTGTTCGGTAGGGGTCATGGCTCGTGAGGCATACGCAACCGGGGCCCATGATGACGTGCTGTCTTTTTGCAGGAGTACCGCTCCAATACCAGATTGGCTGGCGTCTGTTGAGATCTTTGTAGGGCGAGTCGCGTCAAAGAAGGCCAGCACTGGTGCCGTGACCAGTTTGTGCTTGAGCTCCTCCCATTCCTGCTGATGCGACTGGTGCCAGTTGAATTCCGTCGATTTTTTTACGAGATGGCGCATGTTTGTTGTATGAGAAGCCAGGTTGGGAATGAACTTCCCAAGGAAGTTGACCATGCCCAGGAATCTTAAGACAGCCTTCTTGTCAGCCGGTCGTGGCATGGCTGTGATGGCGCTAACCTTGTCTGCATCGGGACGGACCCCGGACCTTGAGATGTGGTCCCCGAGGAATTTCAGCTCCGTCTGGCCGAAAGCACACTTCGCACGGTTGAGACGCAGGCCATTTTGCCGTATGCGGGTGAAGACACGTCGAAGACGATGCATGTGTTCCTGCGGAGTGGTGGACCAAATGATGATATCGTCCACATATACACGTACCCCTTCGATGCCTTCCATCATCTGCTCCATAATGCGGTGGAATACTTCAGATGCCGAAATGATGCCGAATGGCATCCGGTTGTAGCAGAATCTGCCAAAAGGGGTGTTGAATGTGCATAGTCTTCGGCTGGCCGGGTCCAGTTGGATCTGCCAGAATCCTTTGGACGCATCCAATTTAGTGAATATGTTGGCTCGCGCCATCTCGCTGGTGAGGTCTTCTCGTTTTGGGATGGGATAGTGTTCCCGCATGATGTTGTTGTTCAGATCTTTTGGATCTATACATATACGGAGCTCGCCAGAGGGCTTCTTTACACAGACCATGGAGCTGACCCATGGCGTGGGCTCCGTGACCTTGGATAGGACCCCTTGGTCCTGAAGAATCTGCAGTTGTGCCTTGAGGCGGTCTTTGAGAGGCGCAGGAACCCTGCGAGGTGCGTGAACGACAGGGATGGCGTCCGGTCTGAGTCGAATCTTGTACGTGTGTGGCAATGTCCCCATGCCTTCAAAAACCTCCTGGTTGTGAGCGAGGAGGGAATGGAGATTCGCGTGGAACTCAGCATCCGGGAAGTCGGATATCTCATCTGGAGAGAGAGACATGATGCGCTGTACCAGGTGAAGGACCTTACACGCTTGTGCGCCCAGTAACGAGTCCTTTGATGAGCCCACAACTTCGAAGGGGAGTGTGGCCGTGTACCTCTTGTGAGTCACCTGTAGCTGGCAAGATCCTACGGACGGGATAACGTTCCCGTTATAGTCAACCATCTTAAGCCGGGATGGTGTGATGAGTGGTTTGACCTTCATGGCCTGGACTGCAGAGTAAGCAATCAGGTTGGCGGATGCGCCGGTGTCCAGACGGAAGGCGACGCGCGATCGGTTGACCGTCAGGGTGGCACACCACTCATCGTCTGGATTGATGGCATTGACCTTATTGACATCAATGACGGCAACTCTGAAGTCATCCTGGTCATCTGCATCACTTAACTGGAAGTCTTGATGCGTGGGCTGGACGGTCCTGACTCGTGTGCGAGGTTGTCGAGGATGCGCCGGATCCATGGGTTGAGCCGCACGACAGCGGGCTGCGTAGTGGCCTATCATGGCACATCTGTTGCACTGTTGGTATTTTGCAGGACATTGCCCTTTTAAGTGTAGACCTCCACACTTGCTGCACGTCATGACGTCACGGCGTTCGTTGCGCCACTGCGCATGCGCAGTGCGATCTTGCGGTGGGCGCGCCTGCGCAGTGCGTCCCTCGTTGTGGCCGTTATTCTTGGCGCGCACCTGCGCGGGAGACCGCGAAAAGCGCGGGAAGCGGCCGCTGTCGTCCGGGCCGTGGGGCGGGAAGAAATCGACGGCCTGGATGCGTTCAACGTCGTGGGCGGCCTGGCTTGCCGATTCGACGGCTGGGGACCCCCTCCGTGCCAACTCGGACGCCTGAAATCGGGCAAAACGGCAGGTCGCATTTTCATGGAGGACACAGGCTTCCACAGCAGACGCTAAGGTGAGGCTCTTTATTTTAAGAAGCTGCTGGCGTAGGCCACTGGAGGCAACGCCAAAAACAATCTGGTCCCTGATCATGGACTCTGTGGTGGTGCCGTAACCGCAGGACTGCGCTAGAATCCGGAGGTGCGTCAAAAAGGGTTGAAAAAGCTCCTCCTTACCTTGCAGGCGTTGCTGAAAGATGTATCTTTCGAAAGTTTCGTTTACTTCAGTTTGAAAGTGCTGGTCCATTTTGAGGATGACCGTGTCATATTTGGCCTGGTTTTCGCCTTCCTCGAACACCAGTGAATTAAAGACATCATTTGGGTGGGGGCCTGCGTAGAAGAGGAGCATTGCAATCTTCGAATCATCCGAGACATTCTGTTTTTCGGTGGCACGGATGTACAGGTCAAATCGCTGCCTGTAGAGCTTCCAGTTGGTGCCTAGGTTCCCCGTGACTTGCATCGGCTGCGGTTTGCCGGTGTGGTCCATGTCCAGAATGGCAGGTTGGTAGGCAGGTATCGATCCACTCCTGTACCATGTGGTGTTGGGTGTTCTAACACACAGAAGAGCCAACACAGTTGCATATGGTACAACACTTGTTTATTTAAACTTGCTATTTACAACTTGGTCTTTGCACTCTGCACGTGGGGGGCTCCCTGCTTGTGGTGTTTCAACAGCTCTTTCTTGCTTCCTTCTCCCCAGACCTACTGACCTCCAGGTGTCGTGCTCGTGCTTTTTATGTGGTTGGTGTTCTTGTCTGTGATTGGTTGTGGTGTTGTGTACTCTGATTTGCCTGTTAGTGTGTCCATCATGATGTGTGTGTTTGAATATCATGACAGGGATAAGTCCACAGGACTCTGAAGGTGGTAGGTGAGGTGCAAGGTGGTAAAGAAAGTAAATGGAAAGCTTTCTTTTCTTGGATCAGGTGTAGGATACAAAAACAGGGATGCAATGATGGAACTGAATAAAACGCTTGTTAGTCCACAGCTCAAACTTTGCATACAGTTCTGCTCACCATTTTACAGGAAGGGCTGCTGTGGAGAGATTAGAGAGGAGATTTAGAACAATGGCGCAGCTATGAGGAGAGACTGGATAATCTAGGGTTGTTTTCCTCAGAAAAGAGTCTGACGATTGAATTAATGAAGGTGTACAGGTTTTTGCAGGGCCTAGACAGGAAAGACTAGCTGAGGGGTCAATTACCAGGGGGCACAGATTTAAGGTGATTAATGGAAGGATTAGAGGGGACATGAGGAGAATCTCCTCCCTGGGGATGGTGGTGTCTGGAATTCACTGCCTGATTTGATGTTGGAGACAGAAACCCTCAATTAATTTGAAAGATTCCTGGATCAGCACCTAGAGTGCTGTAACCTGCAAGGCTCTGGTCTAATTGCTGGAAGGCGGGATTACAAAGAACAAAGAACAAAGAAATGTACAGCACAGGAACAGGCCCTTCGGCCCTCCAAGCCCGTGCCGACCATACTGCCCGACTAAACTACAATCTTCTACACGAACGGATTAGAACGGGAAGCTAATTTTTTATTTTATATTTTTCAACTGAATGGCCTCTTTCTGAGTGTAACATTTCTATGGTTCTATGGTTATGTTTCTTCGTCTGAATAGAAAATAAACTATATAAATTTCACATTTAACATGTGAGTTATAGAAGCTGTAGTACTAATGTCCACTCCACCAATGTGACAAGCTGATTTTTTCTTCCAATTAAGTCCCAAGAAAATTTGCATAAAGAATCCATCAGAGCACAGAACAATAATTAATGGTTGTTACAATATTTCAATTACATATTTATTTTATTGCTTGTTATTTATTTTAAAACATGAGAGAAATGGCTGGGGAAAATGGAGGGATGCTTTTCTAATTGGAGGGCTGTGACCAGTGGTGTTCCACAGGGATCAGTGCTGGGACCTTTGCTCTTTGTAGTATATATAAATGATTTGGAGGAAAATGTAACTGGTCTGATTAGTAAGTTTGCAGACGACACAAAGGTTGGTGGAATTGCGGATAGCGATGAGGACTGTCTGAGGATACAGCAGGATTTAGATTGTCTGGAGACTTGGGCGGAGAGATGGCAGATGGAGTTTAATCCGGACAAATGTGAGGTAATGCATTTTGGAAGGGCTAATGCAGGTAGGGAATATACAGTGAATGGTAGAACCCCAAGAGTATTGAAAGTCAAAGAGATCTAGGAGTACAGGTCCACAGGTCATTGAAAGGGGCAACACAGGTGGAGAAGGTAGTCAAGAAGGCAGACGGCATGCTTGCCTTCATTGGCCGGGGCATTGAGTATAAGAATTGGCAAGTCATGTTGCAGCTGTATAGAACCTTAGTTAGGCCACACTTGGAGTATAGTGTTCAATTCTGGTCGCCACACTACCAGAAGGATGTGGAGGCTTTAGAGAGGGTGCAGAAGAGATTTACCAGAATGTTGCCTGGTATGGAGGGCATAAGCTATGAGGAGCGATTGAATAAACTCGGTTTGTTCTCTCTGGAACGAAGGAGGTTGAGGGGCGACCTGATAGAGGTATACAAAATTATGAGGGGCATAGACAGAGTGGATAGTCAGAGGCTTTTCCCCAGGGTAGAGGGGTCAATTACTAGGGGGCATAGGTTTAAGGTGAGAGGGGCAAGGTTTAGAGTAGATGTACGAGGCAAGTTTTTTACGCAGAGGGTAGTGGGTGCCTGGAACTCGCTACCGGAGGAGGTAGTGGAAGCAGGGACGATAGGGACATTTAAGGGGCATCTTGACAAATATATGAATAGGATGGGAATAGAAGGATACGGACCCAGGAAGTGTAGAAGATTGTAGTTTAGTCGGGCAGTATGGTCGGCACGGGCTTGGAGGGCCGAAGGGCCTGTTCATGTGCTGTACATTTCTTTGTTCTTTGTTCTTTGAAAACTTGGATCAAAACAAACACTGGCAAATTTGCAGAAAGTCAGCTAAAGCCAGTTTTCTATCTCCAAGTTGCCAAACAGGCAATGGGTTGGGGACACTGGGTTGGCAGTGACAGTGGGTCTGATCCACGGGATGGAGGATGACAACAACCCACTCTGCGATGAGCTCTGGTACTCTGTGTCGTATGACAAAGTCTGACTCATGCACACAGTGCCACCTTCCACCTGGGTGATCCCTGCGTGCGAACTGGCCAGGCCATCACACAGTCCCGTCAAAACCCTGGTGGTGCTGGGGACGGTCGGGCAGGGGGTGGAGAATGGGTGGGGTGCATGGTCCACCCACGGGGCTTGCACTTGTCCCCCACCCCCCACTCCACCCGGCCAGCACCGACCAGCCCACCGCCACACCCATCAGACAGAGCACCGAGGCAGGTTTCAACAGTGTTAACAGTTGTTTATTGTGTGGAAATGTATACACAGTCTGTGCCCGAACCCCTATAACTCAACTATGCCCTGCACTGGTGCCAAGTTAACTGGTGTCTAATTTTCCGGCCTTGCGGGCCCCAACACTACGCCTAGGTGGTTCCCCTGGCAGTACCGCAGGAGTGGAGGCGGCCTGCTGTGGCTCCTGCCCTGTGACAAGGGTCCCCGTTGGCACACGTCTCTTGGGTGACCCGGCTTGGATGGGCCCAGCCACTGCTCGGGAGTCCCGGTTGGCATAGTGCCGCCCTGTTCTGCCCGCTGCCCACCAGATGCACCAGGGACAGGAGGGGGGGAATCTGGGGTGCGGCACCAGTCCCAGCACCTCCTCCTCCTCCTTTGGGGTGCCCGTGGCTCCCGGGCTACTCAAGGGGACTGAGGTGCAAGCGGAGCCATTCCCTGAGGCCCCCCCGCTGCCTGGCGCTGCCAGTCCTGGAGACCCGTTCTGGTCTCGGCCATGGTCTGCTCCGACTGGGCCATGCTGAGGAGAGCCACTGCAATGTCCAGGTGGCTCTGGCACATGGCTTCCTGTGAGAGAGCAGCCCTGTCCTGGGCCTCGGCCCCCGCCTGCACAGAATGCCCCATACCTTGGACACGCTGACCCATATCCGACACATTCGCCCCTTTGCCTCCACTGCGGACGCCACCCTTGCGGTGTCAGCCTGGGTAGCACCCATGACCGGCACTACCTCCTGCTCCTGCACGCGGATGGACTCCTCCACCTGCACCTGCCAGTGCTGGATGCTCGCCAACATCCCTTCTTGTATTCCCCGTGTCTCTGACTGCATCTGCATCTGTGGCTGGGACTGGATGTGCCAGGAGCCCGGAACCCATCTGGACGGCAGCTAGTTCCTGGGGCCGGCCTGCCCTCCGACCGTCCAGCCTCTCGGCTGCTCCTAACTCCACCTGTATCGGATGCGATGTGTGGTGCGCACCAGATAGTGTTCCAGGAGCCTCTTCACCAATGTGCCCAACCGAGGTGATGGTCTCTGCTATGGTGGAAGGTGTTGGAGAAAGCAGTGATGGGTCTCCTGAGTCTCGGGCCGAGGGCTGGTGTTATCATAGAATTTACAGTGCAGAAGGAGGCCATTCGGCCCATCGAGTCTGCACCGGCTCTTGGAAAGAGCACCCTACCCAAGGTCAACACCGCCACCCTATCCCCATAACCCAGTAACCCCACCCAACACTAAGGGCAATTTTGGACACTAAGGGCAATTTATCATGGCCAATCCACCTAACCTGCACATCTTTGGACTGTGGGAGGAAACCGGAGCACCCGGAGGAAACCCACGCACACACGGGGAGGATGTGCAGACTCCGCACAGACAGTGACCCAAGCCAGAATCGAACCTGGGGTCCTGGAGCTTTGAAGCAATTGTGCTATCCACAAGGCTACCGTGCTGCCCCGTTCTGGTTGCTCTCCCCGTCAGTGCTCTGCCGTCTGGCAGGCACCAGCTCTGACACTGGCTGGGGACTCCGGGTGGACAGGCGCCATCACCAGCAGGTCCTGGAAGACACAAGACGACATGTATGGTTAGAGAGCGGGCCGGGGGGAGGTGGGGGGGGTGAGAGGGGTGAGGGAGTGTGTGGGGGGGTGAGAGGGGTGTGGGGGGTGAGTGGGGGGTGTGGGGGATGAGGCAATGTGAGGGGAGAGAAGGGATGGGTTGAGAGGGAGGAAGCCCACACATGTGTCGTGGGGATCGGCAATTGCGTAGGATCTTACTTGCTCACCTGCCGCCAACCTCCGCGTTGGTGAAATGTCTTTCCACTGGCCCGCCAACCATGCCCAGCGCCCTCTGCTCGGGCACGGTGAGGGGCCGCAGGTCTGGTGGCCCTCCTTCGATCTTTTCCCGCTCTCAGCGGTTGTGCACGGCCTTCTCCCGGTGGGGGAAGGTCAAACACAACGACAGTGTTCCGACGCATGCAGCCCTGGGGTTGGTAGGTGATGGCATCAGTGGTCAGGGCACACAGCCATTGCAGCTGGCATGGGTGTTGGCATGTGGGGCAGGGTAGGGGTTTGGTTGTCCCCCGGTGGGGAGGGGCCAGGTTATGTGTGTGGGGGGCGGGGTTAGTGCCAGGGGAATAGCGCTGCCTACTAACCTTGGCCGCCCTGAGGAGGTCATGCAGTCAGTTCCAGCACTACATGCCAGTCCGGGCGACGTTGCCCACGGTGCTGACCGTCTCTGCCACCTGCGCCCAGGCACAGCCAATGGCGGCGCCTGGTGGCTTTCTTCCCGGGCCGGGGTACAAGATCCTCCTTCTCTCCTCCTCGGCATCCAGGAGGGTGTCCAGCTCAGCGTCCCTGAACCGTGGCACTGCTCTCCTTGCGGCCATCCTGTTGGCTGGGACGGTGTGTGTGGGGGGGATGGATTGTTTAAGTGCAGCTGTGGCGTGTGAGCCTCATGTGCGCCAAGCACGGACCCGGCGAATCCGGCACCGTTGCGTATGGAACCAGTTGTGTTCTACGTGGCGATGGTTCTAGCTCATTTAGAGTTCCGAATTGGTGCACCTGTTGCATCATTTTTGCTGTGGTAAAACACCACTGTTTCCATGCCAGCGTCAGCACTTAGTCTCAGAAACGGAGAATCCAGCTGTTGGAGTTTGAAGGTTTAAAGCCTGTCTAACAGATACTAAGCATAACTCCAGTAGCATGGTTGGAGAAGAGTTGGGAACCAGTCAGAAAAACTGGCGTGAAAAGGCCACATATTTATTGCCCTGCAGGGGGCTGGCAGGAACCCATTGTGAATCTAGCAGCTTTAGCTGCAGATACGGGCCCCGGCCCTTCCGGGTCAGAGGCTGTGCTGCGCAGAACACCGAGCTCCAGTGTCCGCGCCGTGCTCCATGGCAGACTCAGACTGTGGAGCTGGGCCTCCTAAATAGTTCCCCCGATCGGCTGAGAGCCCGACCCGGACCACCCGCCCAAAAATAGCCCGGTCCCGTTTGAGGCCCCCCCTCGGCCCTCGACCATGGCGGCTGCGGACTCAGAGTATCCCGAACGGCAGGATCACATTAGATCCATGGCATCGGGACTTCGGCTAGTCGGGGGCGGAGAATAGCAGGGCGGGCCTCTGGCAATGGCCACAGGTGGGTGATACGCGGCACGGCGTACTTCCTGGGTACGCCGCTTTTTGGGGGCCGGAGAATCAAGGAACCAGCGCATGTCCCGATTCCATGCGTGAAAGCAGATTCTCTACCCCGCACCGGACTCAGGTTTGGCGTCAGGGTGTGGAGAATCCAGCCCCAGATAAGCAAAATTCCAACTGTTGCAGCAAGAACCCATTGGGCATTTGAAGGAGCTGCTCACACGGGTCTTGCATTGCTCGGGTAAGGACTCCACAGTTTTGAGAAGAAAAAACTCACAGGAAACAAATAATTTCAGCGACTCATTCATCAGGTGAGAATCAGTTCAAGGCACGAAAGGGGACCCCTAAAGAGGTTTAGGTGAGGCTCCCAAAAGTTTACTCTGAGCTAATTTTCTGTTGTGTTTAATTTGACTCGATTACAAAGATTCTGGGGCTGGTCCTCAGTGTTGCTGGCTGCAGCTCTGACAACACTCACCCCATCTCCCTCCATCATGAGCCAGTAGCTCAGGCCAGATCTCCTGAGAGCTTGTGACAAGCCAGAAGTTATAACCATAAAATAAACATGACATGTATTCATGGAGCGCCTTTCACAACATTAAAATGTTGTAAAATATCAGTAAATATAAATAATTAAGTAGTAAATCGGAGTAAAAGTTGATTACAAGAACAACCTGTATTCATATTGATGCCCTTAACCTATAAAAACATCCCACAATGGTTTGTTGGTGCATTGTAAAGCAGAATATGACACTGGGCCACATTGGGAGATGACCAAAGATTTTCAGTGAAGGTCTTAAGTCGGAAAGTGAGGTGGAGAGAAAGAGCGGTTTATGGAGGGAATTCCAGGATGTAGGATCAAGATGGAAGAAGACAAGACCACTAATGGTGGAACAATTTAATTTTGGGATGCTCAAAATATCAGAATTGAAGGAGTTAAATTATTTTGGAAGGGGTGAGGGTTAGAGTTAGAGTTGTGGGGCTGGAGGGTCATATAGGCAGCAAGGCTATGCAGAGGTTTGCGAATAATGACACAGGCTAATACCCGGAACCACTGAGAATTATGTGATTGGTGAATACCGAACTGGTGCCGAAATATGGCGACTAGGGGTTTTCACAGCAACTTTACTGCAGTGTTAATGTAAGCCTACTTGTGACACTAAATAAAGAGTTAAGGGCATTAGAGAGTTTTGGATGACCCCAATTTTACAAAGTGTAGAACGTGAGAGGCTGGCAGGAGTGCATTGGTATAGATAACCCTGAACAAGTAGCAAAAACACAGATAAGTGTTTAAGCAGCAGAATGACTGAGTCAGGACAGAGTCAGGCACTGTTACAGATGTGGAAGTAGGCAGTCACAGTGTAGCGCACAAAGACTCCGAGAGACGAATAGAGTGAAGTCGATGAGGCTTTATTAAGCGTGTCTGTTCCCCCGCAGCTCGATAGTAGAATGGCCTGCGGGGGAGGACTCCGGCTTCTTATACTCCGCCTTCAGGGCAGAGCTAGAGTTCAACGGCCAACCAGGACCCGGGATCTGTCAGCCAATGACATTAGGGCTTCCAGTCCCACATGACCCCTAATACATACTACCACACACAGTGATGACCAGGGTTAAATATGACACTGTGGATTTGAACAGTCTGTTACAGCCTCATGCATCTGCCAGGGAGAGGGATAGAGTCAGAGTTACTAAATGGGCATTGTGGTGGGGATCAAAGATAATGGCTTCAGTCTTCCTCATATATTGGAGAAAATTTCAGCTCATCCAGTACTTACATCAGACAAGCAGTCTGAAAATTCAGAGGCAGTGGAGGAGCGGTGGTGAGGTTGAACTGTGGCATATGAAACTGTTAGGTAATCAAACAGACTAGAATTTTAACTGTCCAATTCACTGCCCCGGTAAAAATAGCAGCTGCTGGAGCCTTACCGTTCACAGGGCGGTAAGTCCACCAACCCTTTTTTAATATTGTTACCCTCACATCAATTTTTCTGGGTTAACATTGGCTGTTATGTATTTCTGTGACTATGTGAACTGTTTGTTTATCTGAGTAAAGTTCACTGAGTATTTCTCTTCCTTGTGACCATCATTCTGAACTTTGTTCTGGAGATACATCAGAAATTTTCAGGAATATCAGATCAGGTGCCTTGCCCTACCTTCAAAATTCCTTGTTTTAACAGGTAGCAGTAGTTCAGAATAATTTAATCAGTTTCATTATGAACATATAGGGCGGGATTCTCCGACCCCCCGCCGGGTGGGAGAATCGCAGGGGGTCTGTGTGAATCCCGCCCCTGCCGTCCTTCCAATTCTCCCGCCCCCCAAAAACCGGCGTGGCGTGAGTCGCGCCGCCCGCCTTAGGGAATGGCAGGGTCAGGCGGAACTCAATGGGCCCTGGGGCTGTCCGGATTCTCCGCCCCGCGATGGGCCGAAGTCCCGCCCGTTCTATGCCGGTCCCGCCGGCGTAAATTGGAGTTGGTCCCTTACCGGCGGGACCTGGCGGAGCGGCTGGGCTCCGGTGTTCTTGGGGGGTCGCGGGGGATCTGGCCCCGGGAGGTGCCCCCATGGTGACCTGGCTCGCGGTCGGGGCCCACCCATCCGCGGGCAGGCCAGTGCCATGGGGGCACTCTATTCCTTCCGCAACGGAGGCTGTGGTCATCCGCCATTCCAGGTGCGGAGGTGACTCCATGTGCGCATGCGCGGGGATGACGCCAGCATGCGTTGGCGCTCCCACGCTTGCGCCGACTCGTGCCGGCCGGCGGAGGCCCTTCGGCGCCGGTTGGCGTGGTGCCATGCCCCTATCCCGCCGGCCGGCACGGTGCCAACCGCTCCGGGGAGGGCCTAGCCCCTGATTCCGCACCTTTGGGGCGGCCCAACGCCGGAGTGGTTCATGGCACTCTGTCCCACCGGGACCCCCCGCCCCGCCGGCTACGGGAGAATCCCGCCCATGATTTCCATGGTATTAAGTTGTTAAGTTATGGAAGACTGCATAGTTAACATAGTCTAAAAATATTGTGTGTCACCACATAAAGAGATGCTGTGTTCAGATTCAGTAAATTTGAAAAAGAGCCAAAGGGGAATTTCAGAGAATTTCTTCAACTCAGCAATTTGCTATGACCTTGAAGCAGATTCCATGTTAATTTTCAAGAAGGAATGAGATATATACTTCAAAAGGACACATTTTGCCTGATATATTAAATAGGCCATTTAAGGCCCTTACTGAGTTCATTAGCAGCTCACTGTGGTTGCAGGAATCCCCTGTGGTTGTCCCCCTCTCGAACAGATATACCCCTTTGGATACTGTCGGGGGGGATACCCTATCAGGGGAAAACAGCAGCAGCCAGAGCAGTGGCACCACGGCTGGCTCTGATGTTCAGAAGGGAGGGTCAAAGCGCAGAAGAGTAATAGTAATAGGGGACTCTATAGTCAGGGGCACATATAGGCGCTTCTGTGGACGTGAAAGAGACTCCAGGATGGTATGTTGCCTCCCTGGTGCCAGGGTCCAGGATGTCTCCGAACGGGTAGAGGGAATCCTGAAGGGGGAGGGCAAACAGGCAGAGGTCGTTGTACATATTGGTACTAACGACATAGGCAGGAAGGGGCATGAGGTCCTGCAGCAGGAGTTCAGGGAGCTAGGCAGAAAGTTAAAAGACAGGACCTCGAGGGTTGTAATCTCGGGATTACTCCCTGTGCCACGTGCCAGTGAGGCTAGAAATAGGAAGATAGAGCAGACAAACACGTGGCTAAACAGCTGGTGTAGGAGGGAGGGTTTCCGTTATCTGGACCACTGGGAGCTCTTCCGGGGCAGGTGTGACCTGTATAAGATGGACGGGTTGCATCTAAACCGGAGAGGCATAAATATCCTGGCCGCGAGGTTTGCTAGTGTCACACGGGAGGGTTTAAACTAGTATGGCAGGGGGGTGGGCACGGGAGCAATAGGTCAGAAGGTGAGAGCATTGAGGGAGAACTAGGGAATAGGGACAGTGTGGCTCTGAGGCAGAGCAGACGGGGAGAAGTTGCTGAACACAGCGGGTCTGGTGGCCTGAAGTGCATATGTTTTAATGCAAGGAGCATTACGGGTAAGGCAGATGAACTTAGAGCTTGGATTAGTACTTGGAACTATGATGTTGTTGCCATTACAGAGACCTGGTTGAGGGAAGGGCAGGATTGGCAGCTAAACGTTCCAGGATTTAGATGTTTCAGGCGGGATAGAGGGGGATGTAAAAGGGGAGGCGGAGTTGCGCTACTTGTTCGGGAGAATATCACAGCTATACTGCGAGAGGACACCTCCGAGGGCAGTGAGGCTATATGGGTAGAAATCAGGAATAAGAAGGGTGCAGTCACAATGTTGGGGGTATACTACAGGCCTCCCAACAGCCAGCGGGAGATGGAGGAGCAGATAGGTAGACAGATTTTGGAAAAGAGTAAAAACAACAGGGTTGTGGTGATGGGAGACTTCAACTTCCCCAATATTGACTGGGACTCACTTAGTGCCAGGGGCTTAGACGGGGCGGAGTTTGTAAGGAGCATCCAGGAGGGCTTCTTAAAACAATATGTAAACAGTCCAACTAGGGAAGGGGCGGTACTGGACCTGGTATTGGGGAATGAGCCCGGCCAGGTGGTAGATGTTTCAGTAGGGGAGCATTTCGGTAACAGTGACCACAATTCAGTAAGTTTTAAAGTACTGGTGGACAAGGATAAGAGTGGTCCGAGGATGAATGTGCTAAATTGGGGGAAGGCTAATTATAACAATATTAGGCGGGAACTGAAGAACATAGATTGGGGGCGGATGTTTGAGGGCAAATCAACATCTGACATGTGGGAGGCTTTCAAATGTCAGTTGAAAGGAATACAGGACAGGCATGTTCCTGTGAGGAAGAAAGATAAATACGGCAATTTTCGGGAACCTTGGATGACGAGTGATATTGTAGGCCTCGTCAAAAAGAAAAAGGAGGCATTTGTCAGGGCTAAAAGGCTGGGAACAGACGAAGCCTGTGTGGCATATAAGGAAAGTAGGAAGGAACTTAAGCAAGGAGTCAGGAGGGCTAGAAGGGGTCATGAAAAGTCATTGGCAAATAGGGTTAAGGAAAATCCCAAGGCTTTTTACACGTACATAAAAAGCAAGAGGGTAGCCAGGGAAAGGGTTGGCCCACTGAAGGATAGGCAAGGGAATCTATGTGTGGAGCCAGAGGAAATGGGCGAGGTACTAAATGAATACTTTGCATCAGTATTCACCAAAGAGAAGGAATTGGTAGATGTTGAGTCTGGAGAAGGGGGTGTAGATAGCCTGGGTCACATTGTGATCCAAAAAGACGAGGTGTTGGGTGTCTTAAAAAATATTAAGGTAGATAAGTCCCCAGGGCCGGATGGGATCTACCCCAGAATACTGAAGGAGGCTGGAGAGGAAATTGCTGAGGCCTTGACAGAAATCTTTGGATCCTCGCTGTCTTCAGGGGATGTCCCGGAGGACTGGAGAATAGCCAATGTTGTTCCTCTGTTTAAGAAGGGTAGCAAGGATAATCCCGGGAACTACAGGCCGGTGAGCCTTACTTCAGTGGTAGGGAAATTACTGGAGAGAATTCTTTGAGACAGGATCTACTCCCATTTGGAAGCAAATGGACGTATTAGTGAGAGGCAGCACGGTTTTGTGAAGGGGAGGTCGTGTCTCACTAACTTGATAGAGTTTTTCGAGGAGGTCACTAAGATGATTGATGCAGGTAGGGCAGTAGATGTTGTCTATATGGACTTCAGTAAGGCCTTTGACAAGGTCCCTCATGGTAGACTAGTACAAAAGGTGAAGTCACACGGGATCAGGGGTGAACTGGCAAGGTGGATACAGAATTGGCTAGGCCATAGAAGGCAGAGGGTAGCAATGGAGGGATGCTTTTCTCATTGGAGGGCTGTGACCAGTGGTGTTCCACAGGGATCAGTGCTGGGACCTTTGCTCTTTGTAGTATATATAAATGATTTGGAGGAAAATGTAACTGGTCTGGGGCGTCATTCTCCGACCCCCCGCCGGGTCGGAGAATGGCCGTTGGCCGCCGTGAATCCCGCCCCCGCCCCCGCCGAAGTCTCCGCTCCCGGAGATTGGGCGGGGGCGGGAATCCAGCCGCGCCGGTTGGCGGGACCCCCCGCTGGATTCTCCGGCCCGGATGGGCCGAAGTCCCGCCCAGAAACTGCCTGTCCCGCCGACGTAAATCAAACCTGGTATTTACCGGCGGGACCAGGCGGCGTGGGCGGGCTCCGGGGTCCTGGGGGGGGGCGCGGGGCGATCTGACCCCGGGGGGTGCCCCCACGGTGGCCTGGCCCGCGATCGGGGCCCACCGATCCGCGGGCGGGCCTGTGCCGTGGGGGCACTCTTTCCCTTCCGCCTCCGCTACGGCCTCCACCATGGCGGAGGCGGAAGAGACTCTCCCCACTGCGCATGCGCGGGAAACTTTCGGCGGCCGCTGACGCTCCCGCGCATGCGCGGGGAAACTGACAGCGGCCGCTGACGCTCCCGCGCATGCGCCGCATTTCCGCGCCAGCTGGCGGGGCAACAAACGCCATTTCCGCCAGCTGGCGGGGCGGAAATCCCTCCGGCGTCGGCCTAGCCCCTCAATGTTGGGGCTAGGCCGCCAAAGATGCGGAGACTTCCGCACCTTTTTGCCGGCGCGATGCCCGTCTGATTTGCGCCGGCTTTGGCGCCAGTCGGCGGGCATCCCGCCGTTGGGGGAGAATTTCGCCCCTGATTAGTAAGTTTGCAGACGACACAAAGGTTGGTGGAATTGCGGATAGCGATGAGGACTGTCTGAGGATACAGCAGGATTTAGATTGTCTGGAGACTTGGGCGGAGAGATGGCAGATGGAGTTTAATCCGGACAAATGTGAGGTAATGCATTTTGGAAGGGCTAATGCAGGTAGGGAATATACAGTGAATGGTAGAACCCTCAAGAGTATTGAAAGTCAAAGAGATCTAGGAGTACAGGTCCACAGGTCATTGAAAGGGGCAACACAGGTGGAGAAGGTAGTCAAGAAGGCATACGGCATGCTTGCCTTCATTGGCCGGGGCATTGAGTATAAGAATTGGCAAGTCATGTTGCAGCTGTATAGAACCTTAGTTAGGCCACACTTGGAGTATAGTGTTCAATTCTGGTCGCCACACTACCAGAAGGATGTGGAGGCTTTAGAGAGGGTGCAGAAGAGATTTACCAGAATGTTGCCTGGTATGGAGGGCATAAGCTATGAGGAGCGATTGAATAAACTCGGTTTGTTCTCACTGGAACGAAGGAGGTTGAGGGGCGACCTGATAGAGGTATACAAAATTATGAGGGGCATAGACAGAGTGGATAGTCAGAGGCTTTTCCCCAGGGTAGAGGGGTCAATTACTAGGGGGCATAGGTTTAAGGTGAGAGGGGCAAAGTTTAGAGTAGATGTACGAGGCAAGTTTTTTACGCAGAGGGTAGTGGGTGCCTGGAACTCACTACCGGAGGAGGTAGTGGAAGCAGGGACGATAGGGACATTTAAGGGGCACCTTGACAAATATATGAATAGGATGGGAATAGAAGGATACGGACCCAGGAAATGTAGAAGATTGTAGTTTAGTCGGGCAGTATGGTCGGCACGGGCTTGGAGGGCCAAAGGGCCTGTTCCTGTGCTGTACATTTCTTTGTTCTTTGTTCACTCCAGAGGCAGCGTATGATCTTTGATGGGGATGGTCAGAATCACCGCACCATCAGCAACACATCATGAGGGAGGAGGCGATGTCAGTGCTGGGACTGTTCAGCCACATCAGACAGCGGCGAACAGCATCCATCAGCATGAAAGATTGTAAGTGGCTCTCCCAGTGCCCATGGCAGAAGAATGGAAAGTTAGCAGGAACAGCACATTACAGAGGAGCATTGGAGACGAGGACACAGAGCTGATCAAGACAAAGGCAGGAAGTCCTGGTCCAATTGAGGCTGATCTGTAAGAATAGTCAGGGAGAGGACAGGTTGACACTTAAAAGTACGTCTCACTTTTTCTGGCTACCCTCTCTTATCTCGCATTCCTTAGCTAATTGGTGACTTATGAACACACAACGGAGAAGGGTGTCTCTTCACACGAGAGGAATTGTACAATTGGAAGCACCTTTATTTCCTAACTCTAAATTTAGAATTGTGCACCCTCTCACCAATATTGGAACTTGCCTATTCTTTTTGCAATCAGAAATCTGCCTACATATTTGCTCATCTATCACCTTCTCACTATTTGATGGACTATAATGTAGCCTTAAGGCTCGGCTCATGCAAAATGGCTAAACTTCATAAATTACTCAAAGCATGATGGGAAAAAAAACATCCTTACAAGCCTTTGAAATAGCACATCTTGAGGTACGTGCAAACGTTGCAAAGCAGAGTTCAACACAGCAAACTTTATCTGTGCAGATTGGCACTAGAACCACTAAAACCACAGACATCATCGAGACCCGTATTGAATGAGACAGATTAAGGCAGAATGAGACAGGACCAGACAAATAAAAACCACAAGGTCTAAGCATACGCTTAGGATCAGAACAAATGACTGCATAATGAACAGTGAGCCTTACTTCTGTTGTGGGCAAAATCTTGGAAAGGTTTATAAAAGACAGGGTGTATAATCATCTGGAAAGGAATAATTTGATTAGACATAGTCAACACGGTTTTGTGAAGGGTAGGTTGTGCCTCACAAACCTTATTGTGTTCTTTGAGAAGGTGACCAAACAGGTGGATGAGGGTAAAGCAGTTGATGTGGTGTATCTCGATTTCAGTAAAGCTTTTGATAAGGTTCCCCATGGTAGGCTACTGCAGAAAATACAGAAGCATGGGATTCAGGGAGATTTAGCAGTTTGGATCAGAAATTGGCTAGCTGGAAGAAGCCAAAGGGTGGTGGTTGATGGGAAGTGTTCAGACTGGAGTCCAGTTACTAGTGGTGTACCACAAGGATCTGTTTTGGGGCCACTGCTGTTTGTCATTTTTAGAAATGACCTGGAGGAGGGCGTAGAAGGATGGGTGAGTAAATTTGCAGATGACACTAAAGTCGGTGGAGTTGTGGACTGTGCGGAAGGATGTTATAAGTTACAGAGGGACATAGATAAGCTGCAGCGCTGGGCTGAGAGGTGGCAAATGGAGTTTAATGCATAAAAGTGTGAGGTGATTCATTTTGGAAGGAATAACAGGAAGACAGAGTACTGGGCTAATGGTAAGATTCTTGGCAGTGTGGATGAGCAGAGAAATCTCGGTGCCCATGTACATAGATCCCTGAAAGTTGCCACTCAGGTTGAGAGGGTGTTAAGAAGGCGTACGGTGTGTTAGCTTTTATTGGTAGAGGGATTGAGTTTCGGAGCCATGAGGTCACGTTGCAGCTGTACAAAACTCTGGTGCGGCCGCATTTGGAGTATTGCATGCAATTCTGGTCACCGCATTATAGGAAGGATGTGGAAGCATTGGAAAGGGTGCAGAGGAGATTTACCAGAATGTTGCCTGGTATGGAGGGAAGATCTTATGAGGAAAGGCTGAAGGATTTGAGGCTGTTTTCGTTAGAGAGAAGAAGGTTAAGAGGTGACTTAATTGAGGCATACAAGATAGAACATAGAACATAGAACAATACAGCGCAGTACAGGCCCTTCGGCCCACGATGTTGCACCGAAACAAAAGCCATCTAACCTACACTATACCATTATCATCCATATGTTTATCCAATAAACTTTTAAATGCCCTTAATTGAGGATGATCAGAGGATTGGATAGGGTGGACAGTGAGAGCCTTTTTCCTCGTTTGGTGATGTCTAGCACGAGGAGACATAGCTTTAAATTGAGGGGTAATAGATATAAGACAGATGTCAGAGGTAGGTTCTTTACTCAGAGAGTAGTAAGGGTGTGGAATGCCCTGCCTGCAACAGCAGTGGACTCGCCAACACTCAGGGCATTCAAATGGTCATTGGATAGACATATGGACGATAAGGGAATAGTGTAGATGGGCTTTAGAGTAGTTTCACAGGTCGGCGCAACATCAAGGGCCGAAGGGCCTGTACTGCGCTGTAATGTTCTATGTTCTATGTTCTATGATGCAGTTAGAAAATGGGGTCATTCGGAAATGGGATTTTCTATCAATAGAAAAGAAGGGCATGACCCTTGCATGGCATACGCGTGCAGGAGGAATAAATATCGGGCTCTTAGACCATTCTATAGCATAACCCTGTGAAGAACCTTGCAGATACAACCCCTCTGAGTTGTAAGCTCAGTGAACGAAGACCCTGCAGAAGAGAACCTGGCCAGTTCCTGAACCGGGTAATATCTACTTAAATAGCCAAACTATGAGTCTTGGGATAATTATAATCAGTAGTGTAGTATACGAATTGCATGAATAGGATATTTGCTTGAAGTATACAATAAAATTGTATTGAATCATAATTTACAGTGTCGAGCATATTTTTGATATGTAAACTGTTTGGCCTCTTGTAAGAGTACAGAGACCAAGAGGGTCAACATTCTGGCATCTGAAAGACGTGAAATTTTTTACTTCAGGATCTGAACCAACCATTATCTTGTGAACTCAGCCGAAGTTGGAAGTTAAAAGGGCAAATGCCCCATGCCAACGCCAGGGTATAAATTGAGTGAACAAGTGATGGGTGTCAAAATGTGCTCAAATTGGGCAAGCAAGTTGAGTTGAGGCGCGGCATCTACCATGGGCGAGATTGTAACACAGTGGTTAGCACTGTTGCTTCACAGCACAAGGGTCCTGGGCTCGATTCCCGGCTTGGGTCACTGTCTGTGCTGAGTCTGCACATTCTCCCCGTGTCTGCATGGGTTTCCTCCGGGTGGTCCGGTTTCCTCCCACACATCCCGAAAAGGTGAACTGGACATTCTGAATTCTCCCTCCGTGTACCCGAACAGGCATCGGAATGTGGCGACTCGGGGATTTTCACAGTAACTTCATTGCCAGTGTTGATGTAAGCCTACACTTGACAATAATAAAGATTATTATTATCTGAGATTTTCCACACCTGTCCAATCACGCAAAAACATTTCACCGTATTCCCCAGCAGATATTTCTTTGGTGGCCTCTTCCGAGTCGCCCACACTACGACGCCTATTCGGTTACACTGAGGGAGAATTCAGAATGTCCAATTCACCTAACAAGCTCGTCTTTTGGGACTTGTGGGAAGAAACCGGAGCACCCAGAGGAAACCCATGCAGACTCGGGGAGAACGTGAAGACTCCGCACAGACATGACTCAAGCCGGGAATCGAACCCAGGTCCCTGGCACTGTGAAGCAACAGGGCTAACCACTGTGCTACCGTGCTGGCCCAAATGAACAGGCAGAAATAGAAATGCCTTAGCCGCGAGTAAGTATGACTGCGATAGAATGGAAAGAGGGGTTAAATATAGAACAGTACAGCACAGAACAGGCCCTTCGGCACTCAATGTTGTGCCGAGCTTTGTCCAAAATCAAAATCAAGCTATCCCACTCCCTGTCATTTTGGTGTGCTGCATGTGGCTGTCCAATAACCGCTTGAAAGTTCCTAAAGTGTCCAACTCCACTATCACAGCAGGCAGTCCATTCCACACTCTAACCACTCTCTGCGTAAAGCACCTACCTCGGACATCCCTCCTATATCTCCCACCCCGAACCTTATAGTTATGCCCCCTTGTAACAGCTACATCCACCCGAGGAAATAGTCTCTGAACGTCCACTCTATCCCCTCACCATCTTATAAACCTCTATTAAGTCGCCTATCATCCTCCTTCGCTCCAATGAGAAAAGCCCTAGCTCCCTCAACATTTCCTCATAAGACCTACCCTCCAAACCATGCAGCATCCTGGTAAATCTCCTTTCCACCCTTTCCAATGCTTCCACATCCTTCCTATAATGAAGTGACCAGAACTGCACACAATACTCCAAATGTGGTCTCACCAGGGTCATGTATAGTTGCAGCATAACCCCACGGCTCTTAAACTCAAGCCCCCTGTTAATAAACGCTAACACACTATAGGCCTTCTTCACGGCTCGATCCACTTGAGTGGCAACCTTCAGAGATCTGTGAACATGAACCCCAAGATCTCTCTGTTCCTCCACATTCCTCAGAACCCTGCTGTTGACCCTGTAATCCGCATTCAAATTTGTCCTACAAATGAATCACCTTGCACTTATCAGGGTTAAACTCCATCTGCTATTTCATGCTCTGCATCCTATCAATGTCTCTTTGCAGCCTACAACAGCCCTCCACCTCATCTACTACTCCACCAATCTTGGTGTCATCAACAAATTTACTGACCCACCCTTCAGCCCCCTCCTCCAAGTCATTGATAAAAATCACAAACAGCAGAGGACCCAGCACTGATCCCTGTGGTACACCGTTGGTAACTGGTCTCCAGTCTGAAAATTTTCCATCCACCACCACCCCTTTGTCTTCTATGTGATAGCCAGTTACTTATCCAATTGGCCAAACTTCCCTCTATCCCACACCTCCTTACTTTCATCATGAGCCGACCATAGGGAACCTTATCAAACGCCTTACTGAAATCCATGTATACGACATCAAATGCTCAACCTTCATCTGCACACTTAGTTACCTCCTCAAGGAATTCAATCAAATTTGTGAGGCAAGACTTACCCTTCCCGAATCCGTATTGACTATCCCGGATTAAGCTGCATCTTTCCAAATGGTCATTAATCCTACCCCTCAGGACCCTTTCCATTAACTTACCGATCACCGAAGTAAGACTAACCGGCCTATAATTACTAGGGTCATTCCTATTCCCTTTCTTGAACAGAGGAACAACATTCGCCACTCTCCAGTCCTCTGGCACTATCTCCGTGGACAGTAAGGCCCCAAAGATCAAAGCCAAAGGCTCTGCAATCTCATCCCTTGCCTCCCAAAGAATCCTAGGATATATCACATCTGGCCCAGGGGACTTGTCGACCCTCAGGTTTTTCAAAATTGCTAATACATCTTCACTCAGAACATCTACCTCTTCCAGCCTACCCACCTGTATCACACTCTCACCCTCAAAAACATAGCCCCTCTCCTCGGTGAACACTGAAGAAAAGTATTCATTCAACTCCTCTCCTATCTCTTCTGACTCCATGCACAAGTTCCCACCACTGTCCTTGACCGGCCCTAACCTCACCCTGGTCATTCTTTTATTTCTCACATAAGAGTAAAAAGCCTTGGGGTTTTCCTTGATCCGACCCACCAAGGACTTCTCATGCCCCCTCCTAGCTCCGTGTAGCCCAGTGGACCTGGTTGGGCCAGGTGTACGCACAATGTTAACATAGAATCGACATGGAGATGATGTTTCCACTTGTAAGAAAAACTAGAACCAGAGGACACCATCTCAGACTAAAGGGATAATCCTTTAGAACAGAGATTAGGAGGAATTTCTTCAACCAGAAGATGGTGAATCTGTGGAACTCTTTGACGCAGAGGGCTGTGGAGGCCAATTAACTGGGTGTCTTTAAGACAGGGATAGATAGGTTCTTGATTAATAAGGGGATCAGGGGTTACGGGGAGAAAGCAGGAGAATGGGGATGAGAAAATATCAGCCATGATTGAATGGCGGAGCAGACTCGATGGGCCAAGTGGCCTAATACTGCTCCTTTGTCTTGTGGTCTTATGGAGCTGGCACACTTCTTGGTGCGTGTATTACTCATTGGGCATTCTCTTTTTACTGGATTCGATACATGAAAGGTAAAGTGCCAAAGCCTTGGAATATCTCAGGAAATTCCTTCAGTATGGAATCTACTGATACATTTTGTCTGTTCACAGCACAGTCTGCACTGTAAACTCGCTTAACTAGCTCAAGTGCTTCACATGCTTCCACTCCCAGTAGAGATTCACGTTCAGCCTCTACAATGGAAAATTTAACTGTGTGAATCTTGTTCTTGACATTTACTTTGAGCTCGTATACTCCTAGCATAGTAATTTCCATTGTAGTCTTTCAGTAGTACTGCTTTATTTAACACTTGAAGTTTAATTCTCAGCTCATTTAAATCTGACAAATTGATAAGGTTGGCCATCGCTTCCTTGTCGAGTTTGATGTTAATTAATGTTTCATTAATCATCAATGGAACTGTCCATTTGTCTTTTGGAGTATTTGCATTTACTTCATTGTTGCTGAAAATCGCCATTAAAACGTTGTCTTTTAGCATAACTTGACTATCCTTGTCCTCGCTAGAGATCATGTCAACAAAGAACGTGTCTCCGAGGCACACTTCATCAACCATGTTGATTGATTTTATTTGTTCCGCTTTTTTACTGCTAAAGCATTGCTTCGCAAAATGATTTTTGCCTTTACATTTGGAGCGTATCTTTCCAAATGCTGGACATTGTCGTGGCAAATGTCTATTGCCTCATCGCTTACATGAAATGGAGGTTTTGGTCGGTCGCTTAAAATGGCCACAGGTGCTGGGACCACGTTTTGAACTTGGGTGTGTCACAACACTAATGGCGTCAGCTGCCTCTCCTATCTTCATGAAAAATGTTTGAGATTCAAACTGCTAATCTGTTGTGCAGCTAGCTTGCTGGCATGACAAATTTTTATAGCATCATCAAGCTGAAGTTCTCGCTTACTTTGTCATTAAAAATCCTGAACGCGATTTGATCGCGCACCATCGCGCTTGTAGGGTAGCAAAATACATGACTGAGCCTTCAAATGCAAATTTGTCAGAAAACTATCAACCAATTTGCCTGCCTTCTGGGTGAGCGGGCAAAATATGTAGTGTTTGAATGTCTCATTTGGTTTGGAGAGCAATGCTGTTCAAATTGCTTTACAACGTCCTCAAAGTTCTTGCTATCTGTCTCACTATCGAAAACGAACATGTTAAATATTTCTATCGTTTGTAGACCTGCTACAGTGAGCAGCAATGCTATGCACCTCTCATCAGGCTGTGCCTGTAGACCAAGAGCTGCAACATAGAGTGTGAATTGCCAGTGACTCAAAGCTGGTGTGGTGCCTTCAGACCTTCCGTCCTGGACTTTGAAGTTGAGCAGTATGTTGAGTACGAGTTGCCAGTAGTTCTCAAGGTGAGTAGAAGATTTTTCTTTTTTCCTCTTTCTTCTACGGAGTTATCTTTAGTTCGGATTTTCAAAGAATCCTGTTTTCTTAGTAGATCTTCAGGCCTGTTACCATGTTATGTTCTGGTGCTTGGCCAGAAGGAATGATGTACAGTAGACCATCTAGTTCTTGACCAGTAAAATGTGTGGTTAAGATAACTAGGAGAAATATATTACAAACTACTAATACTGACAAATTATTCTCGAGCTTCTGCAACTATGACTATCCACTAACACGACGATTTCCCAACTCCTGGAGGTACAGAGTCATGCGGTACATTTACACTGCCATCTGCTGGTCGGAGATCATTTACATCATTATATATATGTGATTGCCTATGCATATCATCACAGCGATGTCCCCGGCTGACCACTACCCCCCGCCCCCCCCAAATTGCAAATCAGCCCTCTACACCTGCATCGCAAACCAGCTCCCCCCCACCCCCCAGGAATTTCTGGATCCCCCCCAGATCGTGGCCTGACCCCCCCCCCCCCCCCGATACCCTTAACTAGGAAGACCCACCCCCAGAAACCCCCTATATCGGAAGAAGCCACCCCAAAAGACCCCCTAAATAGGGAGACCCCCCCACGGATCCCCCAGAAATGAGATCCCTGAGAGGAAGCACCCAAAGAAAAGAGAAACCTATCAGGAAGCCCCTCCAGAGAGAAGAGGCCGCTGTCTGGAAGCTACAGAGCAGTCTAGCCAAAAGCAGTGAAAAAAATATTGTTGTAACACAGACCTGGGCATATACCTGCTGGCTCAGTCAGAGGAAGCACATGTGTCCATCCCTGGAAAGAGAAAGCTGTGATCTGTGTTTAAACCCGTCAGATCCTTGAGCTGCAAACCACTCACTCATTTCCATCACTGGCCTCTGATTAACAGCGTCCACACACACAGCTGCAGCCTTGCTTCATTCATCTTCCTTAATGCTTGAGTAACTCGGAAGTGTTCTGACCACAATGTTTTCAAACATCAACCATTTCAAAGAGAGTTAAGTGCATTCCAATCACCCCGCCTTCATGTTTGAGTGCTTTTGAAGGGCTCAGCTGAAAATCGACAGCACTTAACACTTGAGGGGATTAAACAAAGGCCACTGTTTTCTCTTTCCAGGAATATGTTGTCCGGCCTGCTAAGTGGATGCAAATGGGCCATTAAGACCATTTGCATCTACTTGCAACCTCTCGCTGGGGCACGTGCGCGAACCTCAATCCCGCCTCCAGTAAGGAGCTGAAACGTCAGAAGTGAATCGGTGCTCCACAATGATCCCAATTTTTTCCCGACTCTTGATTCACCGCCACATCGGGAACTCCGCTCCCAGTGGTGGATGACAGAGAATTTTGCATGTGTTAAAAGATTCTTAGTTAGGAGGCAAGTATATTTTGGGAGCTAGGGGTGCAATTAGCCATCGGAAAAGGCTTGAGCTAATGCAATTTTGTTTCGATTACCAGGGGATTCCCATGGGAGTTAAATGGTTTTCAGCTTGGTGCGACAATGTCATTGCTGGGTGAAGCTAAGGCAGCAGGCATTTCAGTTCTCTTCTGGGTGAAGCTGGGACCACAACTCAAATCTTGCTCTCTGCAGTTTTATTAAGAACAAAGAACAAAGAACAAAGAAAAGCACAGCACAGGAACAGTACCTTCGGCCCTCCAAGCCTGCGCCGACCATGCTGCCCGTCTAAACTAAAATCTTCTATACTTCTGGGGTCCGCATCCCTCTATTCCCATCCTATTCATGTATTTCTCAAGATGCCCCTTAAACGTCACTATCGTCTCTGCTTCCACCACCTCCTCCAGCAGAGAGTTCCAGGCAGACACTACCCTCTGTGTAAAAGACTTGCCTCATACATCTCCTCTAAACCTTGTCCCTCGCACCTTAAACCTATGCCCCTAGAAATTGGCCCCTTTACCCTGGGAAAAGTCTCTGACTATCCATCCTGTCTATGCCCCTCATAATTTTGTAGACCTCAATCAGGTCACCCCTCAACCTCCTTCATTCCAGTGAGAACAAACCGAGTTTATTCAACCGCTCCTCATAGCTAATACCCTCCATACCAGGCAGCATCCTGGTAAATCTCTTCTGCACCCTCTCTAAAGCCTCCACATCCTTCTGGTAGTGTGGCGACCAGAATTGAACACTATACTCCACGTGTGGCCTAACTAAGGTTCTATACAGCTGCAACATGCCTTGTCAATTTTTATACTCAATGCCCCGGCCCCCCCGGCCAATGAAGGCAAGCATGCCGCAGGTCTTCTTTTTTTTTAGTAAATTTAGACTACCTAATTATTTTTTTTCCAATTAAGAGGCAATTTAGTGTGGCCAATCCACCTAACCTGCACACCTTTGGGTTGTGGGGGGTGAAACCCACGCAGACATGGGGAGAATGTGCAAACTCCACACGGACAGTGACCCAGGGCCGGGATTCGAACCCGGGTCCTCAGCGCTGCAGTCCCAGTGCTATCCACTGCGCCACATGCTGCCTTGCCTACCTTCTCCACCTGTGTTGTCCCTTTCAGACCTGTCGACTTGTACACCTAGATCTCTCTGATTGTCAATACTCTTAAGAGTTCTACCATTCATTGTATATTCCCCACCTGTATTAGACCTTCCAAAATGCATTACCTCACATTTGTCCGTATTAAATTCCATCTTCCATCTCTCCGCCCAAATCTCCAGGCGATCTAAATCCTGCTGTATCCTCTGACAGTCCTCATCGCTATCCGCAATTCCACCAACCTTTGTGTCGTCTGCAAACTTACTAATCAGACCAGTTACATGTTCCTCCAAATCATTTATATATACTACGAACAGCAAAGGTCCCAGCACTAATCCCTGCGGAACACCACTAGTCACAGCCCTCCAATCAGAAAAGCACCCTGCGTCGATCCAGATCTGCTATCTAAAACTGTCGCCTATTTTCTAGGATTTGTATCCCTCTGCTCCCTGTACATTCATGTATCTGTCTAGATACATCTTAAATGACGCTATCGTGCCCGCCTTTACCACCTCCGCCGGCAATGCGTTCCAGGCACCCACCACCCTCTGCGTAAAGGAATTTCCACGCATAACCCCCTTAAACTTTTCCCTTCTCACTTTGAACTCGTGACCACTAGTAATTGGGTCCCCCACTCTGGGAAAAAGCTTCTTGCTATCCACCTTGTCCATACTTTATAGACCTGGTCTCATGATTTTATAGACCTCAATGAGGTCCCCCCTCAACCTCTGTCTTTCTAATGAAAATAATCCTAATCTACTCAACCTCTCTTCATAGCTAGCACCCTCCATACCAGGCAGCATCCTGGTGAACCTCCTCTGCACCTTCTCCAAAGCATCCACATCGTTTTGGTAATGTGGCGACCAGAACTGTACGCAGTATTCCAAATGTGGCCGAACTAAAGTCTTATACAACTGTAACATGACCTGCCAACTCTTGTACTCAATACCCCTTCCGATGAAGGAAAGCATGCTGTATGCCTTCTTGACCACTCTATCGACCTGCGCAGCCACTTTCAGGGTACAATGGACCTGAACACCGAGATCTCTCTGTACATCAATTTTCCCCAGGGCTTTTTCATTTACCATATAGTTCGCTCTTGAATTGGATCTTCTAAAATGCATCACCTCGTATTTGCTCGGATTGAACTCCATCTGCCATTTCTCAGTCCAACTCTCCAATCTATCTATATTCTGCTGTATTCTCTGACAGTCCCCTTCACTATCTGCTACTCCACCAATCTTAGTGTCATCTGCAAACTCGCTAATCAGGCCACCTATACCTTCCTCCAGATCATTTATGTACATCACAAACAACAGTGGTCCCAGCACGGATCCCTGTGGAACACCACTGGTCACAGTTCTCCATTTCGAGAAACTCCCTTCCACTACTACTCTCTATCTCCTGTTGGCCAGCCAGTTCTTTATCCATCTAGCTACTTTCCATTGCTACTCTCTGCCTTCTATGACCTAGCCAGTTCCGCATCCACCTTGCCAACACACCCCTGATCCCGCGTGACTTCACCTTTTGTATCAGTCTGCCATGACGGACCTTGTCAAAGGCCTTACTGAAGTCCATATAGACAACATCCACTGCCCTACCTGCATCAATCATTTTTGTGACCTACTTGAAAAACTCTATCAAGTTAGTGAGACACGACCTCCCCTTCGCAAAACCGTGCTGTCTCTCGCTAGTACATCCACTTTCTTCCAAATGGGAGTAGATCCTGTCTCGAAGAATTCTCTCCAGTATTTCCCTACCACTGACATAAGACTCATTGGCCTGCAGTTCCCTGGATTATCCTTGCTACCCTTCTTAAACAAAGGAACAACATTGGCTATCCTCCAGTCATCCGGGAGATCACCTGAAGACAGTGAGGAACCAAAGATTTCTGTCAAGGCCTCAGCAATTTCCTCTCTTGCCTCCTTCAGTATTCTGGGGTAGATCATATCAGGCCTGGGGACTTATCTACCTTAATATTTTTCAAGACGGCCAATACCTCGTCTTTTTGAATCTCAATGTGCCCCAGGCTATCTACACACGCTTCTCCAGACTCACCATCCACCAATTCCTTCTCTTTGATGAATACTGATGCAATGTAGTCATTTAGCACCTCGCCCATTTCCTCTGGCTCCACACACAGATTCCCTCCCCTGTCCTTCAGTGGGCCAACCCTTGCCCTGGCTACCCTCTTGCTTTTTATGTACGTGTAAAAAGCCTTGGGATTTTCCTTAACCCTATTTGCCAATGACTTTTCGTGACCCCTTTAAGCCCTCCTGATTCCTTGCTTAAGTTCCTTCCTAGTTTCCTTATATTCCACACAGGCTTCGTCTGTTCCCAGCTGTCTAGCCGTGACAAATGCCTCCTTTTTCTTTTTGACGATGCCTACAATATCTCTCGTTTTCCAAGGTTCCCGAAATTTGCAGTATTAATCCTTGTTACCCACAGGAACCTGCCGGTCCTGAAATCCTTTCAACTGACATTTGAAAGCCTCCCACATGTCAGATGTTGATTTACCCTCAAACATCCACCCCAATGTAGGTTCTTCAGTTCCCGCCTAATACTGTTATAATTAGCCTTCCCCCAATTTAGCACATTCACCCCAGGACCACGCTTATCCTTGTCCACCAGCACTTTATAACTTACTGAATTGTGGTCACTGTTCCCGAAATGCTCCCCTACTGAAACTTCTACCACCTGGCCGGGCTCATTCCCCAATACCAGGTCCAGTACAGCCCCTTCCCTCGTTGGACTATCTATATATTGTTTTAAGAAGCCCTCCTGGATGCTTCTTACAAACTCTGCGCCATCCAAGCCCCCAGCACTAAGTGAGTCCCAGTCAATATTGGGGAAGTAAAAGTCTCCCATCACAACAACCCTGTTGCTTTTACTCCTTTCCAAAATCTGTTTACCTGTCTGCTCCTCTATCTCCCGCTGGCTGTTGGGTGGCCTGTAGTAAACCCCCAACATTGTGATTGCATCCTTCTTATTCCTGATCTCTACCCATATAGCCTCGCTGCCCTCTGAGGTGTCCTCCCGCAGTACAGCTGTGATATTCTCCCTAACGAGTAACACAATTCCTCCACCCCTTTTACGTCCCCCTTTATCCTGCCTGAAACATCTAAATCCTGGAACGTTTAGCTGCCAATCCTGTCCTTCCCTCAACCAGGTCTCTGTAATGGCAACAACATCATAGTTCCAAGTACTTATCCAAGCTCTAAGTTCATCTGCCTTGCCTGTTATACTTCTTGCATTAAAACATATGCACCTCAGGCCACCAGTCCCTCTGTTTTCAGCAACATCTCCCTGTCTGCTCTTCCTCAGAGCCATACTGGCCCTATTCCCTCGTTCTCCCTCAATTTTTTCACCTTCTGACCTACTGCTCCGGACCCACCCCCCTGCCATACTAGTTTAAACCCTCCCGTGTGACACCAGCAAACCTCGCGGCCAGGATATTTATGTCTCTCCAGTTTAGATGCAACCCGTCCTTCTTATACAGGTCACACCTGCCCCGGAAGACCTCCCAGTGGTCCAGAAAAATGAAACTCTCCCTCTTACATCAGCTGTTTTGCCACGTGTTTAGCTGCTCTATCTTCCTATTTCTAGCCTCACTAGCACATGGCACAGGGATTAATCCTGAGATTACAACCCTAGAGATCCTGTCTTTTAATTTTCTGCCTAGCTCCCTGAACTGCAGGACCTCATCCCCATCCTGCCTCGGTCATTAGTACCAATATGTACCACGACCTCTGCCTGTTTGCCCTCCCCCTTCAGGATGCCTGTCAACCTTTCGATGACATCCTGGACCCTGGCACCAGGGAGGCAACATACCATCCTGGAGTCTCTTTCACATCCACAGAAGCGCCTTTCTGTGCCCCTGACTATAGAGTCCCCTATGACAATTGCTCTTCTGCGCTTTGACCCTCCCTGCTGAATATCAGAGCCAGCCGTGGTGCCACTGCTCTGGCTGCTGCTGTTTTCCTCTGATATGCTATTTCCCCCGACAGTATCCAAAGCGGTATACCTGTTTGAGAGGGGGATTACCACAGGGGATTCCTGCACTGACTGCCTGCCCCTTCTGGTGGTCACCCATCTCTCTGCCTGCACTTTGGGTGTGACCACATCTCTATAACTCTTAGCTATGACGCTTTCTGCCACCTGCATGCTCCTAAGTGCATCCAATTGCTGCTCCAACCGAACTGTGAGGAGCTGCCATTGGTTATACTTGCTGCAGCTGCTGGAAGCGTCACAGATCTGCCACATCTCACAGTTGGAGCACTGCACCCCGCTGAGTGACATTTAAGCACTAGTTAATTAATTTGAAATACATACTTGAATTATTGTTAGATTGAATTGCAGTTAACTATATGGCCCTGACGCTAGATTTTTACTGTAAAATTAAATGCTAAATACCGATCTCTGCCCTCAGGGTTAGTTACTCCACTATCAAGGGGCGGGATTCTCCAACACCCCCGCCGGAGAATCGACGGGGGCTGGCGTGAATCCCGCCCTCACCGGTTGCCGAATTCTCCGGCACCGGATATTCGGCGGGGCGGGAATCGCGCCGCGCCGGTTGGCGCCCCCCCCCCCCAGCGATTCTCCGGCCCGCAATGGGCCGAAGTCCCGCCGCTGTCAACCCATGACAGCCGGCGTGGATTGAACCACCTTTGGGACGGCGGGACAAGGCGGCACGGGCGGGCTCCAGGGTCCTGGGGGGGCGCGGGGTGATCTGGCCCCAGAGGGTGCCCCCACGGTGGCCTGGCCCGCGATTGGGGCCCACCGATCCGCGGGTGGGCCTGTGCCATGGGGGCACTCTTTTCCTTCCGCCTTCGCCATGGTCTCCACCATGGCGGAGGCAGAAGAGACCCCCTCCACTGCGCATGTGCGGGGATGCCGTGAGCGGCCGCTGATGCTCCCGCACATGCGTCGCCCGGCAAAGTCAGATTTGCGCCAGCTGGCGGGGCACCAAAGGCCTTTCCCGCCAGCTGGTGGGGCGGAAATCAGTCCGGCTCGGGCCTAGCCCCTCAAGGTTAGGGCTCGGCCGCTCAAGAATGGGAGAATTCCGCACCTTCGGGGCGGCACGATGCCAGACTGATTCGCGCCCTTTTTGGTGCCGGTCGGACAATCCCGCCCAAGTTAATCAATTAGATTTGTTTTGCAATTTTTTTTTTTTCAAATTTAACAGATACCTAACCAACCAACCAGGTCACAGCTTTACTGTGATGTCATTTCAATTTCCAGCCGCCCCCCCCCCCCCACACACACAATTTGAAAAGGTAATAAAATCACTTACCTTCCCGGGATTCTCTCTGGATCTCTCCCTGCAAATTAACAGTTACAAGCCAGAAGAAAGAAAACAAAATAATAGGGAAAAAGCACCTCCTCCCACTCTGCACCGAATTACCTCACTGCACCAAATTACCAAGTTGCAATCCCCCACTCTGGCTGTCTCTCACTGATATGTCTGTACTTTGGTTAATATATTTTAAATGTCGCCGCAGTTTATATATCACTCGACAGATGTTGAAACTGAGCTTTTTGCATTAAGTAAATTCTCTTTATTCAGTTTTTTTAAGATATCTCTTGGTCAGTATTTTTTACTTGCAACACAGTCTTTTTGAAGTTTGTTTTGTCCAAGCAAATACAGAGCACTGAGTTGAATTCAATACAAATTACAGCTCTAAATGGTTCTTCTAACGGAATACAGAAAATTTAAAGTAAACAAAATGGCGGTTCAATGCGATAGCACAGAAAAGATAGTTTCAGAAGTTCAAGTAGTTGTGAGATACCCTCAATTACGACTCAACAGAGAAGACTGATAATTCAAAGGCTTTAATTACCAGAGAACCAGACAGCTGCCGAGAAGTGTGCTCACTGCACGCTGCCCACTGAACGTAACCTTATATACAGTTCCCTGGGTGCGGAGCCGGAGGTGGAGTCCCCCCAGGGTTCCTAACCCAGTCTTAAATGGCCTACGCATTGAAGGTACATGTGTATACAGATATAATTCATCACATTCACCCCCTGTTTAAAAAAACACAAAGTCCGTCGGGGGTGAATGGAATCACATGTTCAGTCTTTTGGGTGGTCTGATTGTCCGTGTCGACCTTCTCAGCTCCGGTGGTGGTGCGGTGGGTACGGTCGTCCTCGGTGGTATATCCGGGAGCACGGTTGTCTGAGCCTTTGCCCCCGTTGGAGAAGGGGGGGTGTCCGGGGTGACTAGGGTGATTGGTGACGGCGCCGGCTGGGGGGAGGGGGGCGCTATGGGGGGGGCGCTGTCAGAGTCGACAGCCGGTGTGGGGAAAGGAGCGTCGGTAGAAGGGGTGGCGTCGGTGGGCGAGCCAGGGTGTGCCAGGTCTCGCAGGGAAACGGTGTCCTGCCTGCCATCGGGGTGCTCGACTGAGGCGTATTGAGGGTTTGAGTGCAGTAGATGGACCCTCTCGACCAGCGGATCTGTCTTATGGCTCCTCACGTGCCTCCGGAGTAGAACTGGTCCCGGAGACGTCAGCCAACATGGGAGCGAGACCCCAGAGGTGGACTTCCTGTGGAAGACAAGCAAACGGTTGTGAGGGTTCTCGTTCGTGGTCGTACAGAGGAGCGACCTAATGGAGTGTAGGGCATCGGGCAGGACCTCCTGCCAGCGGGCGGTTGGGAGACCTCTTGACCATAGGGCTAGAAGGACAGCCTTCCAAACTGTCGCGTTCTCCCTCTCCACCTGCCCGTTTCCCCGCGGGTTATAGCTGGTCATTCTGCTCGAGGCGATGCCCTTGTTGAGCAGATATCGACGCAGCTCATCGCTCATGAACGATGTACCCCGGTCGCTGTGGATATAAGTGGGAAAACCAAACAGCGTCAAGGTGCTGTGCAGTGCCTTGATTACGGAGGCTGAGGTCATATCGGGGCAGGGGACAGTGAAGGGGAAGTGGGAGAATTCATCGATGACAGTGTGGAAATAAATGTCGCGGTTGGTGGACGGGAGGGGCCGTTTGAAGTCCACGCTTAGTCGCTCAAAGGGCCCAGAGGCCTTTACCAGGCGGGCCCTGTCTGGTCTGTAGAAGTGCGGTTTGCACTCTGTGCAGATCTGGCAAACCTTGGTCATGGCCTTGACCTCCTCGGTGGAGTAAGGTAGGTTGCGGGACTTGATGAAATGGGCAAGCCGGGTGACCCCAGGGTGGCAGAGGTCATCGTGGATGGCTCTCAGGTGGTCTTTTTGTGCGTTGGCGCACGTGCCGCGGGACAGAGCATCTGGGGACTCGTTAAGCTTCGTTAAGCTTCGTCGGATTTTATGTAATATCGTACGTGTAGGTGGAGATTTCGATCCTCCACCTCAGAATTTTATCATTCTTTATTTTGCCCCATTGTGCGTTATCAAACATAAAGGTGACCGACCGTTGGTCGGTGATGAGGGCGAACCTCCTACCGGCTAGGTAGTGCCTCCAGTGCTGCACGGCCTCCACTATGGCTTGTGCCTCCTTCTCGACTGCAGAGTGTCGAATTTCCGAGGCGGTGAGGGTTCGGGAGAAGAACGCTACTGGTCTGCCGACTGGTTGAGGGTAGCAGCCAGGGCGACGTCTGATGCGTCGCTTTCTACCTGGAAGGGAATGGTTTCGTCCACCGCGTGCATAGCGGCCTTGATGATATTGGCCTTGGGAGAATGAAGGCCGACTTCAGGGGAAAGACCGTGGTCTTAATGAGTGGTCGGGCTTTGTCCGCATATCTGGGGACCCACTGGGCATAATAGGAAAAGAGCCCCAGGCACCATTTGAGTGCCTTGAGGCTACGGGGGAGGGGAAGTTCCTTAAGGGGGCGCATGCGGTCAGGGTCTGGGCCTCGGACCCTGTTTTGCACAACGTAACCGAGGATGGCTAGCCGGGTTGTGTGGAACACGCATTTCTCTTTATTGTATGTCAGATTGAGGGCCCGGGCGGTCTGGAGGAACTCCCTCAGGTTTTCGTCATGGTCCTGCTGGTTATGGCCGCAGATGGTGATGTTGTCCAAGTATGGGTACGTAGCCCGTAAGCCGTACTGGTCCACCATTTGATCCATCGCCCTTTGGAAAACGGAGACTCCGTTTGTGACGCCAAAAGGGACCCTGAGGAAGTGGAAGAGTCGACCAGCTGCTTCGAAGGCTGTATAGGGGCGGTCCTCTGGGCGGATAGGGAGTTGATGATAGGCAGATTTTAGGTCGACCGTGGAGAATACTCGATACTGGGCGATTTGGTTCACCATTTCTGCTATGCGGGGAAGTGGGTACGCATCGAGTTGCGTCAAGCGGTTTTGTGTTCTGGCTATAGTCCACCACCATACGTTGTTTTTCTCCGGAGCAGACTACCAGTACTTGTGCCCTCCAAGGGCTGTTGCTAGCCTCTATGACCCCTTCTTTTAGAAGCCGCTGAATCTCTGACTTGATGAAAGTCATGTCTTGGGCACTGTACCGCCGACTCCTGGTGGCGACGGGCTTACAGTCGGGAGTGAGGTTCGCGAAGAGAGGAGGTGGTGCAACTTTGAGTGTCGCCAGGTGTGGGCGTGGGCAGGGGAACGCCGAACTTCAGAGTCAGGCTTCGGTGGCTGCACTGAAAGTCCAAACTGAGCAGCAGGGGGGCGCAGAGGTGAGGGAGGACATAAAGTTTAAAACGGGCGTATTTGGCGCCTTGAATAGCGGGGTTCGCGACACAATACCCCGTGATTTGGACAGAATGAGGCCCAGATGCGAGGGCAATAGTTTGGGACGCGGGATAGGTGCGTAGGGAGCAGCGTCTTACCGTGTCCGGATGGATAAAACTCACCGTGCTCCCGGAGTCAAAAAGGCAAGTGGTGTCGCGGCCGTTGATTTGAACCTGCATCATTGAGTTTCGCAGGTGCTTCGGCCGAGATTGATCGAGCGTGATCGCTCCTAGTTGTGGGCAGTCAGAGTCCTCCGTTGAATCGGACTTGCAAACTGGCCGCCGCCGTCGGTCACACGTGTTGGGTTTTGAAGATGGCCGCTGCCAAGATGGCCGCCCACGTGACTCGCACGAGGCCGATGACGCGTCAGAAGTAGGCGTGCCCGGCCACCGCACGGCCGCGTTGCGGGGCCTGTGGTCCCAGGAGTTCAATTTCTGGGCCCGATGAGGCTTTTGTTTCTGGCCATTGGGCCATTGGGCCCAACCAGGCAAAGTGCCCCTTCTTTCCGCACTCGTTGCAGATAGCGGAGTGGGCTGGGCAACGCTGGCGTGAGTGCTGGCCTTGTCCACAGAAATAGCATTAGGGGCCCCCGCTGTGAGCGGGTCGCCGCACGGCGCAGGCCTGTCGCGTGGCTGAGTCTGGAGGGGATCGCGAGGGATTCGCAAGGTCCGCGGGGTACGTGCGTAGATTATGGTCGGCCGCTTCCAGCAAAGAGGTGAGCGTTACCGTGCCTTGGAGGTCCTTAGCTCCGTCTTCTAGAAGCCGCTGCCGGATGTATGTGGATCGGATACCGGACACGAAAGCATCACGAATATGTAAGTTCATGTGGACTTCTGCCATCACCTCTTCATGATCGCCGTTCCTCGCGAGCGCGGTGAGTCTCTCCAAGTGTTCATCTAGCGTTTTCTCGGAGTGCTGACGGCATGTCGAGAGCAAATGTCTGGCGTGTACCTCGTTTATAGGCTTTACGAAGCGCTTCTGTAGGATTTCAACTGCCGTCTCGTACGTCGTAGCTTTCTCGATCACGGAGGATAGTCGGTGGCCCACCCGGGCATGTAGTAAGCTCAGCTTGCGAGGTCCGTCAACTTTAGTCTCTGAGGAATTCAGATAGGCCTCAAAACACCGGAGCCAGCATTTAAACATTTCAGTGGCCTCCGGCGACCGAGCGTCCAAATTGAGCTTCTCCGGCTTTAGGACACTGTCCATCTTGATGTATTCTGGTAATTAATTTGAGATACCCTCAATTCAGGAGAGAAGATTGTTAATTCAAAGGCTTTAATTACCAGAGAACCAGACAGCTGCTGAGAAGTGTGCTCACTGCACGCTGCCCACTGTACGTAACCTTATATACAGTTCCCTAGGGGCGGGGCCGGAGGCGGAGTCCCCCAGGGTTCCAAACCCGGACTTAAAGGGGCCTACGCATTAAAGGTACATGTGTATACAGATATCATTCGTCACAAGTTGATTCCGGAATGGATTGTTCAAACCGGCAGATATTTTTAAAAGATTATTGCTGTCACTAATGTCTCGCCCCTTTCTGGCTGTGATTGGGTTGAAGTTCTTTCAGAGTTAATTCAATTCGATATGTATTTGTCCATCAAATTTTGAATATGGGGTGATTTGAAATATGTCTTTCTCATGGACCTTATCGGTTGCCATGAAAACAGTTTCTGGGAACACAGCCCAGAAACTTTAACCTTGGTCTGTCTAGGTTAATTATCTTGATTATTCTCATGGGAAACAGCGCATCTCACTGTCTGGTTTGAAATGTGGGTATTTTAACAATATATTTCAAGAAGCCATTTTAAATCTTGGGCCATTTATTCCTTTAATTTGTTATGTACTAAAAGGTGGATTCTTTACTAAAAAGGTAGATTCTATCACTCACTCTTGATGTCTCGACTTCATCCTGCGCAAGCTTACTGAGGACGATTCTCCGATTCGCGGACGAAGTGCCTGCGCCGTCGTGAACGTCGTAGCGTTTCATGACGGCGAGAACGGGCCCCCGCTGCGACCAATTCACTGGCTGAGTAGGGGCCAGCAGCGGCGCTGTGAAGAACGTGGTGGGCGGAGCGCAGGAGCGGCGGCGCCATCGCGTGGCGCCACGATGACGCCGCGCTACGTATAAGGAAGTGCGCGGGGTGCATAGACACACCGGGGCTGGCATGGGAAGAGCCCCGCCGCGCCGCACCCCGCTTCCGGGACAGCGACCTTGTTGTAGTCTGTGTAGAGGTATTATGGTTTTCTGTAATGCTGGTACACCATTGGTAGATATTGCATGTTTCCTATTGGTCAAGCTGTATGGTAGCTCCGCCCTGAAAGGCGGGGTATAAGAGCCCGTGCCGCCCCAGCAGCCATCATTCTGTACCTGAGCTGCTGGGGGCAACATCTAGCTTATTCAGTTGGACTACAACCTCGCTTTAGTGGTCATAGATCGTGCATCAATTTAATAAGCTAGATGTTTCCCCCAGCAGCTCAGGTACAAAAAAGGATGGAGCTCCGAATCAAGCTGGAGTGTCTGCAACTCAGCCCCCATGCAGCGAACTCAGCGGCAATCTTCAAGCACTGGCTGGCGTGTTTTAAAGGATACCTCGGAACAGCCGAAAACACACCCACGGGAGAACAGAAAATGCAAGTCCTGCACTTGAGGGTGAGCCCGGAAATTTACACCCTCATCGAGGACGCAGACGACTTCGATGCAGCAATAAAGATGCTAAAAGGACATTATATTCGCCCGGTAAACCAGGTCTATGCCCGACATCTGCTAGCAACGAGGCAACAAATCCCTGGGGAATCGCCAGAAGAATTCTACTGTGCGCTCCTGGTGTTGGGGAGAAACTGCAGCTGCCCACAGGTTTCGGCGAGCAACCACACAGAACTCTTGATCCGGGACGCTTTCGTGGCAGGTATGCTGTCCTCCCAAATCCGCCAGAGATTGCTGGAAAAAGACACCCTAGGCCTCAAGGAGGCATGGGAACTTACAGGTTCCCTGGATGTGGCCTCCAGAAACGACCGCGCTTATGTCGCTGACCGCGCGGCAGCCCCCTAGGCAGCGTGGAACCCCTCCGCAGCCGACCCCGAGACATTCCCCCATCCCCCCACAAACTTGTGCTGCAAGGTGGCCTGGCAACTCCGGGGGCCCCACTGCTACTTTTGCGGGCAGGCCAAGCACCCCCGGCAGCGCTGCCCGGCCCACGCATCCACCTGCAAGGGATAGGGTAAAAAGGGCCACTTCGTGGTGGTATGCCAGGCCCGTGCGGTCGCCGCGATCTCCGGCGGCGAATGCGGACCGCCACCACAAACCTCTCCACGGTCCCCATGCGGCCAGCCGGGCGCCGCCAACTTCCGACTCCAGGGCCATAGGCGCTGCCATCTTGTCCCACGGACGCCACGTTCGGTGGATGGGCGCCGCCATTTTGTGCACCCCCAGCCATGTGCGACCAATGGGAGCCGCCATCTTGGATGGACTCCCAGGACCCCAGCTCGGCTGACCGCACACCGGCCGAAGAGAACACTCAACTGCTGCGACTAGCCTCAGTGACCCTGGACCAGTCCTGGCCTCGAACACACTCTCAACTGCTACAACAACAGTACTAATCAACGGGCACGAGACATCCTGCTTAATCGACTCTGGAGAGCTTAATACACCCCGACACGATAAGGCGCTGTTCTCTCAGCAAGAGAACCTGAGAACATCTAAGACACTCAGAAGGTAAGAAGGTAAGTAAGTGATTTTTACTTATTTTTACTTTTATACCTTTTTTCAAATTGTGTGTGTCGGGGGGAAACTGAAGTGACATCACAGAAAAGCTGTGGCCAAAGTGGCTGGTTGGGATTCTACACTAAATTTAAAAAAAATTTGAGTATTTGGTAACTAATTAAACATAAGAACTTAATTATAATTTAGAGGGATATCTAAGCCAGAGATCGGAGAGTACTATAGTTAGCTATCGCATTTCTATTAGAAATCTAGTGCTAGGAACCAGATAGTTGACAGTAACTTTGAAATTTAAAAAAAAATATTTTAAAAAAAGACAAATTTTAATTTTAATTTTAATTAATTGACGCAATGTCAGTTAGAGGGGTGCTGTGCTCTGACTGTGAGATGTGGCAGGTCCGGGAGGCTTCCAGCGTCCCGGATGGCTTCATCTGCAGAAAGTGCACCCAACTGGAGCTCCTCACAGACCGCATGGTTCGGTTGGAGCAGCAATTGGATGCACTTAGGAGCATGCAGGTGGCGGAAAGCGTCATAGATCGCAGTTATGTAAATGTGGTCACACCCAAGGTGCAGGCAGAGAAATGGGTGACCACCAGAAAGGGCAGGCAGTCAGTGCAGGAATCCCCTGTGGTTGTCCCCCTCTCGAACAGATATACCCCTTTGGATACTGTCGGGGGGGATAGCCTATCAGGGGAAAACAGCAGCAGCCAGAGCAGTGGCACCACGGCTGGCTCTGATGTTCAGAAGGGAGGGTCAAAGCGCAGAAGAGTAATAGTAATAGGGGACTCTATAGTCAGGGGCACAGATAGGCGCTTCTGTGGACGTGAAAGAGACTCCAGGATGGTATGTTGCATCCCTGGTGCCAGGGTCCAGGATGTCTCCGAACGGGTAGAGGGCATCCTGAAGGGGGAGGGCAAACAGGCAGAGGTCGTTGTACATATTGGTACTAACGACATAGGCAGGAAGGGGCATGAGGTCCTGCAGCAGGTGTTCAGGGAGCTAGGCAGAAAGTTAAAAGACAGGACCTCGAGGGTTGTAATCTCGGGATTACTCCCTGTGCCACGTGCCAGTGAGGCTAGAAATAGGAAGATAGAGCAGATAAACACGTGGCTAAACAGCTGGTGTAGGAGGGAGGGTTTCCATTATCTGGACCACTGGGAGCTCTTCCGGGGCAGGTGTGACCTGTATAAGAAGGACGGGTTGCATCTAAACCGGAGAGGCATAAATATCCTGGCCGCGAGGTTTGCTAGTGTCACACGGGAGGGTTTAAACTAGTATGGCAGGGGGGTGGGCATGCGAGCAATAGGTCAGAAGGTGACAGCATTGAGGGAGAACTAGGGAATAGGGACAGTGTGGCTCTGAGGCAGAGCAGACAGGGAGAAGTTGCTGAACACAGCGGGTCTGGTGGCCTGAAGTGCATATGTTTTAATGCAAGGAGCATTACGGGTAAGGCAGATGAACTTAGAGCTTGGATTAGTACTTGGAACTATGATGTTGTTGCCATTACAGAGACCTGGTTGAGGGAAGGGCAGGATTGGCAGCTAAACGTTCCAGGATTTAGATGTTTCAGGCGGGATAGAGGGGGATGTAAAAGGGGAGGCGGAGTTGCGTTACTTGTTCAGGAGAATATCACAGCTGTACTGCGAGAGGACACCTCAGAGGGCAGTGAGGCTATATGGGTAGAGATCAGGAATAAGAAGGGTGCAGTCACAATGTTGGGGGTATACTACAGGCCTCCCAACAGCCAGCGGGAGATAGAGGAGCAGATAGGTAGACAGATTTTGGAAAGAGTAAAAACAACAGGGTTGTGGTGATGGGAGACTTCAACTTCCCCAACACTGACTGGGACTCACTTAGTGCCAGGGGCTTAGACAGGGCGGAGTTTGTAAGGAGCATCCAGGAGGGCTTCTTAAAACAATATGTAGACAGTCCAACTAGGGAAGGGGCGGTACTGGACCTGGTATTGGGGAATGAGCCCGGCCAGGTGGTAGATGTTTCAGTAGGGGAGCATTTCGGTAACAGTGACCACAATTCAGTAAGTTTTAAAGTACTGGTGGACAAGGATAAGAGTGGTCCGAGGATGAATGTGCTAAATTGGGGGAAGGCTAATTATAACAATATTAGGCGGGAACTGAAGAACATAGATTGGGGGCGGATGTTTGAGGGCAAATCAACATCTGACATGTGGGAGGCTTTCAAGTGGCAGTTGAAAGGAATACAGGACCGGCATGTTCCTGTGAGGAAGAAAGATAAATACGGCAATTTTCGGGAACCTTGGATGACGAGTGATATTGTAGGCCTCGTCAAAAAGAAAAAGGAGGCATTTGTCAGGGCTAAAAGGCTGGGAACAGACAAAGCCTGCGTGGAATATAAGGAAAGTAGGAAGGAACTTAAGCAAGGAGTCAGGAGGGCTAGAAGGGGTCACGAAAAGTCATTGGCAAATAGGGTTAAGGAAAATCCCAAGGCTTTTTACACGTACATAAAAAGCAAGAGGGTAGCCAGGGAAAGGGTTGGCCCACTGAAGGATAGGCAAGGGAATCTATGTGTGGAGCCAGAGGAAATGGGCGAGGTACTAAGTGAATACTTTGCATCAGTATTCACCAAAGAGAAGGAATTGGTAGATGTTGAGTCTGGAGAAGGGGGTGTAGATAGCCTGGGTCACATTGTGATCCAAAAAGACGAGGTGTTGGGTGTCTTAAAAAATATTAAGGTAGATAAGTCCCCAGGGCCTGATGGGATCTACCCCAGAATACTGAAGGAGGCTGGAGAGGAAATTGCTGAGGCCTTGACAGAAATCTTTGGATCCTCGCTGTCTTCAGGGGATGTCCCGGAGGACTGGAGAATAGCCAATGTTGTTCCTCTGTTTAAGAAGGGTAGCAAGGATAATCCCGGGAACTACAGGCCGGTGAGCCTTACTTCAGTGGTAGGGAAATTACTGGAGAGAATTCTTCGAGACAGGATCTACTCCCATTTGGAAGCAAATGGACGTATTAGTGAGAGGCAGCACGGTTTTGTGAAGGGGAGGTCGTGTCTCACTAACTTGATAGAGTTTTTCGAGGAGGTCACTAAGATGATTGATGCAGGTAGGGCAGTAGATGTTGTCTATATGGACTTCAGTAAGGCCTTTGACAAGGTACCTCATGGTAGACTAGTACAAAAGGTGAAGTCACACGGGATCAGGGGTGAGCTGGCAAGGTGGATACAGAACTGGCTAGGCCATAGAAGGCAGAGAGTAGCAATGGAGGGATGCTTTTCTAATTGGAGGGCTGTGACCAGTGGTGTTCCAGAGGGATCAGTGCTGGGACCATTGCTCTTTGTAGTATATATAAATGATTTGGAGGAAAATGTAACTGGTCTGATTAGTAAGTTTGCAGACGACACAAAGGTTGGTGGAATTGCGGATAGCGATGAGGACTGTCGGAGGATACAGCAGGATTTAGATGGTCTGGAGACTTGGGCGGAGAGATGGCAAATGGAGATTAATCCGGACAAATGTGAGGTAATGCATTTTGGAAGGTCTAATGCAGATAGGGAATATACAGTGAATGGTAGAACCCTCAAGAGTATTGAAAGTCAAAGAGATCTAGGAGTACAGGTCCACAGGTCATTGAAAGGGGCAACACAGGTGGAGAAGGTAGTCAAGAAGGCATACGGCATGCTTGCCTTCATTGGCCGGGGCATTGAGTATAAGAATTGGCAAGTCATGTTGCAGCTGTATAGAACCTTAGTTAGGCCACACTTGGAGTATAGTGTTCAATTCTGGTCGCCACACTACCAGAAGGATGTGGAGGCTTTAGAGAGGGTGCAGAAGAGATTTACCAGACTGTTGCCTGGTATGGAGGGCATTAGCTATGAGGAGCGATTGAATAAACTCGGTTTGTTCTCACTGGAACGAAGGAGGTTGAGGGGAGACCTGATAGAGGTATACAAAATTATGAGGGGCATAGACAGAGTGGATAGTCAGAGGCTTTTCCCCAGGGTAGAGGGGTCAATTACTAGGGGGCATAGGTTTAAGGTGAGAGGGGCAAGGTTTAGAGTAGATGTACGAGGCAAGTTTTTTACGCAGAGGGTATTGGGTGCCTGGAACTCGCTACCGGAGGAGGTAGTGGAAACAGGGACGATAGGGACATTTAAGGGGCATCTTGACAAATATATGAATAGGATGGGAATAGAAGGATACGGACCCAGGAAGTGTAGAAAATTGTAGTTTAGTCGGGCAGCATGGTCGGCACGGGCTTGGAGGGCCGAAGGGCCTGTTCCTGTGCTGTACATTTCTTTGTTCTTTGTTCTTTGTTCTCCTCGTCCACCCCGTTAATCAAAGAATCTCCCTGGCCTCCGGTTCCCACTCAGTAGAGATAAAGGGGTTTTGTGTAGCAAACCTCACAGTCCAGGGAAGGGAGTTAAAAAATTACCGGCTCTACGTCCTTCCCCACCTCTGAGCGGCCACACTCCTAGGTTTAGACTTCCAGTGTAATCTCCAAAGTCTAACGTTCAAATTCGGCGGCCCTATATCCCCCCTCACTGTCTGCGGCCTCGCAACCCTCAAGGTCGATCCGCCTTCCCTGTTTGCGAACCTCAACCCGGATTGCAAACCCGTCGCCACCAGGAGCAGACGGTACAGTGCCCAGGACCGGATCTTTATGAGGTCAGAGGTCCAAAGGCTACTGAGGGAAGGAGTCATTGAAGATAGCAACAGTCCCTGGAGAGCTCAAGTAGTGGTGAAGCATAGGATGGTCATCGACTACAGTCAGATCATCAACAGGTTTACGCAGCTGGACGCGTACCCTCTCCCCCGCATATCCGACCTGATAAACAGGATCGCGCATTACAAGGTCTTCTCCACGGTGGATCTTAAGTCCGCCTACCAGCAGCTCCCCATCCACACTAGTGACCGCATATACACCACTTCTTAAGGGTTCCCTTCGGTGTCACCAACGGAGTCTCGGTCTTCCAGCGCGAGATGGACCGAATGGTTGACCGGTACAGTTTACAGGCAGCATTCCCGCATCTCGATAATGTCACCATCTGCGGCCACGACCCGCAGGACCACGACACCAACCTCCGAAAATTCCTCCAGACCGCAAAGATCCTTAACCTTACATATACCAAGGATAAATGCGTGTTCAGCACCGACCGCCTAGCCATCCTCGGCTACGTAGTGCGAAATGGAGTTACAGGCCCCGACCCTGAACGCATGCTCCCCTTATGGAGTTCCCCTCCCTCACTGCTCCAAGGCCCTGAAGCGCTGTCTAGGATTTTTCTCTTACTATGCCCAGTGGGTCCCCAACTATGCGGACAAGTCCCGTCCCCTGATCCAATCAACAGCTTTTGAACTGTCGATAGAGGCCCGCCAGGCCTTCAGCCGCATCAAAGCAGACATTGCAAAGGCCACGATGCACGCCATTGACGAGTCCCTCCCTTTCCAGGTCGAGAGCGACGTGTCTGACGTTCAACCAAGCGGGCAGACCCGTGGCCTTCTTCTCACGTACCCTCCATGCTTCCGAAATCCGCCACTCCTCAGTCGAAAAGGAGGCCCAGGCCATAGTAGAAGCTGTGCGACATTGGAGGCATTACCTGGCAGGCAGAAGATTCACTCTCCTCACTGGCCAACGGTCGGTTGCTTTCATGTTCGATAATGCACAGAGGGGCAAGATAAAAAATGATAAGATCTTGCGGTGGAGGATCGAACTCTCCACCTACAACTACGAGATCTTGTATCGTCCCGGGAAGCTAAACATAGAACATAGAACATAGAAAAATACAGCACACAGCAGGCCCTTCGGCCCGCCGAACCTTTGTCCTTGATTAATCATAGATTATCATTGAATTTACAGTGCAGAAGGAGGCCATTCGGCCCATTGAGTCTGCACCGGCTCTTGGAAAGAGCACCCTACCCAAAGTCAACACCTCCACCCAACACTAAGAGCAATTTTGGACACTAAGGGCAATTCACCATGGCCAATCCACCTAGCCTGCCAATCTTTGGACTGTGGGAGGAAACCGGAGCACCCGGAGGAAACCCACGCAGACACGGGAGGATGTGCAAACTCCGCACAGACAGTGACCCAAGCCGGAATCGAACCTGGGACCCTGGAGCTGTGAAGTAATTGTGCTATCCACAATGCTACCGTGCTGCCCTTAAGAACAAATAAATCTACACTATATCATTTTACCCTAATCCATGTACCTATCCAATAGCTGTTTGAAGGTCCCTAATGTTTCCGACTCAACTACTTCCACAGGCAGTGCATTCCATGCCCCCAATACTCTCTGGGGAAAGAACCTACCTCTGACATCCCCCCTATATCTTCCACCATTCACCTTAAATTTATGACCCCTTGTAATGGTTTGTTCCACCCGTGGAAAAAGTCTCTGACTGTCTACTCTATCTATTCCCCTGATCATCTTATAAATCTCTATCAAGTCACCCCTCATCCTTCTCCGTTCTAATGAGTAAAGGCCTAGCACCCACAACCTTTCCTCGTAAGACCTACTCTCCATTCCAGGCAACATCCTGGTAAATCTCCTTTGCACCTTTTCCAAAGCTTCCACATCCTTCCTAAAATGAGGCGACCCGAACTGTACACAGTACTCCAAATGTGGCCTTACCATAGTTTTTTACAGCTGCATCATCACCTCACGGCTCTTAAATTCAATCCCTCTGTGAATGAATGCTAGCACACCATAGGCCTTCTTCATAGCTCTATCCACTTGAGTGGCAACTTTCAAAGATGTATGAACATAGACCCCAAGATCTCTCTGCTCCTCCACATTGCCAAGAACTCTACCGTTAACCCTGTATTCTGCATTCATATTTGTCCTTCCAAAATGGACAACCTCACACTTTTCAGGGTTAAACTCCATCTGCCACTTCTCAGCCCAGCTCTGCATCCTATCTATGTCTCTTTGCAGCCGACAACAGCCCTCCTCACTATCCACAACTCCACCAATCTTCGTATCGTCTGCAAATTTACTGACCCACCCTTCAACTCCCTCATTCAAGTCATTAATGAAAATCACAAACAGCAGAGGACACAGAACTGATTCCTGCGGTACTCCACTGGTAACTGAGATCCAGGCTGAATATTTGCCATCCACCACCACTCTCTGACTTCTATCGGTTAGCCAGTTCGTTATCCAACTGGCCAAATTTCCCACTATCCCATGCCTCCTTACTTTCTGCAGAAGCCTACCATGGGGAACATTATCAAATGCCTTACTAAAATCCATGTACACTACATCCACTGCTTTACCTTCATCCACATGCTTGGTCACCTCCTCAAAGAATTCAATAAGACTTGTAAGGCAAGACCTACCCCTCACAAATCCGTGCTGACTATCCCTAATCAAGCAGTGTCTTTCTAGATGCTCAGAAATCCTATCCTTCAGTACCCTTTCCATGACTTTGCCTACCACCAAAGTAAGATTAACTGGCCTGTAATTCCCAGGGTTATCCCTAGATCCTTTTTTGAACAGGGGCACGACATTCGCCACTCTCCAATCCCCTGGTACCACCCCTGTTGACAGTGAGGACGAAAAGATCATTGCCAACGGCTCTGCAATTTCATCTCTTGTTTCCCAAAGAATCCTTGGATATATCCCGTCAGGCCCGGGGGACTTGTCTATCCTCAGGTTTTTCAAAATGCCCAACACATCTTCCTTCCTAACAAGTATTTCCTCGAGCTCACCAGTCTGTTTCACACCTCCAACAATATGGCCCCTCTCATTTGTAAATACAGAAGAAAAGTACTCGTTCAAGACCTCTCCTATCTCTTCAGACTTAATACACAATCTCCCGCTACTGTCCTTGATCGGACCGACCCTCGCTCTAGTCATTCTCAGATTTCTCACATATGTGTAAAAGGCCTTGGGGTTTTCCTTGATCAGACCCACCAAAGATTGTTCATGCCCTCTCTTAGCTCTCCTAATCCTTTTCTTCAGTTCCCTCCTGGCTATCTTGTATCCCCCCAACGCCCTGTCTGAACCTTGTTTCCTCAGCCTTACATAAGTCTCCTTCTTCCTCTTAACAAGACATTCAACCTCTCTTGTCAACCATGGTTCCCTCACTCGACCATCTCTTCCCTGCCTGACAGGGACATATATATCAAGGACACGTAGTACCTGTTCCTTGAACAAGTTCCACATTTCTCTTGTGTCCTTGCCTGACAGCCTATGTTCCCAATTCTTGTCTGACAACATCGTATTGACCCTTCCCCTAATTGTAAACCTTGCCCTGTTGCACGCACCTATCCCTCTCCATTACTAAAGTGAAAGTCACAGATGTCATCTTTTAAAATCTTTCCTACTTCAAGACTGTGAAGAAAACAACTTTACAACTCTGTTTCGAAATAAATAACTTTGTCTTTATTGACCAAAGTCTGCATGCAGATGGCTACAGGTTAGAGAGAGAGAGAGCTGTTAAGGTAAACCTGCTCATTCTTTCTCAAGCTCGCAAAGACATGGAGAAAACGTTCAATATTTATACACAAGCTGTATCGTTTTACAAAAACAGACCTTGTTCAAAAATGTCAATATAGTCAAAACTTCTGATCAAACATGTTGTCATGGAAAGACCCTGACTCGGCTTATTTGCAGTAGTTTGTCTTTAGAGGAAATAAGACGTGGTCCTATTTTGTTTTTCACCTCTGCCCTCATGATGCCTTGACGCAGATGGACCTCGGTCATGAGGAAGTTGTGTTATTAGGACATTCCTAGATCGTGGCTTTGTTATCAGGTTTTAATAAGGTCAGGCACTATCTTCCCTCTTCTGGCCTTGTATGATACAATTATGTGGATTCTTAGCTTTGTCTAGTTTGTCAGGGTCTGATCTTGGCACTTAGCTGACACAGCTGTCTTACAGTTGGTTACATAAGTTGGCTATTTTTCCCATCATGCTATTGCTGAGTTTGTACACTTTCACACAGAATTGTGGTCACGATCTCCAAAATGCTCTCCCACTAACAAATCTATCACTTGCCCTGGGTCATTACCAAGGACTAAATCCAATATTGCCCCTCCTCTGGTCGGACAATCTACATACTGTGTTAGAAAATCTTCCTGGACACACTGCAC